>NC_058406.1:6851835-6900654 GCF_002201575.2 Neomonachus schauinslandi
TGAGTCCCACATCGGGCTCGCTGATCAGTGGGGAGCCTGCTTCTCCCTCTTCTGCTTCCCCTGATTGTGCTCTCTCTCTCTCTCAAATAAATAACCTTTTAAAAAAAGGAAAAAAGGTCTGAGGAGATGATGATGGTTATAACTGCTTTCCCAGGGGCGCGTGGGTGGCTCAGTCGGTTAAGCCTCCGACTCTTGATTTCAGCTCAGGTCATGATCTCAGGGTTGTGAGATGGAGCCCCACATTGGGCTCTGCACTGGGTGTGGAGTCTGCTTAAGATTTTTCTCTCTCGGGTGCCTGGGTGGCTCAGTCGTTAAGCGGCTGCCTTCGGCTCAGGTCATGATCCCAGGGTCCTGGGATCGAGTCCCACATCGGGCTCCCTGCTCGGCAGGAAGCCTGCTTCTCCCTCTCCCACTCCCCCTGCTTGTGTTCCTGCTCTCGCTGTCTCTGTCAAATAAATAAATAAAATCTTTAAAAAAAAAAAAAAAAGATTTTTCTCTCTCCCTCTGCCTCTCTACCCCCCCGCCCCTCTCCCTCTCTAAAAAATAAATAAATAAATAAAAAATAATAATAAATAACTGTGTTCACACAGCACTTTACAGTTTGGATTTCTCAGCATACTCCTTTTTTTTTTTGAAGGGCATCTCTACACTCTGGGGCCTCACGGCAAACTTCCTGGTAGAGGTTTTCACTCATCCCTATTTAACTGATGGGACGCAGGAGTTCAGTGGGGTTAAGTGACTTGTCAGTGGAGAAGTAGTTCAGCTGGCCTCAGGTGAGGCTCCTCTGGCCTCTTTGTGCTTTTTCCTTGCCCCTCAAGCTCCCTGGACCAGCACGCACCAATAAAAATCAAGAGCCAGACTTCAGAATCTCTGGCCCTTTCAAGCCTCCAGCTTGCTCAGGATTACTTCTCTTTTTCTCCTTCTTCATCTGGGTAGCAGGGATTAACCACTCCCGGAGATCAGGAGCGCACACAGTGAGTGTTTGCCGTGGGCCAGCCCTGCCCGAAGCCTGGTCTGATTCTGTGCTAGCAGCACGGAACACCGTTATTGTCCTTCTTTTACGGAGCACAACACTGGGGCTGAGAGAGGTGAAGTAATTTTCCCAAGGCCACACAGCAAAGTGGGAGAGTCAGGATTTGAACCTACATCTTTCTGTCTCCAAAGCAGAGGCTCTTACCTATGACATTACTATCTCCCAGAAGCTGCCTGATGCCAGAAGTTTCTGCATGGCCCTGGAAAGTCAGAAGACATCAAGATGGGAGAAGTGCTTGGCTGATCCCCATCTGGCTCATGGTAAGGTGGGTGGTCAGGAGGGAGCCAAGAAGTTCAGTGGGGCATGAAGGGAAGCAGATGTCCTGACCAAGGACCAGGCCTCCTGCTCCCAAAGGGCAGCCAAGACGTCCCCTCTGTGTAAGGACAGTCCCGTCCTGATCATCCCACGCTGGCTCCCACCCTCACACACCAGCAGACAGGGCCTTCTCCCCTGCCTGTAGCTCTTTTCAGATTACTCAGCCTTTCTTGGACCTTCTCTCATTTAACCCAAAGTCTGCCACTTCCCAGCTCAGTGGCCTCTCCTCTGTTTTGTCATCTATAAAATGGGGATCAGAATGACACATGCCTTATAGGGATGTTCTGTGGGTTAAATGTGATAATGCCCGGGAGGACTCAGCACTAAGCCTGGCACATAGTCAGTGCTCCATCAATGTTGGTGATCATTCCAGTGAGGACGTTTTTGGTCACACATGGGGGGGGCGGGGATTAACCCTCTCCTCTCTGCCTCCCCAAATCCTGCTGGTTCTTTAAGAACCCTGAGGCCTGGGCCCTGGCATGTCTGACCGGGGAGGATGAGGTAGGTGGCTTCCTCCCAGAGCCTCCCTTTCCTCAGGTCTTGACCCAGGGCCCCAGTCATGTGCAGGGCCTGGAACATCACGGCAAGCCTTGTTGACACAGGCCTGGCACTGTCCTTTTGTCTGTTCAGCCTGCAGGAAAAGCAGGGGAAGAGAACCTTACCTAGAGAGGGACTTCTGCTCCTGCCCCTTTTTGCACTCCCAAGGGCCTCCTGTTTCCAGTTCCCCTTGGGCTTAAGGGGCAGCAGGAAAGGGGGAGGGGAGTCCTGCCTCTT
Organism: Neomonachus schauinslandi; assembly: GCF_002201575.2. Taxonomy (NCBI): domain Eukaryota; kingdom Metazoa; phylum Chordata; class Mammalia; order Carnivora; family Phocidae; genus Neomonachus; species Neomonachus schauinslandi. The sequence continues at coordinate 6,853,958 of NC_058406.1, forward strand.
CTCCCCTCCCAAGCCAACCTCACTGAGATTGTAGTGCTGGGCTTTGATCCGCTGAGGGCATTGATTTAGGGGATGCAAATGAGGAGGCTGTCTGTTGGAGGAAGAGACTCTTCTCCAAGTGGGCAGATAGGTCTCAGAGAATTCTCAATGAGCCTTGCTGTGGCTGGCTTGGCAGGAGCCAGGGAGGAGGCCGGCACAGCCCAGGAAGGGCAGGGAGGCAAATGGCAGGAGAGGGGCGAGCAAGTAGGGCCGTCACCCTCTGCCCAGGTCCAGGGAGGCAGGACCTAGTGGCCTAGAGGGGAGGGGAGGGGACCAGCTGAGGAGTCTGTTAATCCTACTCCCGCTGGGCCACCTGGCTTCACAGGCCCTGCAAGGTACAGTGATTGGTGGACGAGGAAAGGGTGCTTGACCTGCAGGCTGCAGGCTGAGTCCACAGGGGGAGAGGCACATGGGGAGACCAAGGACAAGGAGCCCCAGACAGGCAGTGGGGGGGGCAGGGAGGCTCTGCCCGGTACTCGCTGGGCAGGCAATGGGACGAGTTGAGACTAAAGCTCGTGCCAGCCGCCTCCAGCTGAAGGAGACAAGCATGGGCAGGGCAGGCCCCAGACAGCCCGTCGCCGGGGCCACAGAAACACGGGGCAGTCAGGCCTGCGTGCTGACAGGGCGGAAAGAAGAGAGGCCAAGAGCATCTACTGGCCCTTTCTGAGGGGGTCTGCCCCCTGCCTCTGGACTTGACCGCCACCCCAGGAATGGAGGAGGAGAGGTGTGGCACTTAAGCCTCAAGCCTCCAAATTGACTCAAACCTGCCCCAGGGCCCCATATAATCGCAGTGTTCTGTGAGTCACTCCACACGCCCCAATCGCAAGAATCCCTGCCATCCCAGGGCCGGGCATCAGCCAAGGCCCAGACAGGTTGTCGTGATGTCAGAACTTGAGGAAAGATCTGGATTCCTCACTCCTTCAAAGCCCTCACTTGCCTCTAGTTCCAAAGGTCAGGCCCGGGCGCTTGGCTCTGGACAGGATCTGCCCAGGGTGCCCCACCATCCGTTCCCCATCCCTAGGCTCCGCCCATAGCTCCCCTCTGAGCAGGGTGAAGGGGAAGCGGATGTTAATTTGCTCATCTCTGCTAATTTGAAAAGGAGCATAAACAGCAGAGCTCAGTTGCACTGCTCTGCCGAGGGTGTAGTTTAGGTCCAATTATGTGCTATTAGTGCATTTGCTCTTTGTTCCCATGGCATATTAATTGCAGATCTAGTATTGTGGCAATTAACACAATTATGGGCTCTCTCTTCTGGCAGGCCAGAATCCACATGCTTCCGGCCAAGGAACTGGGCTGGTGAGATGGAGAGAAGTGCCCACTGGGAAAATGCCCACTGCTATGGGTTGGATGGTGTCCCCCTCCAGTCTCCCCCAGCAAAAACCAGATGCTGAAGTCCTAACCCCCAGTACTTGGGAATGTGATCTTTGGAGGCAGGGTCTTTACGGACATCATCTGAGTTAAAATGAGGTCACTGGGGTGGACCTAATCCAATATGACTGGAGTCCTCACAAAAAGGGGAAATTTAGCCACATAGAGGGAGGATAATATGAAGAGACAGGGGAGAAGCCAAGGAGAGAGGCCTAGAGCACGTTCTCCTGCACGGCCCTTGGAAGGACCCAACCCTGCTCACACCTTGATTTTGGATTTCTGGCCTCCAGGACGTGAGACGGTACCTTTCTGTTGGTTAAGCACCTACAGGGTTTCATTGAGGCGGGCCGACCAAACTCATAGACCCACTCTGTTCCAGGCAGAGCATCCCCCACGGCAGGGGGTGCGGGGGCGGGGGGACAAGGAGAGGGAACACCAGCATTGCTGTCTGCTCAGAAGTCTCAAGAAGGGATCAGCAGGGATAGTCAGTACCTCCCTCCCACCAGATACCTGTTCCCAGGGCTTGCCACCCATCAGTGTCACCTCTGTTCTCCTGACCCCTGGGCCTTCATTCTTCACAGTACTGCTGCTAGAGCTCCTCCTCCCCTCGGAGCCCGTCTCTGAACCAGTCACCACCTTGGCCAGTCTTGGATGAGTCACTTTCTTTCCCTCTGGCGTCCCCTTACCTTGTATGGTAAACAGCGTATGTTATTTTCCAGGTTAAGCCAGTTATAATGGTCAGGTAGCCACACGGCACTTTGCAGCTTAGGAGATACTTACCAAAGGCCTGTTCTCCTTCCACACTTACGACAACCCTGCGGGGGTTAGAATTCCCCCTTATTTGGGGCGCCTGGGTGGCTCAGTTGGTTAAGCGACTGCCTTCGGCTCAGGTCATGATCCTGGAGTCCCGGGATCGAGCCCCGCATCGGGCTCCCTGCTCGGCGGGGAGTCTGCTTCTCCCTCTGACCCTCCCCCCTCTCATGTGCTCTCTCTCTCTCATTCTCTCTCTCAAATAAATAAATAAAATCTTAAAAAAAAAAAAAGAATTCCCCCTTATTTTACAGGTGGGGAAGCTGAGGCTTGAAGAAGTCAGGCATAACCCGTAACAAACTCAAGTTCCGAGTTCTGATTTTACACCTTGTACTCTTCCTCCACAAGAGCAGTTCTTATGGAATATTCTATGGAATCCGTAAGGAACTTAAGAGTTCTGTGGTCAAAAAGATAAGGTAGAAGCTAGATGAAATGGATGTCTTCATTGCAGGACTTCTCAGAACCTTCACTACATTGTGACTCTCCAAACGAATGTGTACAGCATGCATTTTCCAGCCTTCTTTTACTTTTGTGGGACAGCTGCCGTTTCAGACAGGGCTGATGACACCACAGGGCCGCTCTAGGCTGGCAAAGCCAGGTCCGAATGGGGAAGAAGCAAGCTCTGATTTCAAGCTCAATGGGAGGGCCCCCTTCCTCCCCCTGCTCTTCCTCTCCCCCGTGGCAGGCTGGCTGAGCACCAGGGTTGGTGTCACCGTGGGGTGTCCTGACGCAGAGGATCAGGCAGCACCAGAGCCCAAGAGTGGACAGCTTGTCCCTGACCACCCAGCATTCTTCCCTTTAGGGACCACTGCTGCCCCCTGCATGGGGCTCTGGTGGCCTGCTCCCACGAGCTGACCTTCTGGTGGAGCAAGAAAGAAACAAGCAGATGTTTCACATAAAGAAAATAGAGCACATCAAAGTAGAAAGCAAAATAGGGCGGGTCAGTTAAGATGCTCTGAGGGCGCGGGGTGCCTGGGTGGCTCCCTCGGCGAAGCGTCTGCCTCCGGCTCAGGTCATGATCCTGGGGTCCTGGGATGGAGCCCCGAGTCGTCGTCGGGCTCCCTGCTCAGCAGGGAGTCTGCATCTCCCTCTCCCTCTGCTGTGTGCTCTCTCTCTCTCTGTCAGATAATAAAATCTTAAAAAAAAAAAAAAAGAGGGCGCCTGGGTGGCTCAGTTGGTTAAGCGACTGCCTTCGGCTCAGGTCATGAGTCCCGGGATCGATTCCCGCATCGGGCTCCCTGCTCGGCAGGGAGTCTGCTTCTCCCTCTCCCACTCCCCATTGGTGTTCCCTCTCTCACTGTGTCTTTCTCTGTCAAATAAATAAATAAAATCTTTAAAAAAAAAAAATCCTCTGAGGGAGGGTGTTATGGTCTGAATGTTAGTGTCCCCCCTAATTCACATGTTGAACACCCCCCAATGTGGTGGTGTTAGGAGGTGGGGCTTGGGGAGGGGATCAGGTCATGGGGGTGGAACCCCATGCGCGGGGGTGGTGCCCTCGTAGAAGAGAGCCCACAGGGCTCTCTCGGCCCTTCCATCATGGGAGGACACGAGGGAAGACAGAACCTGGAAGGTGGCTCTCGCCAGAACCCGACCACACCGGCACCCTGATCTTGGACTTCCAGCCTCCAGAACTGGGAGGAATGAATTTCTGTTGTTTAGAAGCCACCCAGCGTGTGGGATTTTGTTATAGCAGCCCAAGGAGTCTAAGATGGGGGTGACATTTAAGCTGACAGCTAAAAATTGAGGATTCAGGGCTGTCGGAAGAACAGTACAGGCAGAGGGAGGACGCGCACAAGCTCTGAGGGACATAAGGCTGCGAGTCAGGAGGAGGGGACAGCGGTGGGAGAGGAGGTCAGAGGTCACCAGGAGCCTGGGCCCTGAGCCCCCAGGGCCGCCCACAACAGGGAAGGGAGATTTGTATCCTGAGTGCAAAGGGCAGCCACTCCCTTGTAGAGTCCAGGCCGGGGACCGGGGCAGGAGGTGTTCCTGGTGTTTTCTCAGATCCCAGAAAAGCGAGTGGCGGCTCCTGGACACAGCCTTTCAGGGAAGCCGTGGAGCTGGGAGGGGTCCAGAGTATTCTCAGGTACGACAAGAGTCAGATGCCACCCAGCTTCAGAGGCTCGAGCTCCCTGAGGCAACGTAGTGGTCAGGAGAGGCCAGCTGATGGTGCAGACACAGGCAGACCCAAGACCCCCAGGGAACAAAACCACACATTTCCTTGCTCACTTGTGGACTGCCTGGGGCTTTGCCAGGACCCAGGCGGATGGGCAGCAGCCTCTGGAACATTCCCAAGTGGTTCTTCAAGCTCTACCTGCACTGACCCATCATTTACACCCATACTTCATTAGCTAAAGCCAGTCAAGGTCACACTTACTTAAAGGGGGACAGGGGGACACAACCTTTCCACATGCCTGGGAGGTAGGGGGCCGGGAGGATCTGAGGAGCAGCAACCCTGTTTCACAGCTGGGAAACTGAGGCTCAGACACATGGAATAGAATCAACCAAGGTCAGGGGACTCATGGTGGTCCCGCGCCCTGTCTGCAGGGCCCCACCCCCTCCTCATCCCCCCAGCTTCCTCTGCTGGCAAATGACCTTGAGGAGCTCAATCTCCTAAGCCTCTCTGCCCTCCACACCCGGGGCCTGAGCTCGTCCTCCTGGCTTCTCAGAGTGGGGACAGGGTACTTTTGTCTTTCCTTCCCCCAGAGACAAACGCTTGGGGCCCTGAGGAGATCACACAGCCTGGGGAGGGCGGGGGTGAGAAGAGCAAGCCCATCCAGCACCAGGAAGAATGCTCCAGGCCAGGCGGGTCACGCTGTGCTGCTGGTTTTCCTGCAAGCCCCAGGCTCCAGCCTGAGTTCCAGGACCTGCCCTGACACATCACTGCAAAGGTTTTCTCCTTCTGAAGCAGCTTCCGGGGCCTCTCCGGCTGCCCTGTCTTGGTCTGGCTACTGGGGAGGAGCCAGGGACCAGCAGGGCACACACAGGCCTCTGCCACCTCCTTACCCTGACCCCAGCGTGAGCCGCACGGCACGGCCAGGAGAAGGACAGCCCACGGGCGGTGCAGGAGTTCTCAGGGGCCCTCCTGACCCCCTCAGCTCCCTGCGGACAAGCCTCCTCGGTGACCAGGGTTTTCCTTCCCCGCGGGACACTGCTCTGTTGCAGCCTGTTTCCGGGTCAGTCAGGCCCAGCGGCCTCGGAGACCACAGGGCAAGGCTGCATCCGCTCATCCCTGCCTCCTCGGCTCGCCCACAGCAGGTCCTTGGCTAGCAGGTCCTGACCGGCTCAGTGGTGCAGCTGGGCCGGGTTAACTCTCTGGGAGTCTGGAGAAGCCTGGGGGTCATCCAGATGGCTCAGGGCTCACCCGCCTCTGGAGCAAGCTGCGTCAGCTGGGAGGATCTGTGAGAGCCACGAAGAAGGAAGGTTCCAGATAGAAACCTTGAGGGATCAGAGTCCAGGCTGCGCCTCCCAGGGAATGGCTTGTCTGTCGCCTAGGCAGCTCCGGATGGGGTGTGGGGGGTGATTCAGCCGGAGGAAAGTCCACAGACCACCTTTTCCTGGGATGCTGGCCCACCACGCCCAGACAGATTCCCAAGGAGCAAGCCAGAGGGAGCAGTGGGCTGACACGGGTGGGTGGGCTGGGCTGTTGCGGAGGGAGCGGCCCCTGGAGGCCAGAGAGGCCCACGAGGCTGCCTGGAGCACTGCGGCGGGTGGGGGCGTGTGTGGGGACAGCCAAGGGGGAGGCTGGCCCCACCGGGGACCTGTCCCGCTGTCCCCTCCGCCAGGCCCCTTCTCCGCTCACAGCCGAGCCCCCCAGCACGCCTGGGGCCGGGGTGTGCTGCCCGGGCTCCCCAGGGTGGTCGGTGTTTTTCTTTCACACAAACACAGGGACACATGAGGATGTGCAGCCTACGGTAAACAAAGAGCTATTTTTACCGCCTCATTGTTTCCTCGCGCCCTGTCCTAGCTCCCAGGCCAAGGGCCACCTCAGTCCCCCGTCCTCACAGCAACCACCCCCCACCCCCCCCACCTCCCGGCTCCGGGGCCTGCCTGACCACCACAGGCTCTGCCCTGCCAGGCGTCTGCATCGCAGCCACCAGCTCTCCCTCGGGGGCAGCCTCGGGCCCAGTCTGCAGAGGGGGGGCCTGAGGCCGGGAAGGGGCCCGGAGGGGAGCCTGCCCCGTGACCGCGGTGGGCCTCGCAGCCTGTCTTCCCCCCAACACATGGCTCTTTCCACCCAAAGCCCGTTCAGAAGAAACCCCTGGAGCAGCCCAGCCCCTGCCTCGGGGGAGGTTGAAATTGGGGCCACCCCCCTGCCCTGCAGCCCCCAGGGTTTGAGCTGCTGGGTCCTGGAGACAAAAAGGAGGAGCCTGGCCTTCAGTCAGTCTTGTGGTTGTGAAATCCTCCCCAGCCGGCACACCCCCTATTGCCTGTCGGGCTGTGTGTCGGGGGGCAGCGGGGGGACAGGCCACTGCGGCTTCTCACACGCTGACTCCCGGCAGCACCCGAGAGCTCCTGCCATTACTACTCCCATGTTCCAGATTGGGAAGCAGGCTTGACAATGTTCAGTGATGCGTCCCCATCCAACAGCTTGTAACTAGGGGCGCCTGGGTGGCTCCGGCAGTTAAGCGTCCGACTCTCGGTCTCAGCTCGGGTCTTGATCTCAAGGTCGTGAGAGGGAGCCTGGAGTCGGGCTCCACGCGGGAGAGAAACCTTGAGGTTTGTGAGGGGGAAGGGCATTCATTGGGACAGTCCCTCGAGGGGGTCCCCCAGATGGACCTTGTCGCAAAAAAAAATAAAAGCCTGTAACTGTCAGAGGCTGAATCGGATCCCAGGTGTGTGCAGCTGAGCCCAGAGCCCAGGAGGGCCTCCCCTGACAGCAGCCACCGCCTGAGGCCTAGAGGGGCTTCATCCCACTCCTTGGGGTTCAATGTGGGAAGGGTAACATTAGGCCCTGGGGGCTGAGATCTGTGACCTGGGAGGGCCCGAAGGAGGGCAGCCAGGGCGGGCTGCTGGGGGCTCAGGGCTCAGGGCTCAGCGGCCCCGCTGTCCTCCTCCGCCTGTCTGCTCGGAAGCAGAGCCGGCTGCCGTGGGAAGGAGCCGCTGGCTGTGATGAGTTTTTTTTTAACCACTTGATCATGATCAAGGATTTAATTTTATCCCCTTCTCTGGCTGGCTCTGATTCTATTTGGAGTTTAAGCACGAGCTAGTGAGCAGGAGGGTCCCTGGAAGACAGGACTCCTGCCCCCAGGCTCGGCAAGGCCCCTCCTTGCCTGTCCAGATAAGACAAGGTCCATCTGGGGGACCCCCTCAGCCCCGCAGGTTCGCGCAAAGGCTGACGGACTGCTCCAATTAACGCCCTTCCCCCTCACAAAGCTGCTTAGCAGACGGAGAGGTCTGGGGTGGGTAGGGGAGCAGAAGGGAGCTCTTCCCTCAGCCGCTATCAAGGGATCATCTCAGCTCTCTCTTACTCATCAAAAAAGTGTTTAACAGGGGCGCCTGGGTGACTCGGTCGGTTAATCGTCGAACTCTTGATTTCAGCTCAGGTCATGATCTCAGGGTCTTGGGATCGGGCCCTGTGCTCAGCGGGGAGCCTGCTTGGGATCCTCTCTCTCCTTCTCCCTCAGCCCTTTCCCCTGCTCGCCCTCGAACACTCTCTCTCTCTCTCACATAAATAAATCATTCTTAAAACAAAAACAAAAACAAAAACAAAGGCAGCATTTAACAAGTACCTGACTGGACCTGCGGCCACACTCCTCCCCTCCAGGAGCTGCACACAGGCCTTGCTCTGAATGACTTCAAAGTAGAGAGGATGGGGGGAGGGGAGGGAGAGACACCATCACGTGACTTAATGACGCCCATATGTGCCGACCACCCACTGTGGGCAGGTCTCTGCTAAACTGGTCATTTGCATTATATCATAATTCTCAGCAACAGCCTTATGGGATAGATGCTCTCGTTCCCATTTTTCCAGTGAGTTGGATAATTTGCCCCAAGTCACGCAGCTGCCTAGGGGCAGGGCCAGTTCTCAGTCCCACCAGCCGGCCTCCAGAGGTCTCACTGTCTCCCCAGCCCTCACCTGCGTGGACATAAAGATTTATACTGTGGGACTAAACAGTATAAACCAGGTCAAGAGACAACTGTGTTTATCTAGGGCTTTATTGGATTCAAAGCATTTTTTTGTGTAGAATCTGTCAAAGGTACAATGGACTTTATTATTATTCCCATTGTACAGATGAGAAAATTAAGGCCAAGACCTGCCCAAGAGTACAGAGGTCACAGCAGGGAGGCAGGGCTCCTAGCCTAGCCTGCAGCCCCCCAATTCTGAGCTCTTTCACTGACTCACGTGGGGACAGGTGTGCTTTGAGGCTGGACTGTCAGTTCTGGCCAGGGCTGTGAACAGGAAGAGGCAGGGAGAATGGAAGAGGAAACTATTCTAGAAAAACCAGCTTAGCCCGGAGAACTGCTGGGTCCCCACGTGAGGCATCAGAGTGGGTTTAAGGTGAAGAGCAGGAGTTTCGATGGCCGGCTCCCAGCAGCTGCTGGGGCACCATGAGGTGGTGGGGGGCCAGCTTCACACCCAGGCTGTAAAGGCAGAGGCTTCACCCCAGAGGTAAGGGCTGGCCTGAGGAGCCAGCACCCGACAAATATTTAACAACCTACGATAGCTGGACACAGCGGGACTTAGAGAACAAGGGCAAACCCCAGTTTGGTCCTGGGGTCACAGAGAGGGCACTGGGCAACCCGGGGATTTAGGGCTTACTCTCCCCCACCCCCACCCCCATCAAAGTAGTGGCTACAAGCATGGAGTCTGACAACCTGGGTCCAAGTTCTGACTGTAGCACGATGATTGTTAGCAAACTATGTAACCCCCCACTCCCTCATCTGTAAAATGGGGATAATACCATACGTACCTCACCCACGACTGAAGATGGCGTATACACAGCGCATGCGCCTGCACACAGGTGGCACCCAACACACATCCCTGGTGCTATTAAGACGGGGACAAGGGGGCGCCTGGGTGGCTCAGAGGGTTAAGCATCTGCCTTCGGCTCAGGTCATGATCCCAGGGTCCTGGGATCGAGTCCCACATCGGGCTCCCTGCTCAGCGGGGAGCCTGCTTCTCCCTCCGCCTCTCTCTCTCTCTCTCTGTCTCTTATGAATAAATAAATAAAATCTTAAAAAAAAAAAGACGGGGACAAGGTAGTTACCTGCATAAAAGATGTTTGTGAAAACCCACCCCCTTCAAGGGCCAAGGCCAAAGGCCAAGGAGGTGGAAACTCTCAGAGGTCTTAGGTCTGAAGTCACCTCACCTCCCGGGGCTGTGTATGTGGGGCGGGGCCCCCACAGGTGTGCAAACAGGGAGGCCACCTGTTGCACACTCTGCTCCTTCCCTGGGGACTCAGGAAGAGGCCCCGGGCAGGGTGTGGCTCGGCTCCTGTCAGCAGCTCCCCTGGCCTGCTTGCCCAGCAGGACTGGCAGGTCCCTCTGGGAAACCATCCGTGAGGCAGCAGTTCCAAGGTCAAGGAGGAAAGTGAAGGCAAAGCACTGGCTGATATTCAACAAGCATTTCACTGCCCTTATTCTTTGAGGAGGCCTTTCCTTAAATTAGGACTAGGGCGCCTGGGTGGCTCAGTTGGTTAAGCGACTGCCTTCGGCTCAGGTCATGATCCTGGAGTCCCGGGATCGAGTCCCGCATCGGGCTCCCTGCTCGGCGGGGAGTCTGCTTCTCCCTCTGACCCTCCTCCCTCTCATGCTCTCTGTCTCTCATTCTCTCTGTCTCAAATAAATAAATAAAATCTTTAAAAAAAAAAAATTAGCACTAGCAGCCATGGTCACCCCCAAGCCCCCTCCCCCTCAAATCTCCTAAATGCCCAGTTATTGCTCAAGAAATGTCAGTTCCTTCATTGGACAGAGAAGCGTTTTCTAAACATGGCCTCAGGTCAGTCTGGGACTATTTCATCATCTGGGAAAGGGGTGGGTGCCATGGGCAACAGGCAAATTGAGAGAGTGCCCTGGGCAGGCGGGGCAGGTGGGTAGTGGTAGGGTCCCCGGGCCCCCCCACCCCGAGCTCCCGGCCCTGGAGGCTCGTTCCTGCCCCCACCACCAAACCAGGTGCCATGGAGGGATTGGTTTCCCTGCTACAAAGGGTCCCGTTCAAAGGGTGGAGCAGCCTGGATTCTCCCAGCTGCTAGGCACCTGCAGGGACCGGCAAAGCAGCCCTTCATTCTCAACCACCCTCCCCCAGGGCTGGGAAACACCAACAAAAGGCAGGGTGCCCTGCCCCCCTTCTCAGCCCATCCCTGGCCTCCCCCAGACTCAGCCTGGCCCCCAGCTGGCCTCAGGCCTCAGCAGTCCCAGGGCCACCTGTTGTTGTCAATCCTGGCTGCATGCACCTGTACCTAGGAAGATGAACCCAGAAGGTTGCCTGCTGTGTGGGCTGAGGGACCCTCAAAGACTCAGTGCTGCCCCCAGTGTTTTTCCTTGGCCTGCTGAGGTGTCCCAAGTCCTCTTTCTTGGTGGCCTAATTCCCATTAGTTAGACAACCCTCCCCGCCCCCCACCGCAGGATGCCTGCCTCCCTCCCTCCGGGCTCCAGTTCCAGGCTCGCTGCTGGGAGCTGGGCAGTGGGCACCAGAGCCAGCCAGCCCCTCCCTCTGCTCCGCGGCTCAGCTCAGAAGAGCAGATTGGCTGCGAGGTTAACTCCCCGACAGTGCAACTCAGAACACAAATAATTTACCTAATGTGAGCCCTCGATGCGTCTCTGTGATGTTTGGCTGACATAACTATCTTTTTTTGTTTCTTAAGAACCATAAAGTCCTTCCTGGAAAGGGAAGTTACAGAGAAAGGCAGGCCAACTCAATGTAAAGATGAATGTGAGTTACCTGAAGGTCAAATGGGCTGTTTTGTGAGGTAGTGAGTGCCCCATCCTAGAGCGGATTCAAGCAAAGTCTTTTTTAGAGCTATTTCAGAGGTGACGCACACATCTGGCCACTGCGTGGGCTGCTAGGCGACCTCCAACATCTCTCCCAACACTGAGAGTGAATGACGTCGATTGTGCCATCCGTCCTCATATTCTATGAACCCCACAGTGTTTAGCACCCAGTGAAACTCTTTGAAAAGGAAATAGAAGCAGTGAGTCCATGTAAGCAGCAAAAGAAAAAAAAGAAGACCTAAAATGGGATGATGAAGGGTAGAAATGAAAGATTCTAGAAAATGCTTCCAAAGCAAAAATTCCTAAAGGAGAAATGATTTCAGCTTCTAAACTTGAATATACAGCTGAACACCAATAAATCTCCCACTTCTGGGATGATGGAAGGACCGGATATTTTATTTGGACTTTTGTTACGAGCAGCCCAAGACCACGGCCATCACACGGGATGCCGGGTGTCTGGGTGGAAGGAAGCATCTCTCAGGGTGCTCGTGTCCGCTCAGGAGCATGGAGGGGCGAGGTCACCTCTGAAGACTACTGACCTCAGTCCCATCTAGGATGATATTTAGAACCTCCAGGTCAAAAAGAGGGCTCAGCCTTCTATGGACCTGTCAGCTGCACGAGGTAAATCTCGGAATCCTTCCAAAGCCCAAGCTCCACTCCAGGTCGCAGACAATTAAACCAGCAAATGTGCTGTTTTTGACCCTCCTTGTGGTGCCTCCTTGAGGAGAGAGGGCCCCGCAGCAGAGCCCATGAGACACGGGGAATCAGTGAGTGCACCCAACTCTGAGGGAGATAACTCAGCTCACGCACCAAGCTATTAAAAATCTTTATTAATTTTTTTTCTCCAACAGATATATTTTTAGTCGAAATATGGAGCCACAGCGACACCTTCACCTCTCCCGTTCAGACGACAAGACAGATCGGGGTCATTGCTGTTACAACAGGGACACCTGTGACCTTGACAAGGGCAGGCTGGGGCAGAGAACACACCATTGGCCAGGACATGGACCCTTTGTGGGAGCTACAGGTACAAAGAGAGGGCAAATGGCAACACGGCATTGGCACCTGGTGACAGATGTCATAACCTGGGGGGAGGGGGCTGGGAAAAAGCTCAATTTTCCCCAGGGGCTCAACTGGAGCTGCAGCACTCGGGACTGGGAGCGTGTGTGTGAGTGCACACACGCACCACCTCTCCGGGAAGAAGATGCTCTCAGGCCCCTACTGGAGCCCCACGGTCCTCGTTCCTGGGGGATCAGCAGTCTTTGCAGGGTAACCTAACCAGGTCAGCTAAGCAGGGCCAGGGGCCCGTGTGTGGAGGAGGTCAGGGCCATCTACGCTGTGATACACAAGTCCTTCTGGGGCAAAGGCCCAGACGATGCTCAGAGCACAGCATGAACCGCCCACATGGTCCCAGGGCAGCTCCTGTGATCCATGAAGCCCTAGCCCTGAGAAGGGGGAAATTTGGCTCCGAGAGTCTTCCCCTGGCTCTGGATACCTGGGGCAAAAAGAGGGCCTCAGCCATTTACTATCTCAGGAGGAGCGTGGAGGCTCCCCATCCCTGAGGCCTACATCTTTCTCCACCTCCCCACCCCCCGGGTTCCACTCTGGTGAGAGACACAGGGAGAAGGGCAGGGGGAGGCCAGGTGGGAGAGACCCGGGGTTCTTTCAGCCCTTCACATCCAGCTGCTCGGCAATGTGTTTCCAGGGACCTGAGTTGAGGGCCAGCCTGGTGGGACCTGCTCAGCGAAGGCCCAGCCAGCTGTCTCAGATGGCACTTCATAAATAATGACTCCGTCCATTCCAGGCTGACATGGAGAGAGACCCTTCTGAAGGCGGTGCAGTGAGGGGCGCAGGCCCGGGATCCGAGAACTCCGAGTGCTGGCCAGGGCCTACTGCCCAGCGGCAGGCACCTTGGGAGCCTGGCTGGCGGAGGTCGGGGCTGGGGGTTTAGAGCCAAAGGCCTCCCGGGCCTTGTGAGCCAAGCTTTGTGAGGGTTCCGGGCTCCTAGGCAGGGAGTTCTGCTCCACTGTGGGGTCTCACAGCCAGGAGCAGCTCCTGCCCTTTGCAGGAGGAGCCCCAGATGAGGCCTCAGGAAGTAGATCTGGAGGGAAGAGCTGAAAAGACAGAGCCGCCCAGTGCGGTGCTCCTGTGCTCGGCATGGGCAGGCTGGAGAGGCCCAGCAATTCCATCCTCCACCCCCCCACCCCCCCTCCCCGCCCCCAGGGAGCTGGCTGGTTGCCAACGCATGGAAGTGATGCACATAAATCCTGCCTAATGGTCGCCTCTAAGCTGCGGTCTGCGAGTTCTGGACGGCACAAACCTCTTTGGGGGCTCCGCTTTCCAGCTGTAGACACTGCATGAGGTCTTGGGGGTCCCCCCGCTGGGGAAGCCAGGTGTGGTCATTAAAGCAAATGCACTCTCCAGGTGGGTCCCCGTCTGGAGAGGGACTGCGCGCGGCAGAGTGGGGGGAAAGCCCATGGCAACGGGAGTCCTGGACGAGCCAATGAGAACCCAAACACACGTATCAAAAACCAATCAAATGCAAACACAAACAAAACATGGGAAAGCAGCAGCAAGCTCTTTGTGTAATAAATATTGCAAAGCGCACTTGGTTTCTTTCTTTCTTTTCTTTTTTTCTTTTCAAGTCAAATATAACAACCAATGTCCCGAACCCTGTTTTCAGCATTCAAAAGAGAGAAGCTGTTGCTATCAGCAGAACACCTGCAGCCAATCAAAGAAAAAAACCCGTTTCCCACTAGCCGGCCAATCAAAATCCTCTTCCAGTTTAAGCAGCCAATCGGGCCTCTTCACATTCCTAAAAAGTGACCTAAATAAAGCACCAGATCTCGGAGAGCTTCCTGGGAAGCCATATACCGAGGCGCAAATTAAAAAAAAAAAAAAAGTCAGAAATAAAAATAAAAGGTTTCTGTTGGTCAAGATTTAAAAATAAAAAGGTTTCTTTCTGCAGCCAATCATGAGTCCGTCCCCTTAAGCCAATTGTAACTGCACCACCGGTGGCTCCCTCGAGGCCAGCCCTGCTGAGTGACGGTGGAGTGGGGCGGGGTGGGGGTGTAGGGGCAGGGGAATCGGGAAGGTGATCTGCTGCCACTCAGCTGGCCGAGGTCCTCACAGATCTCTTGGCCCTTGCCAGCTTCCAGGGTGTTCCAAGGGGTTCACCACTACTGCCTCCGGTCCTCCGTCTCCGACCTGGAAAACGCCATCACCACATCCTCGGCACCTGCAGACCAGGGGGAAAGAACCGTTGGACGGGACAACGCAAGGCGGCTGGGGCCCCTTGCAGCGTTGGTCCGCCTAGGGCGCTCCTCCCCAGTACCCAGTGCTTCCAAGGCAGCCCACCTCCTCTCTAGGCCTTCTTGACAGCCTGGCCAGGGGACAGGCCAGCAACCCTGCCGTAGGGTGGCAGGGGGGCCGTAGGGGTGAGGTTCGGAGGCTTGCTTAAGGCTATGGCACTGCAGGCCTGCATGACAAGAACCCAGGGCTGCTGTCCTAGCGCAGGGCTCTGCTCACATCCCTTGCTCCAAGGTCACCAAAGCCAGGGGCGCTGGGAACCTCCGTCTTTCTTCTCAAGGCTCGTGTCTTGATCCCTTTGGAGGTTCTTGCTCATTAGGGCTTTTTTTTTTAAAAGATTTTATTTATTTGACAGAGAGAGACAGTGAGAGAGGGAACACAAGCAGGGGGAGTGGGAGAGGGAGAAGCAGGCTTCCCGCCGAGCGGGGAGCCAATGCGGGGCTTGGATCCCAGGACCCTGAGATCATGACCTGAGCTGAAGGCAGACGCTTAACGACTGAGCCACCCAGGTGCCTCTCATTAGGACTTCTAATAGCCACCCCTCTTTGCCCAAATCCAGCACCTGCTCAAAGGAGCACAGCCGGGCCCATTTCCAGCATGCAGTCGGCCTGCCTCCTACAGAGATAGATAATGGCCAGAATCTTTATTATTGTTATTTTTAATCATGGATTTGAGATTCTGGTCCAGGCGCTCATGAAATCACTTCCTTTGTCTTGTTTTCCATAAGACAGGCTCTGACATGCAGCCAGAAAAGGCAAGAGGGAGGAGGGAAAGAGCTCAAAATACTGACCTGTCGCAGCCACCCAAAGCAGCTCAGCCACCCAAGGCTGCTCGGGCAGGAAGAGGCTGCAGGGCAAGGCAAGCTGACCAGCAGGTCCCGCCCCATCCTGGGCCCTGGCCCTCCCTGGGGCCTACTGTTTTCTCCCCTTTTTCTCTTTCTCTCTTTCCATAGTATTTGTTTTTTTAAGAAATTTTTATTTTCATTTTTAAGTCATCTCTACCCCCAATGTGGGGCTCAAACTCACAACCCTGAGATCAAGAGTCGCACGCTCTACCGACTGAGCCAGCCAGGCGCCCCTCCCCCTTTTCTAACGGATGGTTCTTCACCACGCCCTGACAAAGAATCAGCGGCCAGGGCCTTTGGGACATACTTCTCTTCCAGACCACTGGAGGGATTTTCCCCAGGAGGGGAGGATGGGAAGGGCAGACAGAGGAAAGGCCACAGAAGAGGGGGCCAGTGTGCGTGGTGCATGGCAGAGTTTCAGGCACGGTGTTGGCCGGCATCCTCCACACCACAGAGGAGCTCCCCCTCCTCCTTCCTAACCGTCCCACCACACACCAAGGGCTGGCAGAGGCACCCAGCTGTGGGTGCTGCAGGAGGAGGGCTCACCCACAAGGACGCAACATCACAGATGGGCCTTCACTCTGGCCACCAGCGCACCAAGGTCCTGCCAAGGGAACCAGCCCCCCCACTGGCACCCCAATCTGCCTTGAGGGGGTTCTGCTGTTACCAACACAACTTCCATTCCTGAAAAGGGGAATAAGCATCTAGCAAGAAGCTCCAATTATCTGCTTCTTGGGATGGGGGCTCCTTTGCTTGGGAAGTCCTAGAAATCCTTCCCCTTGTCTTCTTGGGAACATTCTGTTCTCGCCTCGGTCCTAGGACCATGAAATATCACTGCAGGCAGAATTTTCCTAGCAACCACAGAATCCAAGATGACATCATAGCCTGCAGAGCAGCTGAGCTGGTTACCTACCAGACGCTGGCTCTTCCCGGGCGTGCGCCGCCTGCCCAGCTCGCTACTCCAGAGGGGCCGGCGGGGGCTGGGGAAGGGGAGTGGTCAGCCACGAGCGGTGGCAGCCCACCTGCTTCTTTCCTTGCCTGCCTCGTGGGCTCTCTCGCAGGGACCTGAGGCCTCTCTACTGAGCTGCAGGCACAGAAATAGTGTTGGCTACCCTAGGAGGGAATGGTGAGTCTGCAGAGGGAACAGACCAGGGGCTAGGACTGCCGACACCGCGGCCTGCCCGGCATGTGTACCAGGGTGACGTTCTGAGCTGGGGAAGGAAGTGACCTCCTCAAGGTCACACAGGGTAGCAAGACACCTGAAACTGAAGCTTTGCCAGAGTCCCACTGGTGCCACGGTGCCGGCTGGTGTCCCAGCCCCGGCTGGGGTGGGGAAATCGGCAGCTTCCATTTTTAGAGCCTCCCACTCTGCTGCTGGAGCCGGGTGCGGAAAGGGCCCACAGAGCTGCTGCCCATCCTGTGCCCTGTTCCATTCCCAAAGGACTTGCTGTTTTTCCCAGGCCTCACCAAGAGGGGACAGGCCCTGCAAGAGCATTGTCTGACCTGTCCTTATCATCGGCTGGCCTGCACTCGTCATTCCACAAGGGCCTGACCGGGAACGTGCAGGCCTCTAGGCAAGGATGTTGCTTTTCTCTCTCCTCTTCTCCATGAAATTTGGGCCAGCAGCCTAACAGGGAGGGTGCGCTGCTCAGTTAGCTGTTGTAAATTGAGCTCTTAGAGCTTTAGAGCTGGGGGCCTCAGGTTGGTCCCCACGGTCCCTCCTGCTCCCTTAAAGTCCAGTATGTGGCAGATCCCTTGGGTGCTGTCCCTGCTGGCAATCACAAAGCTCAGAACAGGAAGGCCCAGCCCATGCCTCCAGGCTGTCGGCTAGTTTCCTATACCATTTTACACATGAGGCTGTGTCCATCCCATTGTTAGATCTCCTGGCACTTTCTGGACTCGGGCTCAGAGCTTCCGGCCATCCCTCCCCACCTGATGCAGGTGAGCACGGGAGGTGAGAAGCTGAGCAGCCTCTCCTGTTCAACACTCTCTGACATACCGAAAGATAAAGATGGCCAAAACCAGGCAAAGACATCGTGAGAAATAGAACACACACCCATCTCTCTTATGAATACAGATATTCATAATACCTGTGATATGCAAAAATACTCAACAAAGTACTAGCAAACAATACAGCAATATACAAATAGGATTCCATACTCTGAACAAGTGAGATTTATCCCAGAAATGCAAGGGTGTTTTAACACCTGAAAAAAGAGACAAAAACCATACAATTGTCTGAACAGGCACAGAATACACATCTGACAAAATTCAACACCCCTTCACGGAAACACGCTCAACACACTAGTAATGGAAGGGAGCTTCCTCAATCTGATAAAGAGCATTTACTAAAAACCCACAGCTGTTATCATACTTAATGGTGAAAGACTGGAAGCTCTCCCCATTCAAGATTAGGAAGAAGAAAAGGATGTCCACTCCTGCCATTTCTATTCAATGTTGTGTTGAAAGCTCAATTCAGGGCAATTGGGCAAGAAAAAGAAACAAAAGCCATCCAAATTAAAAAGGGGAAGAAGTAAAACTCTATTTGCAGATGACATGGACCTTGTACACAGAAAATCCTAAGGAATCCACTAAAAAACTATTAGAACAAATAAAGTTGCAGGATACCAGATCAATAAACAAACACCATTGGTATTTCTATACATTAGCGATGAATATCGGCAAATGAAGGAAACAATTTCATTTGCAAGAGCATAAAAAATAATAAAACAGGAATAAATTTAACAAACGAAGTATGGAATTTGTACTCGGAAAAGTACAAAACATCACTGTTCAAAAACATCATAGGAAGAAATTCGACACAACTCCTATCAAAATCCCTGCTGCCTTTTTCGCAGAAATTGACAAGCTGCTCCCAAAATTCGTAGGGAAATGCAAAGGATCCAGAACAGCCAAAATCATCTTGAGAAAGAAGAACAAAGTTGGACCCACACTTTGGGGATTTTACATCTACTACAAAGCTACAGCAAACAAGATGTGTTGGGACTGGCATAAGGAGAGACATGTAGGATGATGGAACAGAACAAAGAGTTCAGAAATAAACCCTCCCACTTAGGGTCAGTGAAGTTTTGAGAAGGGTATCAAGACAACTGGGTGGGAAAGAACTGAACAGATGGTTCTGGGACAACTGGATATTCACATGTCAAGGACGAAGTTGGACCCTTACCTTGCACCGTATACAGAAATTAACTCAAAATGCACCAACGACCTACATATAAGTGCTAAGATTATAAAACTCTTACAAGAAAACACAGGAGTAAATCTTCATGACCTTGGGTTAGGAAATGATTTCTCAGATATGACACCCTAAGCATAAGTGATAAAGGGAAAAATCAATAAACTGGGCTTTCTCGAACCTAAAAACATTTATGCTTCAAAGGATACTACCAAAAAAGTGAAAAGGTGGGGGGCACCTGGCTGGCTCAGTCGGAAGAGCATGTGACCCTTGATCTCAGGGTGGTGAGTTCGAACCCCACGTTGGGTTTAGAGATTACTTAAATAAACTTAAAAAAAAAAAGAAAAAAGAAAAGCTTTAAAAAAACAAAATTAAAATAAATTACAATATATCTGTATATAAGATATATAAGTCATATATCTGGTAAGGGACCAGTACCTAGAATATATAAACAACACAACTCGATAATAATAAAAAGTCAACTCAATTTTTAAAATGGGCAAAGAACTTAGAGATTTCTCCAAAGATATAAGAATGGTCAACAAACACACGAAAAGATGCTCAACATCATTAGTCACTATGGAAATGCAAATCAAAGCTACAATGAGACACCACTTCACACCCACTAGGATGGCTGGAATCAGAAAGTGACAATGACAGGAGCTGGGGAGGAGGTGGAGAAGTTGGAACCCTCATATGGTGCTGGTGGAATGCCAAATGGTGCGGCTCCCAAACCCACTCCACCCTCAGCCATCCTCTAGTTGCTCAAAACCCCTGCGTGGGGGGTACTTCCTGATTCCCCACCCCCACCCCCGTCCTGTGTGCGCACGCGTGCGTCAGAGCGCACGCGCACACACTCTGCATATAGCACAGCAGCAGATCTTATTGGCTCTACTTTTACTGTTATTTTTTATTGTTATTTTTTTTAAAGATTTTATTTATTTGACAGAGAGAGACATAGCGAGAGCAGGAACACAAGCAGGGGGAGTGGGAGAGGGAGAAGCAGGCTTCCCGCGGAGCAGGGAGCCCGATGCGGGACTCGATCCCAGAACCCCGGGATCATGACCTGAGCCGAAGGCAGACGCTTAACGACTGAGCCACCCAGGCGCCCCTATTGTTATTTTTTGAAGATTTCATTTTGAGAGAGAGAGACAGAGAGAGAGAGAGAGAGCGGGGAGGGGGAGAGGGAGAGAGAGAATCTCAAGCAGGCTCCACACCTAGTGCGCAGCCTAGGCAGGGCTCGATCTCACAACCCCCAGACCACAGCTCCAGCCAAAATCAAGAGTCAGACGCCCAATCAACTGAGCCACCCGGGTGCCCCTCTTATTTTTTAAAGTGTTTTTGTTTTTATTTTATTATTATTATTTTTAATTTTATTTATTTATTTGAGAGAGAGAATGAGATAGACAGCATGAGAGGGGGGAGGGTCAGAGAGAGAAGCAGACTCCCTGCTGAGCAGGGAGCCGGAGGTGGGACTCGATCCCGGGACTCCAGGATCATGACCTGAGCGGAAGGCAGTCGCTTAACCAACTGAGCCACCCAGGCGCCCCAGTTTCTGTTTTTATTTTGTTTTAGTAATCTCTACACCCAACGTGGGGCTCATACTCACAACCCTGAGATTAAGAGTTGCATGCTCTTCCAACTGAGCCAGCCAGGTGCCTCATGTTGGTTCTACTTTGTATGTATGTATGTATGAGAAAGAGAGAGCACGAATGAGAGCACAAGCAGGGGGTGGGGGAGGCGGGAGGGGCAAAGGGAGAGAGAGAATCTTAAGCAGACTCTGTGCTCAGCAGAGCCCAACACGGAGCTCAATCCCACAACCCCAAGATCACGACTTGAGCCGAAATCAAGAGTCAGATGCTCAACTACCGGTGACTGAGCCACCTAGGGGCCCCGGGCTCTACTTTTAAACTATATCCTGAATACATCACTATTTCCCCTATCACCACCCAGTCCAGGCTACCACTGTCCCTCGCTAGCTTCCTGTACCCCATTTCCTGGATCTCTCCACTCTGGTTCCGATTGTCCATTCTCCACACAGGAGTCAGAAAGTTCTTAAAAACATAAGTCAGACCCTGCCACTGCTTTGCTCAAAACTCTCCAAAGGCTTCTTCTTTTTTTTTTTTTTTTTAAGATTTTATTTATTTATTTGACAGAGAGAGACACAGCGAGAGAGGGAACACAAACAGGGGGAGTGGGAGAGGGAGAAGCAGGCTTCCCAAGGAGCAGGGAGCCCGATACGGGGCTCGATCACAGGACCCTGGGATCATGACCCAAGCCGAAGGCAGACGTTTAATGACTGAGCCACCCAGGTGCCCCTCCAAAGGCTTCTTAATGCAAGATTTCTCACTGCACTCAAAGCAAACTCCGAACTCCATACCTGGCCTGTAAGACCCAACATGTTCTGGTCTCTGGCGGCCTCTTCACCTTTTATACACACCGCTCTCCTCACTCCACTCCAGCCCCATGGGTCTCCTGAGCTCTCTGTCCTTTAGGCACAAGTAACTTGTACCTCAGGACCTTTGCACTTGCTGTTTCCTTTGTCTCAGTGCTCTTCCCCAAGTTCATGTCATAGCTCTTGCTCTTCACGCCAGAGTCTGGGCAAAATGAGCCCCTCAGGCCCTCCCTGAACACAGCTTCTAAAACAGTGCCCTGCATCAGTCCCTTCGGGGGCTGTAGCCTGCTTCAGCATGACCTACAGAGTTATATATTGATGTGATCTGATTCCCCATTGGAAAGCACATTCCATGGAATCAGGGACTTTATCTTGTTCACTCACACGTTCGAAGCACCTAGAGAGTTCCTGGGACACAGGATGAATCCTCATTTTATAGATGAGGAGCCTGAAGCTCAGAGACTCGGAGCAACTCGGTGAATCAGAGGCACAGGTAGGACCCTGACCCAGACCCTGAAGTCCGCGCCTTCACCACTACCACACACCGTCATTTCTCCTCAGGAGAAGGCAATAGCTGACCTGCTGCAGTCACCCAGGGCACTGTGGCGTCTCAGGCTTCCCGGCAGAGACTGGACCCATCCCTCGGCCCCCAACAGAATGGAACCAAGACCCAGGATTTAAAGACCACCACCAAAACAGCTCTGGGATAGTTGGAGAGAATTCAACATGGAGCCCAAAGCACCATCCCGGGAGGACCCCCGAGCCTAGACCCCTGCCCCCAGCCCCCAACTCCCCGCCCTGGCCTAGGGCTCTGCCAGATGTCTCCCTAGTCCCATGGTTCACCTGCCATGGAAACGGCCAAGGCGCTGGTGAGAACACAGCTCTCTGAACCAGGGCACGGCACCCGTCCCACGCCCGATGCCAGCTTTGCCCCTTTAACAGAGTCCAGTCAAGTGACTGGGCAGAGAAAAATGACAACTATGCAGGAGCTTAGAAAAGAGAAGCTGACCCCCCGCCGGGGGTGGGAGACAGACAATGGGCTCACTGGTCTGTTTGCAAGCTCAGGATGAATTCACAGCAGCAGAATCCAAAGCCCAGAACAGGCTCCTCACACCAGCACCAGCACCACCCTCAGCCATGTCCCCGGCTCAGGGAGGCACTTGCACCTGGCCCTCAAGGAGCGTGGCTCCCTACAGGGTGCAGGGGGCAGCATGGAATGGGGAACGCCCCAGGGGCACACACACAACCCCCAGCATCTGGAGAATCCCTCTTGCTCTTTGAGGCTCTAACATAAAGTCTCTCAAAGGTCTTTTCATTAATACACAAGCACCTCAATATGTTTCCTGAATGGCCAGAACACTCTCCTATCAGCTGTCTGTTTCTAGCCAGCTCGGTGATCATGGATGACAAAGAACAGGAAAGAGGAGCAAGGAGATAGCTGCAGCCCCGAGGCCGATGTGCACACGGTGCACATGGCCTGTAGCACAAACCCGTCTGGAGAAATCCTAGTGGAGCCCCTCACGATTTTCATTTTCCAGGAAAGGCAGAGCTTGGTCTCAGAAATGCACAGACCCTGGAGCGCAAGCCTCGGGGCAGATGAGGTCGGCTCCGGATCCCACCCTCCCTCTCCAGGAGGGACCCTGCCCAGCGAGAGGCAGGCATGGGAGGATGGGGGGGGAAGGCCTCCTAGGCAGCTTTGAGGAGCCGACCACACAGTTCCTGCCTGCATTCCACCAAAGCGCCTGGCTGCAGGGGGACAAACAGACCCTGAGAGCTCTTCCAGCTCTGGATGCTGCAAAGGCCACCTTAGAACCAGCACTCAAAGGTGGATGGGGAGGGAAGACAGCTCTTAGGGCAGACCCTGCCTAGAAATCTGTCCCATGGTATGGAAAGCCTGGTCCAGCTCCCACAGGCAGCTGGCCCCTGGGCCCCACGGTCCAGGATACAGCCTTGCATAGATGTCACTGAAATAAAGGGGGACTCCCAGGAATATCAGTCACTGGTGGGGGTGTCCCCATCACCCAACTTGGAGCCATGAGTGCAGACGAGGAGGCGTGCAGACCCCGCCTCCCACAACCGCCGGGAGGGCTCTGAAACCCCTGCACCCCTCGCTGGCCAGAGCTTCCTAGGACTGCTCCAGAGTCCCATGTTCTAGGGCCAGGGAGCTCCTGACCTCTGAAGGGGCCTCACACCTTCCTCGTGAGAGTGAACAACTAGGGCCTGGAAAACTCAGAAATGGAACCCCGAAACCTCAGAGGTTTCAAATTCCCATGGCTGCTGGAAGCTGGAGATGACCAAGGAAGCTCGCTTTGGCTAAGGGCTTCCAAACAGTCCCGGGCATCTGGCCTGCCAAGCCCCGGCCATCCTCCACACACATGGCTGACGGGCTAGAGAGGAAACATGGCCACATGCTCCAAAGTGTCCAGGGCAACTACCACCTCCCAGGTCTGCCCCTTCTCTGACCGAGGACTGTTGGTTGCGGTCCTTCCTCCTGAGCCCCAGGAGCTTGCTGTCGATATGAGCTAGGGTCTGCTACCTAGCTACCCAAGACTGCGGTGGCTCAGCTACCAGCTCCAGGGAGATGAGCCAGGCAGCAAGGCTTCTGGAAGAACAGGTCCCAGGCCCTCCTCCAAGGGGGAAAGTTTCCATGGGGATGAGGTTCCAGTACCACCCTGGGCTAGGCCTCCTTCCAGACAAACCCGCTGGGTGGCATGCGCTGTTTTTAGCAGCCACGGCCTAGGAGCCCCGGGGGTTCTATACATCTCAACGCTGATGCCTCAAGTTCCCAGGGGATGGCTTTTACCTAGAGACAGCGATGCTGGTTGCCATGGGGACAGCGGCCACAGATCCACCAAGGTCTCAGCAGCCAAACCAGGCTCCAGGCTCTGTGGCGCCTACTGGGCTCCAGACTGACAACCACATCACCAGGCACTCAGGCTGCCCGAAGGTGAGCACACAGCACCAGACGTGGGATGGGCTCCTAGCAGAGGCGCTGGGCCTCCTGACCAGCCACCGAGGGCCTCCCTGGGCTTAGGCTCCCTCAGTGGACCCTGGCACCCCAGCACCTGGGCCTGGGTCTGACCCTGCCCACCTGGGCAACGTGCCCGCACACCTACCTCCATTTTCTCATCTGTGAAATATGACGGATCCCACCTAGCCCACCCATCTGACCAGCCAGGATGACATCTGCAGCAGAAAGCATCATAAACAGCTTCTGGGGTGCAATGGGGGTGCGTCACAACTTGGGAGTTCTAATACACCTGCTCTGCTCTAATCCCAGGCAAGCTCCCTCAAACCCACCTCACGCCTGCCCACCCTCACACCCTCCCACACCCCCGCTGAGCCCAGCACATACACACACCCTCTACCTCTGGGCTTGTTTTCCCAGGTGAGGTACTTGTTTTCCTCAAATTCTTCGGTCCCCCCAAAAATGTAAGCTCTCCTAAACCAGAGGGCTTGGCTGTACGCGGAAGGGACAGGACCTAGGAGGAGTGGGTGGGAGGGGTCAGGAATGACCAGGTCTTCATCTAAAGCCCTGGTATATTCTCAAATTCTAGTGGGCATCAGAATCACCCTGGGGGCGCTTATTTCAAATGCAGATTCCCAGGCTCACCTGGCAGGCACTCTGCTTCAGCAGAGCTGGGGTGGGGCCCAGGAGTCTGCATTTTTAACAAATACCCTCAGTGATTCAGGGGTGGTGGTCTGTGGCCCGTACGCCGAGAACTCAATGCCGCAGACTGTCCCTTGGCCCCCACCCCCACCCCTGAGCTGATGTCCCTTGTCCACCAGCATTCTGAAAGAGACTTCTGTCCTCCCACTTCCATTTCCTCACTGATCCCAGGCCCACGGCAATCTGGCTCCCAGCCCGGGCTCCGCAGAAACTGTTTTAGGAAAGTCGCCACTGACCCTTTCGTGACAAGCCTGGGGGACCCTGACAATGACCCTGCTGCCCCTCCCCTCCTTCCAGATCTGCACTGTGTCCCCTGCTGCCCTCAGTGCTGTGCTCACCAGGCTCCGTCCTTCTCTCACTCTGCCTACTCTCCCTGTACGACCTCCCTTGATTCCCCGCCTCCCCCTGGCCCACACTTCTGTACCCGCTCCCACCTTGCACCTGAGTTCTGACCTGGCTCCCGCCCCTACCAGACAGCCCCAGGCACCTCCCACTCAGAGCTCCCCTTCCTGCCTCCCGCAGCAGCTCCCACTGGGCCCTGGGTCTCGAACCTCATCCCCACCTGTTCACGCTGCCTGCAGGTCCTTGGTCCTGAATGTCCCGCCTCTGAAAAATATCTGCATCACCTCACACGTGGGTGTCACTGTGACCTTCCAGCTATCTCCCTGCCTTACCCTTTGTCCTGTGACCTCTCCCCAGCGCTCGCCCTAAATGGATGACAATCTGACCTAGCCATCCCTCCCCTTCAGATCCGTGGGGACCCCTTGCAGTCCTCAAGATGAACTCTGTCCAGAGCCCATGTGCCTTTCCGGCCACTCACCACCCACCTGGCCGCTACCCCACCAGTCTCTTAAGGGGACACAAAGACACCCAACACTCACGCTGGGCAGGCTCCTGAGGCTTCCTCCAATTTCCCCCTACACACGTTCCCACACATCCATCAGGGCTCAGGCAATTCTGGGTGGGCTTCCCTCCCCTCAGGATGAGTCATATTTCAATCTGTGCATTTGTTCGTGTATCCGTCTGCCCCGCTGGACTGGCAGCTCGAGGGCGGGGGCTGTCACCTGGCACCACGCCCAGCACATGGATTGATGAGCCAAAAGGAGCAACACTGTCCCATGGATGCTGGACTGAGTGGCCCCCTGACGCTCCGCTCCAGGACAGGGTCTGTCTTTGGTGGGGTGTTGAGAGGTCAACGCCGTGTTGCGGGAGGGGCTTTGAGACCTCTGACGCCCCTGTTCTAGTTCTATGCACTAGAACCCACTAGGCTGGGTAAAGAAAGGTCAAAGCAGCCCTTCCCAGGCCAGGACCAGAGGCTGGACGGGGCAACTGGCCCTACATTTCAGCATATCCCTAACCCGGTCTTGGGATGCTTTTTTCTTTCTCTGTGACCTGGGTTATCACATACCCAATTCTTCTGATTGGCTTTTCAGTCTGATTCAATGCGTATGTGATCTTTTTGGTTCAATTTTATTAGTAGTAGGTTACAGGTAATTCTCATCTAAATGTTGATTAAAGTTAAAAAAAAAAAAAATCATCTTCCCGTCCCCTAGACTGGAATTCTCCCGAGGCCTGACTGCCATTTCAGTCCAGAGTTTGTCATCGCCGGGAGCCTCTGGGAGAAGCCTTGCAGCCCCACCCAGGGGAAGAGAGGACGCAGAACCCCCAGCAGATGGTCCCCGTTCCTACAGGACTCGCCTGCTGGAGGCCAGGCCTGCACAAGGATTCAGGAAACTCCGGCTCTGTGCCAGAATCTGGACTAGGGGCTGCATGTGTCACTGGGAACACAGCACAGACCTGGGTCCCAAAGGGCTCCTGACAACATGACAGCAGCAACACTGCAGGAAAGGTCACAGGGAGCTCCGGAGCGAGAGGGGGGCCCAGGCTGACCCCGGAAGGAGTCAGAGAGGGCTCCGTGGAGGAAGTGAAAGAGAAGCTGGAGGGCGTGGGAGAGGACTCCAGGAAGAAGGCTGGCTGTGGAATAGGGCCCACGGTGCCAGGACCTCGCCGGGGGCGCTGAGAGGGCCACGAAGGGGGGATGAGCAGAGGAGAGCACTCCCTTGGTCAACCGTGAAGCCCGCGTGGTGGTGGGCCCTCCCCTGGGGTCACTGGCTTCCTGCGGGTTTGCCTGTGACCACAACTATTTTAACAAGGTTCCCAGTGTAACCCTGAGACCAAATGACCTATTTTAGGCTCTCTGGCAGCATACCCTGAGCAGTAGCTTTGGCTTCCAGGGGGGAAAGCCAGAAGAGCCCTGGGACAGCCCAGCTGGCTCCAGCCTGGGGACCTTCCCTGGAAAGTCTCTTGGAGAAGGAGTGTGATCAGACGGAGGCTGGAAGAGGCCTGAGCAGCCAGCGTGCCAGCACTGTGGCTCCCAGGGCCAAGAAGGGGGGGCGGCGGCAGACCAAGGATGTCCTGGAGGCCCCTGGGCGGGGAAGGGACAGAAGCTTCCTTCACAAAATGGGCCATGTCTAGACCAGTGCCCCGGGACACCTGGACAAGAGCCTATCCAGGGCACTGCACGAGGACGAGAGTTCTGCGGGCACCTTGTCCTGGGGGCGCCGGGAGAGAGCGCTCGGAGAACCAGCACATTCAAAGGCACCTTGGGTGAAGGGCCCGGGATTAAAAGGCAGCGAAAAACTCCAAATGTTTTCTGCACCTTCCTGAAATACATTAATTGCCTAAATCACCCCTGTGCCTCAGATAAAACGCAGCCCTGCTTAAAAACACACATGACCTTAAAGCCACTCCGAGAATTCACCTTAAAATACAAGATGACGAGGAAGAGCTATGTGCAAGGATGGGCGCTCGGTGCTTGGCACACCGGTGCCCGCCCTGACAGTCTGCGGCCCAGTGCTGGCCTAACCCTCTCCGGGCCCGTCCTGTCCTCTCCAAGGCGGGGCCGCGACGGCACCTGCTTCACAGGACGGTCTTGGGGACTCACGGGGTCACACTGTGTGCTACGGGACAAGGAAGCCAGGCAACACAGGAGGAGCTCAACAGGTGTTTGCTGTTACTGTAATTAATAGCAAAAACGAGAACGAAATGTCCAACGGGGGGGCGCCTGGGTGGCTCAGTCGTTAAGCGACTGCCTTCGGCTCAGGTCATGATCCCGGGGTCCTGGGATTGAGCCCCGCATCGGGCTCCCTGCTCAGTGAGGAGCCTGCTTCTCCCTCTCCCTCTGCTACTCCCCCTGCTTGTGCTCACTCTCTCTCTCTCTCTCTCTCTGACAAATAAATAAATAAATCTTAAAAAAAAAAAAGAAATGTCTAACGGGAAAGGACTGGTCAACGAATTACGGCACAGCCAGGTGGTCACATGTTATGTGATCACTAAAATGTTTTCTTGAAAATTGTTTTAAGGGGCGCCTAGGTGGCTCAGTTGGTTGAGTGGCTGCCTTTGGCTCAGGTCATGATCCCAGCGTCCTGGGATCGAGCCCCGCATCGGGCTCCCTGCTCTGCGGGAAGCCTGCTTCTCCCTCTCCCTCCGCTGCTCCCCCTGCTTGTGCTCTATCTCTCTCTGTCAAATAAATAAATAAAATCTGAAAAAAAAAGAAAAAAAAAGAAAATTGTTTTAAAATACTATAAAATTATTGGGGGGCCTGGGTGGCTCAGTTGGTGAAGCGTCTGCCTTTGGCTCAGGTCATGATCCCGGGGCCTTGGGTTCAAGCCCTGCATTGGGCTCCCTGCTCAGTGGGGAGTCTGCTTCTCCTTCTCCTTCTGCCCCTCTCCCCCTTTCATGCTCACTATCTCAAATAAATAAATAAAATCTTTAAGAAAATACTATAAAATTACCATAAGTAAAACGTGGGTGTTAAAATGGATATTAAAATGTTTATACTGTATTGTCCCAAATTTATGATGTAAATACAAGCCTATTTTGTTTTTTTTGTTTTTTAAAGATTTTATTTATTTATTTGACAGAGAGAGACACAGCGAGAGAGGGAACACAAGCAGGGGGAGTGGGAGAGGGAGAAGCAGGCTCCCCGCAGAGCAGGGAGCCCGATGCGGACTCGATCCCAGGACCCTGGGATCATGACCTGAGCCGAAGGCAGTCGCTTAACCAACTGAGCCACCCAGGCGCCCAAGCCTATTTTGTTTTTTAAAGATTTTATTTATTTATTTATTTGACAGAGAGACACAGAGAGAGAGGGAACACAAGCAGGGGGAGTGGGAGAGGGAGAAGCAGACTTGCTGCGGAGCAAGGAGCCCGATGCGGGGCTCGATCCCAGGACCCTGGGACCATGACCTGAGCCGAAGGCAGACGCTTAATGACTCAGCTACTCAGGCGCCCCCAACCCTATTATTTTAAACATTTTTTTTAAGATTTTATTTATTTATTTATTAGAGAGTGAGCGAGAGAGAAACAGCATGAGAGAGGAGAGGGTCAGAGGGAGAAGCAGGCTCCCCGCTGAGCCGGGAGCCCGATGTGGGACTCGATCCCAGGACCCTGGGATCATGACCTGAGCCGAAGGCAGTCGCTTAACCAACTGAGCCACCCAGGCGCCCCAATACAAGCCTATTTTTAAAAGGCTGATGGGAACATGAGCAGGAGGTAATAGTGCTTGCAGCCGTGTGGTCGGATTCAATCCGTCCAGCTTTTCCGCTACTTCTCCCTTTCCCCGCTTTCAACAATGACTGTACATTATTTTATAACCAGGAAAAAAGATCAATATGTGTTATGGAGAGAGTAGCACCAGCAATAAGAAAGGAATAAACTCAGCATTCTGTCGAGCCTGCTTTTTGGAAGCTACAGC
Source organism: Neomonachus schauinslandi (assembly GCF_002201575.2). Lineage (NCBI taxonomy): Eukaryota > Metazoa > Chordata > Mammalia > Carnivora > Phocidae > Neomonachus > Neomonachus schauinslandi. The sequence goes on from NC_058406.1 coordinate 6,883,276, forward strand.
TCTCGACTCCCATGTTTCCAGCTGGCTTTCTCACCGAGGCGACCTTCCCAGGGAGGTATTGATCTCCTCTGGCTCAGAGTCAGTCCTGCTTGGCTGGCAGCTCTGCTTGGACACCTTGGGGGAGCAGGAGACAGTGCTCAGAGAATTGGCTCCACGTTCTTGCCTTTCTGGGGGACGGTGGGCCCTCAGACCCACAGCCTGGTCCATTCATTTGTACAAGCATGCCCTGGGCCTCATGGGGGGCCAGCCCCAGAAATACAAAACGGGGGAAGCCACAGTCCCAAGCTGAAGGGGCTCAGAGTTGCTCAAGAGACAGACCAGGAGACGGTGTGGGGAGAAGCACAGTTGGGGTACATGTGTGTGATGGTAACCACAGGAGGCCTGGCCCAGCCTGCGAGAGGCAGGCGAAGGCTGGGGGTCAGGGCTGTGCTCCCAGCAGCCCAGAGGAAAATGCAGAGGCACAAAGACCAGCCCGAGACAGGAGCTGAAGGCCATTCGCTATGGCTGTTTACGGTGCATGAGGCCACCATGTCAGGGGATCTTGCTGATCACGTGAGGGGCTGGATTTCAGCTGCAAGGCAGTGGGGAGCCACTGAAAGATTTTAAGTTGGGCAAAGACCTGCTGAGGTAGGGGTAGGAAGTGCACGGGAGGGGCAAGGTGAGAAGGCAAGATGCCAGGAACTGCTTGCAGGGATCAAGACAAAAATGAGCTCTGAACAAAATGAGGGTTCAAACCAAGGTGGAGAAGACAGAGCAGATTTGAGGAGCATTAAGGGAGAAGAATTACAAGGACTTGGTACCTCACTGGACACTCGGGTCTTCTAAAGAGGAGTCCCCGGCACACTGGTTATTTGGTGATACATCCGTCACTGAGAATACAGGCAGAAGAATAGATTCATGGGGGTAGAGCATGAATCTGGATCTGAGTGTGGGTTGTCTGTGGCAAGATGATCAGGAGGGAGTTGCACGTAAAGTTCTGGGGGGTCAGGAGAGGGTCTGGGCTGAGGGTGTATATTTGGAGGGTGTTGGCCAGAGCCTGTGAGACCCCCGGGGGGAGGTGTGACAGAAGGGAGGGCAGAATGTGGAAAGCACCAGTGGGGTGCGGGAAAAGGAGCACTTACGGTGAGCGGAGGGCGCAGAAGATGAGCTGGGGGAGATGGAGAGACAGAGAGAGGTGTATCACAGAAGACGAGGGAGGGGAAGGAGGCTATCATGGGAGGTCTCAGACCAGCAGAGGCCAGCACTGGTTAGGGAGTCCCTATGGTGCAGGCCCACGCAGCATGGTCTCCAGCACCTGCCCGGACCCAGCAGATACTGTACACACTTTCACAGTTCACCAAGGGAAGACCAGGAGGGTGGGAGGCCTGGGCATGGGGCGAGGGATGCCCAGCCCACTCTCCTCCCTGGGGCTAGGGAGGGCCAGCAGGGCTCCCAGTACCAGACCCCTCCAGCCCCAGAGGGGAAGCGTGTGTGAGTCTAACGATGGTAGACCAATGCCAAGCTCTGTCCTGTTGGTGGGTGGCCTCAGACCCCCACTGAGGGGAACTCAAGGAGTCTGTTCTGTCTCTTGCAGAGGATAGCGCTGGGCATTTGCTGAGACACAGTGCCACCCCGTGGCGGGAGGTGCTCACACCAGACTTCTGCCAGACTGTCCAAGCCCAGACTGTCACCCTGACTGCTCCTAGGCCTTTACTGGGGGGGAGGTCTCTTATGCTGGGAGCAATTATCCGGGACTTTTACCACTTGGACAGCACCTGAGCCCCTGCCAGCAGCATCCCTGTGGCATCAGCTAAGGTCGGCCCTGCCAACAGATAAGTGGGCAGGCTAGAATGTTAGCCAAGACCCATTTGGCCCCCCGGTGTGGGCAGAGACGCAGGGTCCTGCTCCCTGGGGTTGTGCCCCCATGACGGGAGAGACTGTACCAACTGCTGTTTTGTTGTGCATCTGTCTACAGTGTCTTTAGGCACACAAAAATAATGCTACGCTCCTAAAGCTCTTCCAGGCACAGCTGCCCATTTGCCCCCAACTCAGTCCACAGGAATCCTCAGGACTTCCTGCAGCAGTGTGTCTTCCTGTGCAGTTCAGCTCAGGGGAGTCCGTGGGGACCCAGGGCAGGAGGCAGGGGGCCCCAACAGCAGAGAATCACCCCAGCCACCAGCTGGGCCCTGGTGCAGCTCCAGAAGCCTGCTCCCTGGGGAGACAGCTCTGAGGCCTGCCTGGCTGTCCCTCGGACACCCCACAACTAGGAGGGCCCAGATTCTGGGGTCATACCCACATGCCCATGGCTCACTCCTGACGGCTCAGCAGTTTCAGGCCAGGTGAGGCCATCATGACCTTAACTCCACACAGTTCATTTTTATTCTCAACTGCTGGGTTAGCTAGGTGAGACAGAGCTCCCTCAATGCTTTTTTAAACTTCCCCTTATTACAGAAAAAATGCATGTGCAATGTTAAAAAATTAGTTTTCAAAAAAACGTGTGACTTGGAAAGTTAAAGTCCCTTACATAGTTCTATTGTCTATTAAAATTTCCTATTAACACGGGGCGCCTGGGTGGCTCAGTTGGTTGAGCGACTGCCTTCGGCTCAGGTCATGATCCTGGAGTCCCGGGATCGAGTCCCACATCGGGCTCCCTGCTCAGCAGGGGGTCTGCTTCTCCCTCTGCCTTCTTCCCTCTCGTGCTCTCTGTCTCATTCTCTCTCTCTCAAATAAATAAATAAAACCTTTAAAAAAAAAATTCCTATTAACAGCCTGGTCTATATTCTTCCAGCTTTTCCCCCATACACATACATGAGTGAGTGTGTGTGTGTTGGGGGGTGCTTTCTACAATGACATACAGTTCTACAACTTATTATGGTTTTTTTCCTTTAAGAGCATCCTACTCGAGGCATCCTTATCACCCAGTCCCAATTCTGGTTGATTCAGGGACTTAAAATGGGGGTGGGAGAAAAGGCAATGTCCTAAGGACCCAGGAGCTTGAGGGTTTCAGGGAGATATGGTTCAGGAGCGTGGGGGCCTTGGGGAGCCCCGTGCTGGAAACCCAGATCAGCCGTGGGTGAGAAAGAAACAAACCCCAGGAGGGGCAGACTCCACCCCTGGCCGTTGGTACAGAACCGGCTGCGGCATGAGTGTGACCCAGGCAGGCTGTGCTTGGCGAGTGGCTGTCCCAGGAGCTGCCTGAGCCACGGGGACGCCCTGTACGTTTCTGCTGAGTTGGGTGCACAGGCCAGGTGACAGCCAGCGTCAGAGCCGGGGAGCCAGGCCCTGCGCCAGAGCTGAGGCCTGTGATCTCCAGGAGAGCAAGGACAGCTTCAAGACAAGCGGCCTCTCGTGCTACACCTGCTCTCCTCCTGGGCCCCACGGATCAGCCACATGCCCCTCGGCACTCCGCTGCTGGGAGCCAGCTCACATCTGACGCCCCACAGGCCGCACTATTTCATGGCCTGTAATGCCAATGAGGCGAAAAAAATAAAAGGAAAGGACTAGATGGAAGAGCCAGTGAGGACACTGTGGGCTCCAGGGTGAGAGTAAGCCTTCCAGAACAGGAGGGCCCGTAAGTGCCCAGCCTCCCGCTACCCCAGGACAGACAGTGACAAGCCCTGCCCTGAGCTGGGCAGCAGGTTGTGCATCCTGAGCCCTCTGCTAACGGGCTGCAAGACCAGGGTGATCCCTTACTGCTTCTGAACCCGTTTCCTTGCCTGTGAAGTGCAAGTAATACCACTGGTACCTCTACGAGTAAATGAAATGATGTGTGCCCGGCACTCAGCAGGTGCCTGCTAGACGATAAATACCTGAGTGTTACCTGCCACCATCATTATGATCAGGTGAGGGGACCCAAAATGGAAACGACTGCCCCGGGCAGACGGAGACCTCAGGCACACAGAGCCCTTGGGGCCTCTCGCCTGGGTACAGCCAGGAACACACAAGCCCCTCACAGCCGTGCCCAGGACAGGTCCTAGCCCATGAGGGTGGTTTCACGCTCTCCCTGCACCAGGTGCTGGGTGGGCGGGGGTCAAGCCAAAGACTGAGGAAATGCAAAAACCCAGAGCCTCTGCAGTCACAGGGGCTCCCAGATGCCTCGATTTCTCGGCTCCTCCGGGCCTAGAAAGGGGGGATCCCACCATTACCTGAGGGGGTCCTCAGCTCCCATCTGGAGAAAGAGATGGGCCCAGGCTTGGGGCTCAGCTCTCTGGATGGGAGGCGGCTACAGCCCCTCCTCATGGGCCCCAGGAGCTAAGTTTTCCCCAGGAGCCACAACTTAGCGCCTCTGGGAAGGGCGTGGCTGGGCACCCTGGCTGGGACTCACCCTGGTCGATGGAGTGCTGGGGGAGCTGGCTGAGCTGGCTGTTGACTACCCCCGCGTAGGTGCGCAGGAACTCCTCCTCACTGGCCGTCAGCTGCAAGGGGGAGACAGCCACGGGTGAGGGGCGGCACGCACGGGCTCCCCGAACGTACCTCCTCCTCTCATCCCAGGGTCCCTGTTCCTGAGTCCTGACCCTTCAGTTCCGGAGCGAGCACCCCCTGCCCCCACCCTGAAGTCTGGCCCATGGTCCCCCAGGCCCTGCGGCTCGGATCAGATCTGAGACTGGGTTCCGTGCAGCACGGGGCCTGCCCAGGGAGCCCATCCCTTTCTGAATCATGCTGTCCTCTTAGGGGCCATCCTGCCCAGCGCCCCTTGGACAGCTCCTGGGGAGACAGGAGGAGAGTAAGGTCAGGGCCTGTAGGGCCTCACACACCCCGCCCCCGGGTCACACTCAGCACAGGGATGGGAAGGCCGCCCCAGCAGTCCCCCGGGAACTGGACGGGCAGGGCTCTGGGTGACAAGAATTGGCCACGGAGGCAAACCACAAGCCCCACGTCCCCCTTCCCAGAGCAGGGCCGTCACAGGAGGTGGCTACGGATCTCTGTTCCGCCCACATCAGGCACCCGCCCTGGGGGACCTGTTGCTTGGCACCCCGAAGCACTCACATTTGATCCCATCTTCCTCAGCATGAGCAGCACTCGGACCTTCTGCTGAATGTACATCTCCTCCGGACTCTTCCCGGGAGCCCCCTCGCGGTTCATTCCCTGGCCAGCCCTGGGGACTCCTGCGGGGCAAGGAGAGGCACTGAAGCGGGGGTCAGGACCAGACACACCAGACACAGACCGGGTGCTCGGCGGGAGTTGTCAGGCAGCCCACGGGGCTTCAGGGTCCCGCTTCTGAGAGCCCAGAGCAGGTGGCAAGTTGCCTGTTCCTGCCTCACCCCTGCAGGCCCCAGTCCGCCAGACTGAGCGGCTTGGGCCTGGAGCAGGCGCTGGGGGCCAGCACCCTCTGTGAGGAGCTGCTGGGCCCAGGGCACTGAGCTGACCCAGAACTTCTGGCCAGCCCAACCTTCCAGCCACCCCCTCAGGAACAACCCTGCAGTGAGCCCCCGGAGATGGGCTGAATGAAGCCCGAAGTGTCCCAGGTTTTCAAAGCATGCAACTTCCACAAGGAGCAGAAGTGACATGACCAGAGGCAGCCGGCCAGCGCCCCTGGCTGGAGAAACTGAGAGTTCGGGGCCCAGCCCCGAACACAAGGGCGGCCCCCTCCGCAAAAGCCCCTGACGAATTCAAGGGGCCGGTGCCTGGGCTGGGTTCCAAGGAGTCCCTCGATGCGGACAGGCAGGCCGGGGCTGTGGGGCACAGATACCCACCTGAGCTCACTGCCGTCACCCTCACGCACCCACCCCCCCGTCAGAGGGGAGCGCCTGCAGGCAGCAGCTGCGTCCAGGGACAGCAGGGACCCAACCTGCAGAAAGGTCCCAGGAGAAAAGTCCCAGGGCTTCCCCCCTCCAGGAGGAGCCGGTGGAGAGGAAGCCGGGCGTGGAGGGGTTTGGGTTACACACTTGTCACCCCTGGATGAGTCAGAAATAACGCAGCAGCTGGTGGGGGTGGAGCCTTGGCAGCCCTGGTGCCAAGGAGCTGTGCTGAGAGGACCAAGGGAACCTGGCTTGCAAGCCAAGGACACTCCTCATGCCGTCCATCCCTCAGGGGCCAGCAAGCCCTGGACCAGCAGGCTCGCCCAGGCCGGCCTGCTCTCTGTGCAGAGGGCAGACTCAGAAATGTGCCAGAGCCCTGGGCAGTGCCTCCCTGGAGGTCCCCGTCAACTGCTCAGTCCCCATAAGCTCACAGGGGCTCTGGCCCTAAAAGTCCCCACGAGGGGCTGAAAGCTGGCAAGCTGGGGCTTACTTAGAGCTGTATACTTGATGTAGCATGTCTCCTTCTGGGGCCTTCCTTCCCCCCCATATCCTTCCCCCCCCACCCAGGCTCCCTATTGTACTGTCTTCTCGCCTGTCACCTCCTTTGGGCTCAGAAAAAAGCCTAATGAACACTTATAACCAGGAAAAGGGGTAAGCCACCTCCAGAGGGGCACTGATGGAAGGCAGCCCCGCCATCCCCAGTGTAGTGGACAACCCTAACCCCCTAGCCAGCTGAGTGGGAAAGCCCAGTTGTGGGACATCACTTCTCACATGGACCCCTCCTCACTTCCTTCCACTCCACTGTCCCACACAAGGACCCACGAGGCCTGCATGGGCGGCCCTGCCTCCTTCTCACACCTCCCCTTGCACCCTGCCCTCCTAACCCGAGTCTATTTCTAGAACATACCAAGAAGCTCTTTCCCCCGGCAGCCTTTGCACTGGGTGTCCCCCTGAGCCCGGGCTGGCTTCTTTTCATCCTTCAATGTGCTTAAAGACGCCTTCCCAGGGAACCTCTCTTGCTCTGTGTCCATCCCCCCAACCCCTACACCCTCTGGGTCACATAGCCCAGTCCCAATTTTCTGAGAGGGTCTTGCTGGAGTACTTGCTTATCATCTCTCCCCTGCCCGACTAGAGGGCCAGGGCCCACTTAGCTCACCCCATCCTCCATAGCCCAGCACCCTGCCTGGTACTTAACACATACCACCCGGCTGGCTGATTGGAAAATCAGGACGGCCTGTGATGTCTAAGCTTCTCCCTCTCTACAATATCCATGTTGATTTAGGGCCAACTGTCACCATGTTGACACTGACCAGAGTACCTAGTGTCCATAACCCAACCGAGCCTTGACAAAGGGCTCCCATTCGAGCAATTGGAGTGCCTTGGGCTATCCTGTTCTCCAGAGGACTTCTGAAACACTCCACAAAGCCTTCAAACTGGGAGTCAGGGCTTCGGGGAGTAAAAATCTTCCACCCCCGTCCTGTGTCCAAGGGCTAATGGTCAGTTTGCTCTCTCTTTGTGAAAGGCAGCACTGAAGACCGCTGACCGGCCACTAGGTGTCACCACACACAAAAGAACCAGAGTTCCAGCAAGCTTCCCCGCCTGCCCCCACCCCAACTCCCCAACAGGCCCATCTGGTTCAAGCCCTTACTCTCATCCTATGTCACAAACCACACCCCAGTCCCACAGCAAGATCTATTCTTCATTCAGGGGCCGGCCCTACTCAGGCAAGAATACATACCTGGTTTTGCTGCGCATCCCAGGACCTAGGGGTCCTGGCTTCCCCGTGGTTGGGGACACCTTCCTCACTGTCCTTTCCTGACCAGCCAAGCTTCCTCCACGAGAGAGGTAGGCTCGGAACCTGCAGAAGTGTGTGAGTGTGACCATGAGCCTGAGTGTGTGTGAATCATTTTACATGGTCCATTTTTACAGAATTTTGCTCTGTCCAACAATCCTGGCATCCTGTACAAATGGATGTCATTCCATTGTCTTCCACTCAAGCCTTACCGTCCGGGGGGAACCCCCACACTCAAACTGTGATTACTGAGGGGGAAGGGGTTCGCCACCCAGCCATGGGCCTAGGGTGTCATGGGGCCTGAATGGATCTTTGGGGCCAGGTTACTCCCACCTCAGCTTCCTTGGCAGAGACAGTCTTGCTTTGAGGCAGACTCATCATTTCTAAAACTTCTGGTTCTCTAGTATTCTTTGGGCTCTACTTCAAGCTGCTTCTGCCCTGCTGCCCGACAAGGGGAAACACTCAGGGCTGGATCTGGGGCAGAATGTAGGGGCCATGAGTGCACGTGCCCGCCCAAGAGAGGAGGACATCATGGCTGGTTTACATGGTTCTGTCCTAAACAGAATCTGCATCAGGGGGGTTGATGTGAAGAAAATTAATAACTGAGGAGAGTAAACCATGGTCAATCCAAACAACACAGACATTGCAGTCGCTGATATGCTACCAGTCTATTAAAGCATGTTTGGGTTTGGTGCCTATCCCAGGAACCTTGCTATTAAATTTTCATCACCATTCTGACAAGTATCAGATTAACTTCATTTGAAAATCCGTATTCTCCCCTGTAGGGATGAAGAACTGGGCTCCAGTGAGTTGTGTCTGAATCACCTAAGTCCAAACTGCAAGTAATTTGGACACAGTAGTTGTGTAGTCTTGAGCCGCGAGAGGCAAAGATAACAGTGCTTCTCAGTTATGGTCTCCCAGCTGCTCCGGAAACATCCCATCATCTACAGTGGCGGCACTTCCATTCTAAGCCCTGAGAAAATGTCTCGGTGTTAACGGCCCAAGTCAGAGACAGACCTGCTCCCTCTCCTCGCTACCACTGTGGGAGCTAACTAGGGAAAAATGTAGATGAGCCAGAAAATGAAAACAGAGAGAAACAGGAAACCACCAACTACCCAAATGAATGGTGAGGGCAGGGGCCCATGGCTACAGATGCTGCTGTAGATAGCCAAGTGTTATGCAAAAAGTGGGGAGGAGTCCAGAAACTTACATCTGCAAATGGGACAAATGCAATTAAGGGAAACCAAGGAACACACATTCAGTGCACACACAGAGACACACTCCCTACCACACCCGCTATGTTCCTGTTGGTTCTGAGCCCGCATCTCTGTGGGAGGAAGGTTGACTGGGATGGGGATCCCAACCACTAGGAGGAATCCTAAGTGACAAAGTGGCCCATGGCCTAAGAGGCCACACTGCGTTCCGTGGGAGACACCAGGCCACAGGCGAGACAGCACGCTCCTGCCCTGCCCTGCAGGGACCTAGCCTCTCCCAGAACTCGGTCTCCAGCTTTGAAGCAGTGGCTGTCACTTTAGAAGAACCGTGGCGCAGGAGGAACCCCAGAGCTGGACTGCCGAGTGTCCCCTGCAGCAATCAGGCCCATTCTGATAAACAGCTTTGAAAGCTGGCCTCCTCTGGACAGGCATAAGTGGCCCCGAATACAAACACAGCCACCTGCACGCATTCTTATTTATAAACTTGAAGCTCATGCTGTTTGAATACCCACATTTATAAAACTGGAATTTACATTTATACCCGGGGTGGTCTTACACCTGCTTAGAAAACAGTGAGTCACCTCAGGCTGGGGCCAGACAGCCAGAGCGTCCTTGACACACACAATCCACCTCTGCTCCAGGGGTCCCAGCACTTGGCTTTTGTTCTATCCATTTTTTAAAAAAGTTTTGATGTATTTTAAATGCTCACATTAAAAAAGGTACATTTACATGTATACAATGTAAAACAACATCATATAATTGTGATTCACAGAACTGACACAAAATATTAGTCCAGAGACTGCACACATCTCAGCCTAAAAGAAATGAGCCGCGCCACGGCATTGACGAGAAGGGCCCACGGCGGCAGAAGAAATGAGCAGGAGCGGGCTTGGTGGAAGAAGGAAGCGAGAGGAGCGCCCTTCCACTCGAGCCCCGCAGCCCAGACCCAAGAGCCGCTCCCCAGCACTGCCCTGTGGCCTGCCACCAGAAGTCCTTCCCCTGGGGTCCTTACCTGCCTCTGGAAATTAACTTCAGGCAAACAGCTGCTCAACTGTGATGGACGGGCTGTGGCCGGGGAGAAATAGGAAGGTGGGGCCCTGCGGAAACACAGAACACGGGTCACGGGAGGAGCCGGGAGGGCCTGCGGGGCTGCCGGAGTCAAAGCTAGAGCTCCCGCCCCACGCCCATGGACCCACCACACTGGCAGGAAGCTCCTGGCAGCAGGCTCTGCCACGATCCGGAAATACCTGTGTGTCTGGCCAGCCCAGGGAACCTGCACCAACACCTCTGGGATCAGGCGCGGACTGCAGCTATGCGCACCTGCCACTTCCAGCCGAAGCAGGTCACCACACACCCTCCTGCCTCGGCTTAGTCACCAAGTCCAACTGAGAGCTGCGCTCGGAGACGCAGCCCCAGAGGTGAGTCACTCCAGGCAGCTGATGGGCAGGTCCTGCACCTGCACAAGAAGGCGTCCCAGCCACCACACTGAATCTGAGCCGGGCAAGCGCACGGGCACCGCGGTTCTCCACCTGCTCCGCGCTCAGACGTGCATTTCTGACAGTCCTGTGCCTAGTGAACATCTGTAGCTGGACATGTAAGCATAAACTAACCGCCCCCCATGCACATAAAACACAGCTGCAGGTCATTTACAACCTACCGGCCTGCCCGCATGTCTCCCGGCCCCTAACACAACTCTTGCAGGGATCAAAGAACACCGTCTTCTCTTTCACCCCTGCCGCCCAGCCTCATCATTGAGGTCCCGTGCAGGTTACTCTGGCGGGAGCACAGGCGGAGGCAGGTGGGGGGCACCAGGGAGCGGTGCCCACCGCACCAGCCCGGCCACCTCCTCCGCTGTGTGCACTGATCTTGGAGCCCCTGGTTCCAACAGGGGGACTCCCAACTCTCAGCCCTGCTGTGAGGACAGAGGTCTGAGGATGACACTTTGAGAAACCTGTTCTGCGGGAGATGCGGGACCAAGGACAGCTGGGAAACCCCTCTTCCACTGTCTTTCGGCAACGAAAGATGCTCACTCGTGGTCGGGGCGGAGCCCTAAAGAAAATGGGTTTCCCGGAGAAAGTGAGATTTCAAAAGCTCAAACCCTCTGGGGCTCTGGTCTGCGTATCTCTTCAAGCAACAAGGGCCCTCGGACAGAGGAACTGTCACCCACCCCTGCCACTCCCTCTGCCCTCAGACTGCCCCTATGGGGACACTCCCTCCACCTTCAGACTGCGGGAACAGCCATCCCTATGGGAACAAGCATCTTTAGCGATTAATTGCTCTTTTATTCCTCTAGATATCAAAGCACCAAAATACCAAGGCTCCCTGGGGAACCTTCCACCCAAGTCCCCACATTCCTTCAAAAAGAGATGAGAAGAGACAGCCTTCTCCCACCTCTGAGGGCTTTAATTTCTTCAGCTACCGCAACAGCCAATTAGCCTCCTACTGTCTACAGGACTCAGGTCCTTCCAAGAAGCAGAGAGTAACTTTGCATTAGTGACTTTAAGGGGAAGGCATCCAAAGGCTGCAGTGCTGTTCCTGATGGGACTGTCCGGGGATTTGCGACCAGCTGTTCTAGTTGCCACTTTATGACCAGGTCAGTGTCCCCATTTTACAGAGAAAATTGAGGCTCAGAAGTCCTGGGGGCCCCTGAGCCAGTGGAAGGCAGTAAGCATGCTCCAGGAGCTGGCATGTTTTCAGTTCTGCTTTGTTGCCGATCAGCTGTGCACCCTGAGGTTGGTCACTGCCCTTTGGGCCCTTCATTTTGCCCTCTGTAAAAAGGAAATCATGACCTCTACCATGTCTTCCCTCATTGGATACAATGAGATCAGGGCAGGCTTCATGAGCTGAGGCCTAGAAGGCCCCATCCTTGGTTTAGAGCTCTACTATCACAGTCTTGAAACGCTTCATCATTTTTGAACAAGGGGCCCTGCGCGGGGCCCCGCAAATTATAAAGCTGGTCCAGAATGAGAAAAAGAGTGTCAAGGTGCCTCTCAAGCTGCCACGGGCCCTGGAACCTGAAGTAGACGTGACACTGACTCAAGAAGGATTCACTAAAACCTTTCTTGGGGTACCCAGCCCTGTGTCAGACTCAGGGAACAGGAGATACAAAGGTGGGCCTGTGACACCTCCTTCCAGGAAGCGACCATGATGCTGAGGAAATCACACTACACAGAGCAAACGGGAAACAACACAAACAGCAACGACGAGCCAAGGACGTAGGTCGGGCTGAGACACAAACACCACCAGAGCGTCAGACGCGCGTATCGAGCCGGCCCCCCGCCCCCGGGCAGCTCCGCAGCAGCAGGGAAAGGCCTGCGCCCAGGGGAGTAAGTGGCAGAGTAAGGAATGTGCGGAGCTCTGCGAGGATGCAGAGGAGCTCCGGGGAGAGGAAACTGCAGCTAGGTCTCAAAGGATGAGTAGGAGTTTGCTGGCAGAGAGGAAGGAGAAGGGCACTGGGATGTTGTCTGAACGATTACTGAGCATCTCTTACAGGCCAGGCCCTGAGCTAGGCCTCGAAGACAGACAGCTGAGCAAAAGAGCCGTGGTCTGCCTGTGATGAGGGGCTCCGGGCGAGTCACACCCGGGCATGCGCACCCACAGACACTGGGATAAGTGCAGACACAAAGGGTAAGTGCGCGACGCCCCGAGGACACGCAGCTGGGAGTCTGACCCAGCCCTGCGGGAAGGCATCCAGAGAAGACTTAGTCTTTGGAAAACCTAGAGGGAGAAGAAGGTGTCGGGTGAGAGGTGTCAAGGTGAGCTGGCACCGGACCCCAGGGGTCTCAGAGAGGGGTGAGGAGAGGCGCTGAAGCAGGGGGTCCTCAGGTAAGGTCTGAGCTTCACAAGACCACTGTGGCAGCAGTGGGAAGAAGACTCTGGGGCAGAGCCGGAGGGGAGGCTCCTGCCGGACCAGGAGGGAGCCAGGGCCTGCGCTGGGGGGTGACAGGGAAGGGATGGTGAGGGGAAGGGTGGGGGCATGCTGGCAGGTGGGAGGGCAGGATGGGAGCTGGGTAAGAGCGTGGACTGGCACGGTGGCTGCAGGCAGGGGCATAGAAGGCCTGCTGGTAAGGGCCCTGAGGACAGGCTGAAGAGCTAGGGCTGGACTCCACAGGCCACGGAGAAGCCCACGGGGGCTGGCAAGTAGGGCAGAACCCCTTCAGATAAAGTCGTTCCTACAGTGGACATCTGCAAAGTGTTCTGGAGACAGAGTCAAAACATGGTGAGCAGCCAGATCTGGGAGATGCTGCCCTGGACGGGGAGCAACACGCATGAAGGTGAAGATGTGGCATCCTGGTGACCCCATTACCAGCCAGGTGGCCATGGGGAAGTCATTCAATCCATAAATGTATTCAGCACCTACTACGTATTGGGATATATCAGCGAAAAAACAGTCAAAAGTCCCTACATACTCTGGTGAGAGGGGAGAGCAGACAAAACAAAATAAAAATCAACCAATGGGAAATAATATAGTGTGGATGGAAGAAGGTGACCAAGAAGTGCTAGGATAAAAACCGAGCTGGGTGAGGGGATCAGGAACGTGCGGTGGCCGGGTGGGCCTTCCTGAGCAAAGACTGGAACGGGGTGACGGAGTGAGCCGTGGGAACCCAGAGCAGAGCTGGACGGAGGCCCCAGGGTGGGGTGCGCTGGAGGAAGAGCAAGAAAGGCCACAGGAAGGGAACGCGCACGGGGACAAGGGGCCCAGGGCACTGAGGCCTCTGGGAAACCTGACCTGGACCTGTAAGAAGGGGCAGCAAGCAGAGGTGTAGCCTGGCCTGACTTGGGTGTTGGCAGGTCCACCCTGACTCAGACACAGAGAGGAGGTGGGGGGCTGAGAGCAGAAGCAGGGGGAGGCCGTGGTGGGAATCCAGGCAAAAGGAGTGGACGGGACATCAGGAGGGCCAGTGGGTGCCACACGCAGTGGGGGCAGGTACATGGGATGGGGACCCCCAGTTCTGGGGGCTGAGCAACTGAAGGCAGCACTCCTATCAACCAAGATGGGAGAGATGCAGGTGGAACAGTTTTGGAAAAGGACCAGGGGTTGAATTTCAGACAGCTTAGAGCCTTCCCATCAATAAGCCTCAGTTTCCTTATCTGTAGAATGGGGATGATAATGGCACCTGCCTATCAGGGCTGTGAAAATAAGATAACAGAGAGCACTAGGCATAGTACATGGCACACAGCAAATGCTCAATAAACACTAGTTACTCTAATGATAAGATCACAAGATGATAATAGACAACACGAGTAAGGGGTATTTTTGTTATAGAATGGGGTGGGGTGGGAATAAGACTAAACAGTAAGAATTCAAAGGCTTAACATACCCAGCTTCCTTTCCTCCCTTTTCCCTCCCAGTTCACCCATCGGCCCCCAACTGGCTCAAAGGAATGATCAGGGGTGAAGAGTTATGGGGTCGGCGGGGAGGGCAGGACCCCACCTCCATGTTCCACACGCCGCCCTGAATCACTGGGAGTGCTTTAAAGCAGAATTTCCCAACCCTGGCACGATGGAGAATTTAGAATTCTTTGTTGTGAGGACTGTCCTGGGCATTGTAGGATATTTAGCAGCAACCCTGGGCTCTATCCGCTAGACTCCAGGAGCAGCCCCTCCCTGGTTGTGACAACCAAAAATGTCTCCAGATGTTGCCATTGTGTCCCCTGGGAGGCAAAATCACCCCAGGTTTAGAACTCCTCTAAAGAAATAGTTGACACACATTCTAACTGTTGGCCAAGTACTGTGCTCACCCCTTCAGGTACATAAATCATTCAGGCTTCAGAGCAAACATCCTTGTAAGGTTCAACAAATGAGGACACGGAGATGCAGAGATCACCCAGTGATCACTCAGCCAGTCTGTCCTACTCTGCACTGAGGCAGGATTCAAACCCAGATTGTCCAAGTTCTGAACCACTATGCGACACTGCTATCCAGGATACGTGTAAATGGGTAGAAAGCACTCAGGGCCAAGGAGAGGGAGGCGGGCCCGAGCCCGGTCTGCAGCTCCGTACCAGGCGGCAGCTCAGACCCTCAGCGACATCAAAACTAGGGCACTGGAGAGAATTTCCACAAGCTCTGCTCTCAGTAATTAAGCTGCAACCTCCTGGACTCTGGGGCCTCATGAGCAACTGCCTTAATTAATAAATTCCACATTGAAGCCTCCTCAATCCAGAGCCAGGCTCAGCATTCTCAAACCATGTTCCACCAGCATGAGCAAAACAGATCTAATGGCAGCTCTGGCGAGTCAGGGAGTCTGCAGGACGTGGCATCATTCTTCCGGAGATGAGCTGGGGATAAGGAGTTTCTCCTGAGGTCACCAACCCAAGTTCAGACCTGATCCAAAGCTCCTTCCTGCTCTATGAAGCCAGGCTACATGGCAGAACAATGATAATTACTGCTGTTGCTGGAGCGTTCTCCAAGGGACAGGCACACCATCAGTCACATTCATCACATTTGTCTCGTTTAATTTTAGTCCTTGCAACAAGCCTGCAAGGTAAGAATTACTCCCATTTGATAGATAAGACAACTGCGACTCAGGGATGCTAAGTAACCTGCCCAAGGCCAAGGAGCTAAGAAGTGACAGGGCCCGGATTTGAATGCATGAGTTCCCTCCATCCTATCAAGCGCCTCCTGGCTCAGGAGTTGAGAGAAGCGTCAGCCATTTTAACTGAAATGAAAATGAAAATCCACTTCAGAGGAAAAAAAAAAAAGGCCAGAGCCCCAAACTCCTGCCAGTCAGAAAAGAAGATAATACAGCATAACAACTGAACACAGTGAATGGTCCTGGATGGGATCCGGGGAGAGAGAGGGGGAAGGAGTCATAAAGGCCGTTATCGGGCAATTAGGCAAGGTTTACTAGAGAGTATTGATTAGATAATGGTATTGTATCAATGTTGTGTGTGTTGAATGTGATTTTATCCTGGGTGCTCTGGAAAATACCCTGGCCCTTAAGCGATGCGGGCTGGAGTACGCAAGGGTGAAACATCTCAATGCTTGCAGCTTACTCCTAAATGGTTCGGGGCGGGGGAGTGTGTGTGCCTAAGTGTGTGTGAGCGTGCACAGAAGGTGCGTGAGCAACTATGGCAAAGGTGAACACTGGTGACACTAGGTAAAGGTCAGAGTTCACTACTATTTCGACTTTTCTGCAGATTTGAAATCAAAATGAAAAGTTAGGGAAACACTGAAAAGCCACTGGGAAATGGTCAAGCAAGGCAGTCGGAGAGGCCTGCCCTTGCTCTGGGGTTGGGGGGGTGGTGTGTGTGCGAGGAGCTATGTGTAGTACAACCTGAAGGCCCTGCCGTAGTGGGGAGCAGCTCTGAGGCCCGAACACAGATGAGCCCTGCTCCTCTCTGGCTGCAGGTTCGTGGGCACAGGAGTGAGTCCAAACTCTTGGGCTTTTCACCCCCCAAACACCTCCCACCTCAGAGCTGTAACCTGCCCTTCACGGCAGTGCGGCAGGTGCATCCTGTTCCAGGAGTGAACCGCTCTGATGAAGGCCCTTGGGTGAAGGTTCTTGCAGCATTAAAATCAAATCCATGGGACCCGATTCAAAACAACCCAACAGCAAGCAGAGCGCGGCCGCCCTGCCCAGCTGTCCTGACAACCGTGGGGAAGGCAGCCACAGAGAAGACGGTGGTTAGGCTGGGAAGGGGGCGCCTGGAAGCATCGGCGGTGGGGGGGTGGGGGGTGGGGGGCAGCTCAGTCAGTTAAGAGGCTGACTTGATTTTTTTTTTAAGATTTTATTTATTTATTTGAGACAGAGAGAATGAGAGACAGAGAGCACGAGAGGGAGGAGGGTCAGAGGGAGAAGCAGACTCCCCGCCGAGCAGGGAGCCCGATGCGGGACTCGATCCCGGGACTCCAGGATCATGACCTGAGCCGAAGGCAGTCGCTTAACCGACTGAGCCACCCAGGTGCCCGAGGCTGACTTGATTTTGGCTCAGGGTCCAGGGATGGAGCCCCGTGTCGGGCTCCTCGCTCAGTGAGGAGTCTGCTGGAGATTCTCTCTCCCTCTCCCTCTCTGCTCCTCCCCTACTCTCTCCCCAAAATAAGTAATAAATCTTTAAACGATAACAACAAAGGGCTGCAGGACAGGCACAGATCTGCCCAGAGAGGGCTCCCCAGGACCTGCACGCTGGACAGGATGCGAGAAGAAAGGGCCTCCCCCCACACCCTGCCTTGGGCAGGGGCAGGTAGTAGGACCAGCTGTCCACCACATCCCTGAGAAGCGGGGGTGCTCAGTCGGGGGCATCTGGTGATGTCTGAGACATTTCTGGTCGTCGTAATGGGGAGGATGCTAGTGGGCAGGGGCCAGGGATGGTGCCGAAGGCCCTGGGATGCCCGTGGTTTCCCTCAGTTCCCTCAGTTACCTCTGGTAACCTCAGAGTTACCAGCTGCATGGGGTTCCTTCAACACCTCTGGGCCTTAGCAGCTGCAGGTCCCTCGGCCCAGAATGCCCTTTCCTACTTACTGTTCTCTGCTCGGTAGCACCTTCCCTGGGCTGCCCTGAGCCCTGGGTTTACACCTGCCCAAATTTCCCGCCTCAAGACGCCTGACATGCCCCCCCCGCCCCCGCCCTGGGGTGTCTGCACATCTCTTCCCACCTCAAGCTGCAAGCTATCTGCGGGCAGGCCCCAGGCAGCCTTTTCTCAGAGACATCAAAATG
>NC_058406.1:6900664-6916355 GCF_002201575.2 Neomonachus schauinslandi
GAATGAACAGATTCGGGGAGCCTGAGAGAGTCACCTGGGAACCACAAAGGAGCCCCCAGCCCCAATGCTGTCCCCACAGGGAATCTGAGACATCGAGGACTAGAAGGGGCCTGTATGTATAGACTATATAATGTTGATGTGGTTGCACTGATATAAGGCATCTGTTTAGAACCTCTGGCTTAAAAATTTTTTTTCCCTATGATTTTGGCCTGACTGATAAAAATAAGTTACTCGGATGTTGCTGTCTCTTCAAGTCCTGATTGGGGTGTAAAAAGCCCCTCTTTTTACAGCTAAGAAAGAGTACCTGGCAGGCCTGCTGTTCAGCTGAGAACAATGCAAACAGGAAGGGAATGCGGAGGGGCCGGAGGAAGTTTCCCCAGCTGCACGGGGACACTCCTGATCCCGGGCTAAAGTTTCGAGGCTGTGGTTCCGACCGAGGACACACAGGTGGTGGTGGTGTTCTCTCGGCACAACAGGGGGATGAGGACAGAAGGAAAAAAGCATCTTTTGACCTAATTTTAAAATATTCTTTTTTCTTCCCAGAGAACGGCTGGAGCCCTGAAACCCGGCCAAGCCAGAGCCGGAGACCTGAAGTCAGGAACCAGCGCGCCTACAAAACGCAGCTCCGGATCTTCCTCTGATTCAGTCTGATTCGTGACCCTCGGCCTCTGGCAGGTTCCAGGGAGTGGGTAATGCAGACTCCAGAGCCCTTGTCTATTTATAAGTGAATGGAGGAGTTGGAAGCTTCTGCTCTCGAATGGGTGCAAGCGCACTCTGTCCCCCATCCTGGGCAGGAAGTCTCCCAGACTGGAGGACCCTCACCACGGGCTGAGCACCTGGCAGCGTCCGAAGCCACCCTGTGCAAGCTGATGACAGAAGGACCCTTTTTCTCTCCTGTAACCTAGATTGACATCTGAGATGCCCCCCCAGCTTGCTGACGCCCCTGCTCCCCTCCACCGAGGGAAAACTCACTTTGCATCACTGGTCAGTGTTCTGAGGGAGAGAGCTGAAGTCCACTGCAGGCCTGGTGGGAAGGAGCCTGGCCAGGAGGTTTCACAGACCTGTGTCACCTCCAGAGAAGGAGGCGAGAATGGTAATCTCAACCCATGGAAGTCCTGTCAACCCCACAGCCCACAGCTATGTCAATTCCTGCAGGTCACCATTTAACATTTTTAATTAAATTGAGAAATTTAAAAGATTTTTTTTCTAAAGAGGAAGGGGAAAGACTATTTATTCAGTGCTATTTATTTCTCAGGAGCTGCATGAGGTCCCTTCACTCAGAAGCCTATGGACGCGTTCATGCCACCCTCATAATGGCAGGCCAAAAAGCATGGCACCAGCCCGGCCCTCCCCGCCCCTCCCTGCGCTGGCCTCTCCAGCTCTTCTTCCTTTGCCTCAGCTCTCCCTCCATCCCTTCCCTCCATTAAAGTTCTCTTATAATTGGTTCAAGTAAATAAGCTTCCTGAATGGGTTCACTGCATCCCGTCAGAATCCCAGGGCCAGGAAGGCCTCCAACTTCCTGTTGTGAGAATTAGGTCATTAAATCAATGGGGTCGCCTGCTGGGGCGAGGGCTCAGTTCCCCCAGAGGCAGCAGGCTGGCCGCCTCCTGGCCTCCAGAGCCTGCAGGTCCTTACCGCCCAGCTCTGGGGATGACTATCCTTGGGATCCGGCTGGGAGGCTCGAAGCGTGGCCTCCTGGGTGAAAATTCTTCCTATAGACCCTTAAGAAAATAAGTTTTAGGGGGCACCTGGGTGGCTCAGTCGGTGAAGCATCTGCCTTCATATCAGGTCATGATCCCAGGGTCTTGGGATCGAGCCCTGCATGGGGCTCCCTGCTCAGCGGGGAGCCTATTTCCCCCTCCCCTCCCTCTGTGTGCTTGCTCTCTCTTTCGCTCTCTCTCTCAAATAAATAAAATTTAAAAATCTTTAAAAAAAAAAAAAAAGAAGAAGAAGCTATAGGATTACTGCCTCCTTTCTCCTGTAAGCTTTCAACATATAGGTGTGCGTTAATTTGCATAAAACACAGGCATGTTTGTTTACCTCAAAACCATTCGCATACCATTGCTACAAATTGCAAGGATCCATTCTACCCACACGTGCCATTAGCCACACTGTTTGTTTGGATAACTGCTTCTGCTCTCTATGACACAAGCAGTAGCCTCCCCTCTCCTTGCCCTCCAGCTACCTCTGAACAAAAAAATAATCCGAGGAAGGAGGAAACCTCCCCCTAAGAGGCTGTGAAGACTCAGTTTCCTCCCTCTCTAAATGTTTAACAAGCTGATAATCAAAAACAAAAATGTTTCAAACAAAGACAACTCCAGAATCCATATGCGTTTATTCCATTAGCTCGAGGTGGGTGGAGGAAGGGGGGTAACATGAAGACGAGAACTCCCCGATGGGGGCCACAAAGCTCCTGCCTGAGGACAAATGTGGTGGTGGCTGGAGAGGTGAGGGATGGTCAGGGAAAACACAGCACCTAACACAGCAGGAATCCAGCCACGGTCACCTAGAGGGTCTGCTCAGGGCCAGGGCCACCAGAGAAGCTCAGAACAGTGGACCGAAATGGACTAGAGGCTGCTGGGGCCCGAGCAGGGGCTGAGAAAGAAACTGTCCCCATTCCCAATGGGTGTAGGCATAAACACCCAGGCCAGGCACACCCAGATAATCCAGTTCAGCAGCCAAATCCCCATCATCCGCTTGTAACGACATCCCTCATTCCCAAAGCCGCGAAACCATTAGTCACCAAGCCACGGACAGGGAGCAGAAGCTCCCAGCAAAACTGGCTTGTTACCACTCCCCTGGCAAAAAGGCTCCTGGTTTTACAGGCCAGCTACCCACCCAAGACCATCACATTTCTTTTTTTTTTTTTCTTTTTAAAGATTTTATTTATTTATTTGACAGAGACGCAGCGAGAGAGGGAACACAAGCAGGGGGAGTGGGAGAGGGAGAAGCAGGCCTCCCGCCGAGCAGGGAGCCCGATGCGGGGCTCGATCCCAGGACCCTGGGATCGTGACCTGAGCCGAAGGCAGGCGCTTAACAACTGAGCCACCCAGGCGCCCCAACACCATCACGTTTCATAAAATGAGACGCAGGAGTCTTTTACCATATCTACATAATGCAAGTGGAGCCTGACCTCTTGCAAAAACTCTCAGTTGAGAAGAAAAAGCTTCTATCAAGGTTCGCAGAGGGAGAGGTTAATGACACTACATACTAGTTTGAGGGTATTCTCACGGACTGAGGCTTTTGGTCTCAGAGAACTAAACTTCCTTGAAAATTTACTTGGAGCACATAATGCAATGTAGGAACAAAACAAGAATACCAGCGCCAATGCGCACCGCTTCTTACCTGCTTCTAGAAAAGCCACATAAGTCTGCCAGAAAGATACGAGGTCATAAAAATTTCCAACTCCAAAAAAAGAATAACCCACCCAAAAAAAAGGTTCCTAAGAGAAAGGGAAATAGACCACTGTGCACGCTGGAAGAGAAGGGGAAAGAAGCCAGAAATCCAGGACGGTAACCCAGGAGCGCCAGGCAAAGCCAAGAGAACCAGACCAAAATAGATTCCAGATGGAACAAAGTTGGGGTTTTTTTTCTCCTCACCTTTTTATTGTGACAAATGTCAAAGCCATGGAAAAGCTGAAAGATTGGTACAGGGAACATCCCAATACCTGCCCCTAGAGTCACCGCTTGCTAACATTTTGCCACATTCGTCTCACTCATGTCTCTCCATGTTGTGGGCACACCAGGGTGTGTACCCTGCTTTTCTTCCTGAGCCATTTGAAAGTAAGCTGTAGACATCACGATACTTTGCTAAATGTCTCACTGCTATCTCCTAAGGCCATCCTCCCACATATAACCAGGACACTATTTGCACCCCCAAGGAATTTCATATTGACCCAGTAGTATTCTGTGATGTACACCCATGTCCCAGTTTCCAAGCCGCCCTGTGTGGCCGTCACTGGTTTTCTTTAAATTTTTTAAAGATTTTATCTATTTATTTTTAAGTAAAGATTTTATTTATTTATTTGACAGAGAGAGAGACAGCGAGTGAGGGAACACAAGCAGGGGGAGCGGGAGAGGGAGAAGCAGGCTTCCCGCTCCGGCCATCACTGGTTTTCAATCCAGGATCCAATGGAGGATCTCAAGTGCATTCAATCCCCACGCTCTTTCACCTCCCTTAGCCTGGAATGGTTCACCAGCTTTTCTTTGTCTATCATGACATGAACATTTTTTAGAGTCCAGGAACATAGTCTTTAGGACATCCCACAATCTAGATTTGCCTAAGAATCCCTAGAATTAAGAATAAGACTAACTGTTTGGCAAGAAGCTATCACAGCTGTTGCCAACACCCCACTGGAGGCACCCAATCCTGGTTCGCCCCATCTCTGGTGATGCCGGGTTTGATCCCTTGGTTGTGGAACGAAGTTTTAAATATCTAAAATAGAGGGGCGCCTGGGTGGCTCAGTCATTAAATATCTGCCTTTGGCTCAGGTCATGATCCCAGGGTCCTGGGATTGAGCCCCGCGTCGGGCTCTCTGCTCCGCGGGAAGCCTGCTTCTCCCTCTCCCACTCCCCCTGCTTGTGTTCCCTCTCTCGCTGTGTCTCTCTCTGTCAAATAAATAAAATCTTATAAAAAAATAATAAAAAATAAAAAAATAATAAATATCTAAAATAGAGAGTAGGTATATTGCATGAAAATGCAGGAAAACAGTGGGACAAGAAAATAGTATGAAATGAAACCTAAACATTATAAAAGATTTTAAAATCTGATCATATAAAATCAAAACTCTATGCATGGAAAGAAATATATAATCAAAAGAATAATGACTAATTGTTGAGCTATGTGTAATGTATATCACAGCCACAGGACAAACTTTTTTTTTTTTTAGATTTTATTTATTTATTTGACAGAGAGAGAGCACACAAGCAGGGGAGCGGGAGAGGGAGAAGCAGGCTCCCCACTGAGCAGGGAGCCCGATGCGGGGCTCGATCCCAGGACCCTGGGATCATGACCTGAGCCGAAGGCAATTGCTGAACAACTGAGCCACCCAGGCGCCCTAGGACAAACTTTCTTAATATATAAAGAACACCTGTTGATCAATAAGAAAAGACTGCCAGCTCAAGAAAGAAATGAGCTAACAGTGTAACACATTACTCATAAATGGCTCTTGAAGCTATGAACTGAAAAATTCCTCTATTTCTTCATAAGGAAAATGCAAATTAAAATGATAATGAAATACCATTTCTAACCTATCAGATTATCAACAATTAAACAGTTTGACAGCTGGGGTGCCTGGGTGGCTCAGTCGTTTAAGCATCTGCCTTTGGCTCAGGTCATGATCCCGGAGTCCTGGGATCAAGCCCCTCTTCGGGCTCCCTGTGAGAGCCTGCTTCTCTCTCTCCCTGCTGCTCCCCCTGCCTGTACTCTCTCTCTCTGTCAAATAAATAAATAAAATCTTTAAAAAAAAAAGTGGTTTTTAAATTTTTTTTTAAGATTTTATTTATTTATTTGAGACAGAGAGAAAGAGAGAGAGAGCACATGAGAGGGGGGAGGGTCAGAGGGAGAAGCAGGCTCCCTGCTGAGCAGGGAGCCCGATGCAGGACTCGATCCCGGGACTCCAGGATCACGACCTGAGCCGAAAGCAGTCGCTTAACCAACTGAGCCACCCAGGCGCGCCCCCCCCCCCAAAAAAGTTGACAACTTCTGCCAAGGGATGGGGGAAATAGGTTTCGTGTACAGTTTTAATGGGCATATAAAATGTTACCATCTCGATGAGAATGAGTTGACAATACTGCAAATCTAAAATTTTTTTTTAATATTTTTTATTTATTTATTTGACAGAGAGAGACACAGCGAGAGAGGGAACACAAGCAGGGGGAGTGGGAGAGGGAGAAGCAGGTCTCCCGCCAAGCCAGGAGCCCAATGCGGGGCTTGATCCCAGGACCCTGGGACCGTGACCCGAGCCGAAGGCAGACGCTTAACGACTGAGCCACCCAGGTGCCCCGACAATACTGCAAATCTAAACAGATGCACCCTTTGCTCTAGCAATTCAGTTAGAATTTATCCTATAAATACCCTTAAGTGCACAAAAATGTGTATATAAGAATATTCCTTGTTAATAGTAATAAAAGACAGAAAACTTTAAAAGCTCACCAACAGGGGACTGGTTTTAAGAAATTAAAATACAACCAATCAGGGCGCCTGGGTGGCTCAGTTGGTTACGTGTCTGCCTTCGACTCAGGTCATGATCCCAGGGTCCTGGGATTGAGCCCCGCATCGGGCTCCCTGCTCAGTGGGGAGCCTGCTTCTCCCTCTCCTGCCCCCCCCCCCCCGCTTGTGCTCTCTCTTTGTCAAATAAATAAAATAAAAAATCTTTAAAAAAATAAATATAACCAATCAAAAGAATGCCATGGAACCATTAAAATGAGTAAGACAGTTCTAAATGACCTTAGATATAACTTAACTTCTCCATGCCTCAGTTTACTCATCTGCAAACTGCAGACAATAACAGTACTTAGTTCACAGGACTTTTGTGAGTAAATGAGTAATATAAGTAAAGCACTTTTAACAATACCCAGCACACATGGGGCAAAGAGGGGGTGATCTCAGGGTCACGAGTTCAAGCCCCACACAGGGTGTGGAGTCTATTTAAAAAAAGAAAAGAAAAGAAAGCAATACCCAGCACACAAGAAGTGCTCGAGAGGTATTAGCTGAATGATGACAGTGATGACGGTGTTGGTACAGAATGAGTTCCAGTACTTATTGTGAGGTGAAAATAACAAGATGCAGAACACTGTGTATGACAGGTGTGCAAACAAACAGGGCACGTCAGGCATGCGTGTGTGATCACGCTTGTGCACGAAGCATGCGCACACATGTAGAATGTCTCTGGTTAAGACACACAGGACACTGGCTGACAGCGGTCTCTTTTGGGGCTGGGAAGCCAGGAAGGAAGACTATATGGCCTTTTGAATTCTATACTATGTCTCGATGACCCAGGCCAAAAGAAATGAATGCTATTTTTTAAAGGAAGGGGAAGGGGGTCAGAAGACAAGAATAAGAGAGAGCTCTTCCTCTGGGTGGTCCCACCGGCCCAGGAAGTGCTTAGTGGGGGGCATTCAAGCTCCTCTGTCGTGGCTCTCAGGCCTAACAAACCTCTTCTCTCCCTACGAGACAGAACGTGGGCAGCCAATAGCTGCGGCAAAAATGAGGTGACGGGGCACACAGCCTCTCGGGCAGAGCGGCCGCTTCACCCTGGGGGGTACAGAAGGACTCTGTACTTGTCCTGACCGACTCCGCTCTCCCGTGAGCTCCAGAAGGCTGCTCTGTGCAGGAAAGCAGAGCCAGGGCCCTGGAGAGACACCCCCACAGCCGACCTGCGGGCTTGTAGGCCCCACCACGTCCTCCTAAAAATCACCGGCACCCCATCTTCCTCCAACTCCAGCGATCGGCTGGCGGAACGCCGTGTGCCTTGAGAGGCCCCCGGGCAGCGGCAACAGCGGGGACAGACACGGGTGGGGGGTGAGGGGGAGACGACACAGTCTCTGTCTCAGTTGGGAAGCTGAGCACACGGTCTGAGGTCATGGCTTACCCGAGCTGACCTTGGCAGTTGCCCTACCACCTTTTGCTCCCACCTTTGTAAATACGATTGGATCATTCCGGGGCTCAGAACTACCACTTTTACCTGCTTAAAACCCCCAAATCATCTTGGTAGTTTTCACATCTTCATGGCTATAAATCAGCCTTCTTCCACCCACCCCCCCATCCCCACAGGAGAAACAAAATCACAAAGAGAAAATCATTCAAATGTTCTCTACCTGAAGAGAATAAAAGAAACCTGGAAGGTCCGAACACGTTTCAGTTCATATTCCTGCAGCAGAAGAACATTCTGTGAGAGGCGAGGGTCCGGAGGGGTCTGTGGGAAGCCAGGGCTGCCTGGAGCAGGGGGCTGTGAGCCTTGGTCTGGGTAGGGGGGCTGTCAAGGCGAACCCATGTCCTTGGAAACCGGGCCTCTGGTTTGCCTGGTGATTTAGCAGGAAGAACAAGGGTGGGGCCCACATCAGGAAAGGTGTTTGAACCCACAGGGATCCTGACTCCCACAGGAAGCCTTGCTTGCAGAATCCAGGACTGCGGGATGATGAGGCAGTAACTTCATCTGTCTTGGAGCTGTTATTCAGCTCAGGGGCACGGACCACAGGATTCCAGCAGCAAGAAACATGTGGGTGGGATACTCAGGAGATACTCGGGCCTGAAAAAAACCTTAATTGGAGCTGGTCTCCAAAAGCCTCCCACCCAGCTCTCCACGTGGGAGAGGACATGGAAGTGGGTCACATTCTCCCGGCTGAACCAGCGTCACTGTGGGCTCCAGCCACACTTAAAGAAGTCTGGGGGGGGGTGCCTGGGTGGCTCAGTCGTTAAGCGTCTGCCTTCAGCTCAGGTCATGATCCCAGGGTCCTGGGATCGAGCCCAGCATCGGGCTCCCTGCTCATCGGGAAGCCTGCTTCTCTCTCTTCCACTTACCCTGCTTGTATTCTCTCTCTGGCTGTCTCTCTCTGTCAAATAGATAAATAAAATCTTTAAAAAAAAAAAAAAAAGTCCAGGGACACTGAGTGACCTGGCCTTCTTGTCGGCCGGCCATTTCCTCCTGATCCGGCAGCAAATGGTGATGAGCCCCCAGGCGGAAGGGGCAGCTGATTAGCCCCAGGAAGGCAGTGACATGTTAGGGGCCGGGTGAAAGTAACATCACCCAGGAGTATGCTGTCCTGGGTCTTCCTCTCACTCTGAATATGGGCAGATGCCTCTGCCAGCCCTTTGCCCTCTCCACCCCAGCCCTGCCGGAGGGACAGAGGAAGAACGCTGTGTGCTTTCCCATGACCTGCTGGGCCTCCCTGACCTCACTCTTTGAAGGGATCCTGAGGCCTGATGCTGGGAAGACTTGGGGAAGAAATAACCCTCCCACCCCACTGTGCATAAATTGACCCCACACAGGTGTTTACAGGCACCAGTCCCCTCGGGAACCCCGTGGGCCTGCCGGAGAGCACCAAGCACTAGCCCCATAGCCCACCCGCTGCCATATACCTGCTTTCCAGAGTTGGCAGAGGGAGACCTGACAGGCAGGAGAGACAAGGCATAAAGAAAGGCACCAGATTGGTGGCATAAATTTAAAAAAAAAAAAAAATTTGGGAAGAGCCTATGATCATTCCCTCCTGACTTGAACTCAAGTAACAAAGGGTTGAGGCTTTCAGTAGAAATGAGTTCTTACTGCCCACACCAAGTGCAGCTTTTGTTAAGCATGACATAGAAGGGCTCTAATCTATTAGCTCTCCCCTTGCTCTTCTGGGAAGCCAAACACAGTCCTCCACCTTAAGGCCCACCTAAGGCAGGTACCCAGGGGAGCCAACGTGTACACCTGGAAATTATATCCTCACTCTTCCCTGAGAGTTCAAAACATTCACCAACACATTCTTTCTTTATTCACATGACTCCATCTAGATAATAAGCCTCTTGGCCCTAGACTGTAAGCTTTGCATGGGGAAGAACTATTTTTACTCTGCTCATCACAATATCCCCAGTGCCTACCATGGAGCCCAGATCATAATAAAAGTCCTGTAAATATTTATTAATTGAATCAGTGAATCATTAGAAGGAAGGAGGGTAGGAAGAAGGACAAATGGAGGAAGTCCATCACTTCTTGGTATCTCTGTGTTTTTGGCTTATCTTATAAAGACATCATAGCCAGGATTAGAAACCAAGCCCTTTATCCCCCTTCTCTGCCTTGCCATCAGTAGTCCTCAATCATGTTATGAGGCATGCAGACCTGCTTACAGAAACTTATACACTACGACACAACCAGGAAAAACAGAGAAACAATCATGACCCTCAATCCTTACGAAACTTCGGAAGGAGGAAAACAATGCTTTGGTCCAGTTGTGTCCACCACGCAAGGACACCTCTCCCTCTGGGGACTGTTGTCTTTCCCTTTTAACAAGGCTTCATGGAGGATCAGGGCATAATGGGTCTTTAATAACCGAGTTATAACAGCAATTGGTGCTCGGCGCCCTTTCATAAAAGAAGTTCAAAAGCACTTTGGCTCAAATATCACAATGCCCCTGGGACCTCTGAAGGTACAAGTATCATTATCCCCATTTACAGTTGGGGAAAGTAAGGTAAAGGGAGGTTAATTAGCTTGCCCAAGGTCAGATGACACAGGGAAAGGGTATAGGATTCAAACCCTTTGCAGCAGGCAGTCAGCTAACTCTGGCTACCTGAACAGTGTCACCCATGCTGGGCTTGAGAGACTTTTCTCTTCTCTACTGTTTCTGCTGAGAAGCAGTATCTAACATGGGGCTCTGAGCTCGTGACCAGGAGACACACTGCCTGGGTTTGAATCCTGACTCTGTTCCTGACTAGCTTGATCTCTAACAAATTACCTAACCGTTGCGGGCCTGAGCGTCTGAATATGTAAAATGGAACTAATGGTGCGATCTCCAAAACCAGGGTGAGGATTAAATGAGATAATGTATGTAAAATGCTATTTTCATTCATTTTCTCAATGAGCACACATCACTCCCATTGAAAAAAAAATTACTTGAAAAAAGGGCTGCACCCACCCTGGGCTTAGTTTTTACAAGGCTGCAGATGACATACGACTAACAGACATTTTGGATTCTGCCAATGAAATGTCCCAGGAGCCTGAAAGTGACTTGCAACACCAAGTTTAGATCCCCGCTGACGTGTGTTGGCCCCTCAAGGTTTGCAGAGCAAGTGGCATCATGAACACCAACTGACAAAGGGGATGCCTGAATGAGAAGCCAGCCAACAGCACCCCGTCTAACGAGGCCAACTCTGGATTCCTGGCCAACCGAACCCCTGGGTTCTAAATGCCATTTCTCTGAGTGCTCTGCTGAGCTTCCCAGCTGCACTCGGCCCAGACCAAAGACAGCCAATGCCTTCTAGGTAGCACCGTGTTCCTGCTCAAACAGGTGTTCATGGGTGACAGGTGTGGCCAGACCCTCTATAGAGGGCCAGGTGATACTGAGCAGGGGCCTGGAAGAGAAGTGGTGGTGGGCTGGGGGGAGACAGCTACCCAGTCAATCTCAACAAAGATGCTGTGACATACATGTGTGTGGACATCCCTGATGCACACATGGAGACCAACAGCAAAACTCCGTTATTTCAGTGTCACTGCCAAGATAAGCTTTAACTCGGGGCGCCTGGGTGGCTCAGTCGGTTAGGCATCTGCCTTTGGCTCAGGTCACAACCTTGGGGTCCTGGGATCAAGCCCTGTATCGGGCTCCCCGCTCATCGGAGAGCCTGCTTCTCCCTCTCCCTCTGCCTGCCGCTCCCCCTGCTTGTGCTCTCTCTCTAAATAAATAAATAAATAAAACCTTTAAAAAAATAAAAAGGTGGGAGAGGTATTTAATTAAAAAAAAAAGAAGCTTTAACTCCTACAGAGAAGAGCAGAGAACACACGCCACGCCACGGTATAAGGCAAGATGCTATGAGCTGGCAATGCTCATTCATTCAACTCAAGAAACTGATTATCCTCATTCTTGGCGGGGGGGGGGGGGGGGGGGTTGTGGGTGTGGGGAAGAAGGCTCAAAGGAATCTGCAGGACATACACATACGCGTGCGCGCGCGCGCACACACACACACACACACACAGAAATGAGAGAAATGAGGAACCTGATGGGAATAAAGTCAACACTGCTAGCCTGCTGTTCTCCAAAAGCCTTCCCAGGACAAGGAGAACCCACTCACTGCTCTTGCTAGCATCCTGCTCTTTGTCCTAGCGTGAACCCTCAAGGAAGAGTTCTCATGCAGTGACTTCCCACTGTTCAGAATTGATGAGTAAGATCCGAATTCCTCACCATGGCCACAGATCCAGCCTCTGTCAACTCCTCGGTCACCACACTCCAGCCCCACTGGACTTATGGCTCCTGCTGTCCTCTGTGCCCATCAGCCGGGTCCCCGTTCAAAGTCACCTCCTGAGAGCGAGCTAGAGTTCTGATCCCAACCCCTATCCCAGTCATCTCCATCTTAGTGCCCTGTTTTATTCTCCCCATATCTCTTTTCACCATCCTGTATTATTTTGTTTACCTATTTACTATTTGTCTCTCCCACCAGAATATAATCTACATTAGACCACAGATCCTGGTGATCTTGTTCTTGGCTATATCCCCAGCACCTACCACAGGGCCTGGCATAAAGTAGATGTTCAATACGTCATTCAATTTAACAAATATTTACTGAGTGCCTACAAAGTTTAGACACTGGACTACAACAGTAGACCAAAAAAAAAAAAAAAGACAAAATCTCTGCCCTCAAAGAGCTTCTGGTGGCAAATAAGAAAGAGATAAATAACAGTGAAATGATAACTACTACTTCAACCAACCACATACTAAGTCTTTGGTGCTGTTCTAAGCATCTGATAGGTATGACCTAATTTAATCCTCCCAACAACTCCCTGAAGGATTAGTATTTTACAGATGGGGAAACTGAGGCACCGGGAGGTTAAGTTACTTGCTGAAGGTCACGTAGCTTATAATGGCAGAAACCAAGATCCAAACCCAGATAGTTATGGCACAAAGTCCATGCTCTGATTAAGAGCTACACTTCAGGGCGCCTGGGTGGCTCAGTTGGTTAACTGACTGCCTTTGGCTCAGGTCATGATCCTGGAGTCCCTGGATCGAGTCCCACATCGGGCTCCCTGCTTGGCGGGGAGTCTGCTTCGCCCTCTGACCCTCCCCCTCTCATGTGCTCTCCTCTCTCATTCTCTCAAATAAATAAATAAATTCTTAAAAAAAAAAAAAAGAAGAGCTACAGTTCAGCTTTGCTGAGTGTTGAATAAGGACTCAGCCAGCGGCCCCCACAGCTGTTCTCTGTAGGCAGGGCTGGAGAGAGAGCAGATCCATCGAGGAGGGGCTGCCCTGTTCTGTGAGCTCAGTGAGGTGGAGACAGCTGGCTTTACCACCGTACTGCACCCTAGATGAGAAGGGATCTGCAGGGAAGTGTGGTCTGATGACAAGACAGGGATGGGGCCAGGATTCCTGGCTTCTAGTTCTAGGTGCTGAGACACCCAGACAAGTCAACTAATATTTGATGAGTTTATTTTTTGTGCAGGACACTGATCTTGACGTTGGGAGCAACGCAAAGATGAATCCACCAGAGATCCTAGCCTCAGAAAGCTGAGAGTCATGCAGGTACATTTGGAGCTGAAACAGAAGTCGAAATTGGCAGGTGCCACTAAAAAATGTACAAACTGCTATGGGATTTCAGGAGTCACATAGCCTCTAGGGGCCACAGGTCCCCAGCCAGAAAAGAGGGGGCTGGCCTACACAACCCCCAAGGTCCTCTGCCTCTCACATGTTCTGACAGCACAGTTTGGGAGCAGCACAGAGATCAAGTTTTATTCTGGTTAATAGTTCAAGTACATGGCCACTGACTGGTCGTCTCATCTACCATGAGAACAGTCCCAATTTCTTTGAGCAACATCTTACAGCATCGGCAGGGCAATAAAAATACTCTCATTTCAATAATGCAGCCAGATATGGGAACAAAGCCCAGTGTGTTCTGCGCTCCTCCACCTCTAACTGGTTTTTAAACCCACAAACCCTCTTCCATCAAGGAGGGGGTGACCCTTCCGTGAGCACATTGTTATAACGTGGAGCCCACTCCCTATTCACCTTGTTCTTGTCTATATCCCTAGAGTCTAGCACAGTACGTGGCTCACAATATGGGGCTGAGCAAGGTTAGCTGAACTAAACCTGAGTATGATCTAGAAATTATCTGCTAGACGTATAAATCTGAGTCAGTGTTTGCTTTTCACTTCACTTTTACTACCCCCAGCCTGGTCCCCCACCGTCTCTCCCAGGCCACCACCGTCTCTCGCCCAGAAGGTGCACTAGTCTATCTCCCAACTGGTATCCCTGCTTCTACCTTTGTGCCTTACAATCCAGTCCCTATACAACAGCCAGAACGGATCTTTGAAAGCTTAGATCTTATCACCTCTCTGCTTAAAATCCTCTAACAACTTCTAACTGAACTTGGAATAAGATCCAAACTGGTTCTTCATAGCACTTAACGCCACTAAAATTATTTTGTCTGCTTATTTGTTTACTCCCTCCTCTTTAGAGTGTCCGCTTCGGGCGGGCAGGGTCTGGGTCTGTTTTCACCACTGGAGCCCCAGTGTTCAGCATGGTGCATGTCACATAGTGAGCACTCACCACTGATGGATAAGTCTCCATCTTATAGAGGCAACTTGTATTTACAAGGCCCACTAACTCCACCAGAAAACCATGAATGACACACTGACATTTAACAGCCAGCACCTTTTTTATGATTCAAAGTCCTGCTTTAAATCAGAGGAAACTGGTATCTTTGGACACTTTAATGGCCCAAAAGATGAGTATTACTTAGGGTCTAAAGCCAGGAACAAGAGCCCAGTAGTTGCAGCAGGGACCTAAGATCCAAAGCACTTGGGAACAAAACCTGAGGACAAACTCTGACTTGCCTCCAGGTCCCATACTGACATACCCCGTGCCTCAATTTACCCAAAGCCAGAAACAAGAACCCAGTGGTTGCAGCAGGGAGCTAAGATCCAAGGCACTTGGGAAGAAAATCTCAGGACAAACTCTGACTTGCCTCCAGGTCCAATACTGACACAGCCCGTGCCTCAATTTACCCAGCAGCCGGCCAGGCACACTTCCCTAAGTTCTTTGAGTGACAGGAGACAAAATAATTAACAGCTACAGCATACTTAGATTCTCAGATAGGAGGTGCTGCAAGCCACACATCTCATTATTCCTAAAACTCTTGATTTGCTGCCAAGGCAAGCCTCCCCCGCCTTCCCAGGGGCTAACCTGACAGCAGGTACTGCTCAGACAAGTTCAGCACACAAGAGAGAGGGAGGCACGGGGGGCCTAACAGAGGTTGGGTGTCCAGACCAATCTATGTGCCTCAGTTACCAGACTCAAGAATAAGGAAGGTGGTTGGGTGGGGGTGACGAAAAGGAGGTGACAAGTGCAGTTTGGGGCTCCCAGTGGTTCATTTTGCAGGCTCACGTATGCACACCCGCCATGCAGGTGAAACATGTGCCCGCAATGTGCACCTTCCAGGAACACTCACCGGGAGAGGTGGAATGGGGAAGCGACAGTTCAGGCACACGAGAGAGAGGAAGGGCGGCCCAGCGGCCAGACCTTGGCAGCATTTACTTTGGGGAAATATGCAGGGGCTCTATACAGAGGGTCGGGATGCTGAGCGTGGGGAGCAAGTGAGGGGACGGTCAGGAGGGCACGGGACCTGGAGTGCTGACAGACGGTGACAACCGCGCCGACGCTGTGGGGTGAACCACAGAGTGGGTGGCTCGGACACCTGTGGAGGCGCCCCCGGGGCGAAGGTGAGGACGGCTGGAGGGTGGTCTGTGGCGGGGTCGGGGTCGGCGAGCGGCGGGAGGCGGCGGCGACCAGCCGGGGCCAGGAGGCCGGGCCCAGACCAGGGCGCCGCGCCGGAGACCAGCCAGGGGGTCCGAGAGGGGTCAGGGGCGCCCTCCGCGGCCCCTCCCCGGGAGACAAAGGGCCGGCGGCTCCCCCGAGCCCCGGCGCGGCGCTGTGGGCGCGGGGCCGGCCTCGGCGCTTACCTGGGCCGCCCGACCCGGCCGGGCCGGCGGGGGCTGCGGGTCCGCGCACGGCGC
>NC_058406.1:6916755-6959558 GCF_002201575.2 Neomonachus schauinslandi
GCGGCGGCAGCGGCGGCGGCAGCAGCAGCAGCAGCGGTAGCGGCCGCCAGAGCCTCCGCCTCCCGCTCCGTGAGTCACCGCGGCGGGGAGGGAAGGAGGCGCCAGGCCGCCGGGGGAGGGACCGGCGGAGGGGGCGGCACCTGGCTCCGCGCGGGCGGCGGAGGCGCGGCCACCGCAAGGCCCCGGGGGGTGTGGGGGGGGATTTGGGGGAGGAAGGAGGGCCGGGAGCCAGGGGAGGGACCTGAGAGTGGGGCGGGGCCGCGGGGCCGTGGGGGCGCCCATTGGTTAAATCGGCCCATGGGGCGGGGCCTCCCGCCTACGGGGAGGGTGCTCGAGGGAGCGCGGGGACGCTCATTGGGCTCCTCGGGAGAAGGTGGGGCCAGGGATCCCGGGGCGGGGCCACGAGATGGGCGGGTGGAAACAGGGTCGTGGGTAGTGGCCGAGCCTTGCTCAGAACGAAGGGGTGGAGCGGAGCGGGGGCGGGGAGGGTGGGCAGGGGCTCGGAGGAGGAGGCGGTCTGAGGGCGGAGCCCGGATTAAGGATGGAGCTGGCTCTGCGGTGAAGCGAGTCTGCCCGTCCCTAGCTGCTCCAGAAGCACAGAGATCCCATAAAAATAATGGCCTCTCCCACGCACGAGTCTGTGTTTAAAAATGGGAGCGGTCAGACGGGGCGGAATCCTCGGTGAGGCCGGTTTCTCCAGGACCCCTAAAAATCTGAAACGGACGAGGTTGCAAAACATTTCGAGGCGTGGTCTTCCTGCGCCGTGTAACTGGGAACATAGCTACCTTTGAAGCTGCTAGGCCCACTCTTGAATTGGACGCCTGTCTAACCTGGGATCCACGGAGCCCAGAAAGCTCAGGAATGGGCCTCCGTGGGTCCGTTCAACTTAAAACATCATGTATCTTCGTGGGGAGTACATTTGCCTGGGGAGAAAGGGTCCATGATTAAAATGTTTATCTGCTAGATGGCTCTGTCTGGAGAGAATACAGGGAGAAACAGCCCTTTTTGGGCAAAATATGAAATGTTTTGAACACCCACTTTCCCTTTTAAAGGGACGCGTGTCTTTAAGAGTGGCCTCATTATCAACATTTTTAACAGTTACATAGTGTTACACTAACCACACTTTAGAAGCCCTCCTGCCCGGCTTTTCCAGCCTTTCCTTTCGCCTCTTTTCCGTCCCATCCTCTTCCGCTCCCCTCACATTTCTTCCCCATCCTTTTGCGAGAATAGTTGTTGTTTTTTTTTTTACTTTATTGTGTTTACATTTTGTAATGTCCATATTACTCTTTTTGAGTTCATAACTATTTTAGTTACAACTGAGGAATATTTTATCAAAATTAGGTGGACTTTAAATAAAATTAAAGTCATGAGGGGCGCCTGGGCGTCTCAGTCGTTAAGCGTCTGCCTTAGGTTCAGGTCATGATCTCAGGGTCCTGGGATGGAGCCCCGCATCAGGCTTCCTGCTCGGCGGGAGCCTGCTTCTCCCTCTCCCACTCCCCGCTGCTTGTGTTCCCTCTCTCGCTGTCTCTCTCTGTCAAATAAATAAATAAAATCTTAAAAAAAATTTAAAGTCATGAGATTATGAGCTCAAAGGCCAGAAATAGGTCCTCGTCATGTCTGTATCCCCATTAGTATCCAGGCTACTATGTCCGCGGCAAGGGCTCAACCAATATTTGCCCACAATGTACCAGCGGATCCTTCAAGTTTCCCATAGCACACCAATGCAAAAAATGTACACATTCAGATTATTATGTAAATATTGATGTTTAAACAAATGAATTAAAACTAAACAAGTTGCTTGGTATTCAAGACATAATGTATAAATGCTTTTTTTTTTAAAGATTTTATTTGTTTAGGGGCGCCTGGGTGGCTCAGTCGTTAAGCATATGCCTTCGGCTCAGGTCATGATCCCAGGATCCTGGGATCAAGCCCCACATCAGGCTCCCTGCTCCGCGGGAAGCCTGCTTCTCCCTCTCCTCCTCCCCCTGCTTGTGTACCTTCTCCCGCTGTGTCTTGCCCTGTCAAATAAATAAATAAAATCTTTAAAAAAAAAAAGATTTTATTTGTTTATTTGAAAGAGCCAGCACAAGCAGGGGGAGCGGCAGACGGAGAGGGAGAAACAGGCTCCCCGCTGAGCAAGGAACCCGACAGGGGGCTGGATCACAGGACCCTGGGATCATGACCCTAGCCGAAGGCAGACACTTAACCAACTGAGCCACACAGGTGCCCCAGCATATGTCTTTTAAAAAATGTATGCATTTTATTTATTTATTTGTCAGAGAGAGAGAGATACAGAGAGAAAGAGCACAAGCAGGGAGGAGCGGCAGGCAGAGGGAAAGCTGAGCAAGAAGCCCTACATGGGGTTTGATCACAGGACCCTGGGATCATGACCTGAACCAAAGGCAGATGCTTAACCCACTGAGCCACCCAAGTGTCCCAATAAATAAAATCTTCAAAAAAATAAAATAAAAAATAAAAGACATACACTTAGGGCGCCTGGGTGGCTCAGTCAGTTGGGTGTCTGCCTTCGGCTCAGGTTATGGTCCCAGGGTTCTGGGATCAAGTTTGGTGTCGGGCTCCCAGCTCAGTGAGGAGCTTGCTTCTCCCTCTCCCCCTTGCTCTTGCTCTCTCTCTCAAATAAATAAATAATCTTAAAAAAAAAAAAAAGACATATGCTTAAGGATAAAGGTGGAAAAGGAATGCAGAAGATGAAAATGTGTCCGTGTGAAATAATGGATGCTTTTCCTTTTTTCAAATTTTTCATAAATCTATTGTTTTTATAGTTCAAAGTTACAATAAGTTCATCATTACAGTCAGTCTCTCAGCTACCCTATCAGCTCCGAGCTGGAAAATTCTTCCTTTCTAGACAAGAGTATTACTTCAGGATTAACTCAGGCTCCACCCATCTGTAGGGTCTTAGAATGAAACACTGAAGGTTTAGGATGTAGGGAACATCTGTTAGTTCTGACAGTCCAGGACTGTCTCTTCCCCTTAGGAAACTGCTCCTCCCTACCCTCTACTCCCTGGAGGTCCCGAGGAGGCTATCAGTTACAGTATTCTGCCCTCTCCTCTCCACAAAAAAAACAAACAGGAGAGACATGGGACCCAAGCTGGACCAGTCAAGTGCTACATTCTCTTGACTGCTGGCTAAGAAGCAGTCCCAAGCTGAACCAGTTGGAGTCCTTCCCTAAAACTTTCTTTTTTCTTTCTTTTATTAAAGATTTTATTTATGTATTTATTTATTTGAGAGAGAGCACAAGCTGGGGGAGGGGCAGAGGGAGAGAGAGAGAAGCAGACTTCCCGCTGAGCAGAGAGCTGGTCTCAGAACTTGATCCCAGGACTCTGGGATCGTGACCTGAGCTAAAGGCAGCAGCTTAACCGACTGAGCCACCCAGGCACCCATTCCCTAAAACTTTCTGAATTGGAAATGAAGGGAAGCTCTCTTTCTCATTAGATCAAGAGCTAGAAGGATATGAACTCAAAAATGTTAGTATCATCTTCCACACACCACATGGAAAATTCTGAAAGAATAAGGCAATGTTACAAGACAGAAAGGGACCAATATTTGGAAGGAGGAAAAAGGAACAGGTAGAGAAGAAGAGAGACCTCTAACATCCAGTTTCAGTAGACCTTGTACCAGCTCTGTTCACACCATCTCACACTTAATAGGTCCCCAAATAAGCCTCTTCCCCAGCACTCCCCACCTTGAGTAACCGCCACCACACTCCACACAGTTGCTTGCACCAGAAGCTTAAGAGTCTCCTTGACACGCTGTCTCCTTTATCCCTCATATCCAGTCCATATCATTTCTGCCCCCAAACCTCTTCTTGAATGTCCCCACTTCCCACCACCTCCACTTCTCTTAACCCATCATCAACTCTCATCCTGTCTCCAACAATAACTTCCAAATGCTCTCTCCTTCAGGCTTTCCCTACCACCCCCAATCCATTTTCTTTTTCTTTTTTTTTTTTAAGATTTTATTTATTTATTTATTTGACAGAGAGAGAACAGACAGGGGGAGTGGCAGGCAGAGGGAGAAACAGGCTCCCCACTGAGCAGGGAGCCTGACATGGGGCTCGATCCCAGAACCCCAGGATCATGACCTGAGCCGAAGGCAGACGCTTAACGACTGAGCCACCCAGGTGCCCCCCCATTGTCCTCCTTAAAATGTACCAGTCTTGTCAGTCCTCTGCTATTCAATGACTTCTCTTCGTTTTCACGATGAAGTTCAAACTTTTTAGCATGGCTACAAAGCCCTGTGTCATCTGGCTCCAGTCTGATCTTGTAACTGGGCTTTGCTGACTGGGCTCCAGCCCCACGTAGGCCTTCTCTCTGTTCCTTGATCACAGGGTAATTTGTGCTTCATGACTTCTAGTTGTGCAGTTCCCTTTGCCTCAGTGGTTCTTCTCCACTTTTCCCTTCATCACATGACTGAATATTTGATCTTCTTTAAGAAGACTTTTATTTATATATTTATTTTAAGATTTTACTTATTTATTTGACACAGAGAGAGAGTGAGCACAAGCAAGAGGAGCAGCAGAGGGAGAGGGAGAAGCAGGCTTCCCGCCGAGGAGGGAGCCCGACACTGGGCTCGGTCCCAGGACCCCGGGATCACGACCTGAGCCGAAGGTAGACGCCTAACTGACTGAGCCACCCAGACGCCTCAAGGAGAATTTTCTTAACCTGTGCTAGCCATACATTCCAGGAGGGCAAGGACGTCCCTGCAAACCACTCCCACCTAACACAGGATCTGGCACATGCAGATGTCCACCAAATATTGTTGCATGAATAAATAAATTAATAAAACCCATTTAGGGGGGCGCCTGCGTGGCTCAGTTGGTTAAGCGACTGCCTTCGGCTCAGGTCATGATTCTGGAGTCCCTGGATCGAGTCCCGCATGGGGCTCTCTGCTCAGCAGGGAGTCTGCTTCTCCCTCTGACCCTCCCCCCTCTCATGTGCTCTCTCTCATTCTCTCTCTCTCAAATAAATAAATAAAATCTTAAAAAAAAAACAAAACCCATTTAGATACCCTGCCCAGGACTGTCCCTTCCACTGGGCAGCCACTCCTGCTTGCCCAGCTCCACCCCCAACCCGAATGCT
Source organism: Neomonachus schauinslandi (assembly GCF_002201575.2). Lineage (NCBI taxonomy): Eukaryota > Metazoa > Chordata > Mammalia > Carnivora > Phocidae > Neomonachus > Neomonachus schauinslandi. The sequence continues at coordinate 6,921,856 of NC_058406.1, forward strand.
ATCAACCCCTCCTCACTCTTCACTCATCACATTCATGATTCTGGATTTTATCCTTTCAGCTTTGGGGAGGGCCTCTCTGTGCTCCCAGACATGTATGTATCTTTAAATACTTGTTTTCCGGGGCCAAAAAAAATCTCTATCCTCTCTGCCAAAGGGATAACTATAACAGTAAAAAAATTTAGGCCACGTGTGAAACAACAGAGGAGCCACAGGCTTACGGGGAAGGAGAACTATTCTGAAGTAGGCTTGCCAAAAGCGGTCCTCAAGTTTTACCCCGTAAGATGGCCTTCCTGCCTAGGAGTTTAGCGAGTACAAAACGAGGATGGGAAAGAAAGGAAGAGACTTTGTACCAAATAAGGACGCGGTTTGGTAGTAAAGAAAAATGACCCATTCTTTTTGTGTTTTGAGAACCACATTTTAAATATTAATTAATAATTTCCAGGAAGATAGAAAATAATTTGTCTTTTGCTCTGGTCCCGATGTTTGTCTTCCGGTTTACATTTGGTGCAGCTCTAACTTTTCGGAGGACAGAGCGATAAGGGGGCTAAGGGCACAGCAGGCAAGGAGAGCCACAGTCATGCGCCATTCTCCTGTGTTTCGCTTTGCAGATGACTTGTCATCTAATTTTACTTTGGAGATAATAAGGAATTATTAAACACAATGATGAAAGCATTTTGTAGATCAGTGAATATACATATTTTGTGTCACGAGTGGGCTATGTGCAGCTGTGAACATCTGGCTCTCTGCCAACCTGTCCCTAGAGCGTTGGTTTCTGCATGGGTAGATCCTAAATCACAGAACTCTGTTCGTATTGCACTTGGGAACAACAGAAAGAAACGATTATTCATTTCTTTGGCTGAGGGTAGACCAACATGTCTTGTAAATGTATTTTGTCTGTGCAGAAACATTTTATTTTATTTTTTAAAGATTTTATTTATTTATTAGAGAGAGAGAGAGAGATCACAAGCAGGGGAGAAGGGTAGAGGGAGAAGCAGACTCTCCGCTGAGCAGGGAGCCCGATGTGGGGCTCAATCCCAGGACCCTGGGATCATGACCTGAGCCAAAGGCAGACATTTAACCAACTGAGCCACCCAGGCGCCCCTGTGCAGAAACACTTTAATCACCTAGTAAAGACAAACCAACACAGGACTCCAATCTGGATCCAAATACTCAGCTTATCACCCTTTAAGCATACTAGTCTGTTTGTCACCTTTTTCCCCCTGCTGGTTATCGTCCAAAATTACTATCCCAGGGGCGCCTGGGTGGCTCAACCAGTTAAGCATCTGCCTTCAGCTCAGGTCATGATCTCAGGGGCCTGGGATTGAGCCCCAAATTGGACTCTCTGCTCGGTGGGGAGTCACTTCTCCCTCTCCTCTCCTCCTCCCCCTGGCTTGTGCGAGCTAGCTCTCTCTCTCTCTCAAAATGAGTAATAAAAAAAAATTTACCATTCCTAAAAGCAAATAGCCTTTACTCTCTGGGAATAAGCAGTAAAACAGCTCTTTCCCCCAGCGCATACCAGCAGGCTTCCTATCAGTAGATGTTGCAATGCTACCAATGTATTCAGGGTGAGACTGAAGAACATTCCTGACAGGCAGTTCCTCACCCTGTTGAGGCACAGATTGCCCAGTAGTTTACTGCTGTAAACAAATAGAGGGGCCTGTTCTGATTAAATATGTGTAGCTTTGCTCCTACTCTGCACTGTTGTAAGAGCGGAAATTTTCAAACCTGAGACTATAAACCCTCCTGTTTCACATTCATATATTTGTCAGGGAGTTCCTGAAATCCTTTGCTATTTGTGACACTGAAGCCTGGCTTTGGGGTAATGTGACAGACACTTAGATTTTGCATTTTGGTCCAGCAGCGATTGCTCAATCTAAATGAACTTTGTGGTTTTCTTTCTTCCACGTCCCCCTCCCCTCACTTTCTTCATGACTGTTCTTCTGGAAAATTTCTTCCCATCAGCAGGTATTTGCCCCCAGCTGGTGCATCAGATGGGGCTCTTTTTTATAGTTAATAAACACTGAAGGCTGAGGGCGGCACATGTACACCCTGGTGTCAGCTAATGAAGAGCCTCAGATGAAAGCCTATGCAAAGGGGACAGGCATGGTGCAAATGTCCTGGGATCCAAGATTTACTCACTCTTCTCCCACATGCTGCATAACAGATAGTAATGATTATTAATTATTTAAGCAAAGAACATGAGAGCCAACACAGGCAGAAAAAAAAAAAAAAGGAAGCTGCACTCTAGGATCCTCTGTGGAAACCATTTTAATTAGCACAAGCTATAGAGCCAAGGGAAATAGACCAACGTACTTAATAGCTAAAGAATTTAAAAAAATTCTTTACCACTTTTTTTCCCTTAAAAGAAAAGACAACTTAGTTTACATTTGTGTATGTTGCTGACAAACTGGAACAGGACAGTGAAATGGCTCCCATAGGCTCCCTTCAGTGATGGAAGGGGGGGTGGATGTCGCACGGGGGTGACTGGAAGAGGTTGTCAGATCTTTGCAGACGCCAGTGAATCCTAAGGCCGTGAGTTCCAAGGCTCCCTGAAGACATGTCTTTTGTGTTCATAAGCGGTAAGGACATTGAAACCTGAAAGTTGAAGCTCCCTCCACCCTGATTTTCTTTCCTTTGTTCTTTGGACTGAAACCTTCATGAGATTTTCACTTCAAATTTCAAAGCTCGTGTCATTCCTGGTATGTTTTACTTTTTCTCTGTAGATATCATGATACTGAGAACAGTTTTTCTCTCTCAGGTAAGCTGTGACACGATTTAAAAAGCTAAGAATCCAAAAGCTGTGAATACAAAAGGGCATAGGTTTTATTTTATTTTCAAATTCTTGGACTATCTTCACTTGGTTGAAACTAGTCCAACTTTCGCACATTGTCAGTCCCTCGGTTAATGACATTTCCTCTTATAATCAGAGTTTTCATTTCTCATTCAGTCCCATTTAGAAATCAACTCTCATTATTATTATAACCAACCTGGCTCTGTGACTAACAAGAGACTGTTTCCTTTGCAGGTGTTTTTTTGTTTGTTTATTTTGTTTTGTTTTGTTTTACCTTGTTCCAAAATTCACACTCTCTTACACTAAGTCCTTACAGGATATTTTAGTTGAACTGATTCAGATCGTCATCAACATCACATGTGGCCTATTCCCTGACTTCTGTTCAAGCAGTCTCTGTACTCATTCATTCATTCAAGAACTATTAGCTGCTTCCCAGATGCATGTCATCACTCTCAGCAGGAGATAAAGCAGCACATCAGACAAATATTGTCCTTGCCCTCGTGATGGCTAAGATGAGTTACACAATTGAATAATTCACCGCAGCTATAGTTAAGTGCTAAAAGCTGAAATACACTAGTCTGTGAGGCCATATTATTGAGAATCTAACCTTGCATTAGGGTCAGGGAGAATTTCCTTGGCAATGTAACATTTAAGCTTCCACTTAACTAGGCATTAACTAAGCAGAAGGTGGGGAGGAGAGGTTAGCACACACCGGGACCAGTCCATAAAAAGGTCATGGGGATAAAGGAAAGCATGGTGAGATCAAACAACTGAGAGAAGGCTGGGTGGCTGGAGTGCAGAGTGATGGGAAAGAGGCCAGGCACTGATGGTACAGCACTTTATAGATCATGCTAAACTTTTGGTCTTTATTCCAAAATAAGAACTACTGAGAGGTTTAAACAAGGACGTGATATGGTGGGTTTGTATTTAAATAGAGAAATATGGGGCACGTGGGTGGCTCAGTTGGTTAAGCGTCCGACTCTTGATTTCGGCTCAGGTCATGATCTCGGGATCGTGACCTCAGGATAGTGAGATTGAGCCCTGCATTGGGCTCTGTGCTGAGCATAGAGACTGCTTGAGATTCTCTCTCTCTCTCCCTCTGCCCTCCCTACCACTGACTTGCACGTGCTCTATCAAATAAATAGAGAACTATGGCTTTAATATGGAGAATGGAGTAAAATAAAACAACAATGATGTATTAGAGGTGCCTGGGTGGCTCGGTCGGTTAAGCCTCTGCCTTCGGCTCAGGTCATGATCCTGGGATCCTGGGTTTCTGGGATCAAGCCCCATATCCCAGGCCCCCTGCTCAGCCGGGAGTCTGCTTCTCGCCCTGCCCCTCCCCCTTCCCCTGCTGATGCTCTCTCTCTCAAATAAATAAAATCTTTTTTATTTTTTATTTTTAAAGATTTTATTTATTTATTTGACAGAGAGAGACACAGTGAGAGAGGGAACACAAGCAGGGGGAGTGGGAGAGGGAGAAGCAGGCTTCCCGCGGAGCAGGGAGCCCAATGCGGGGCTCGATCCCAGGACCCTGGGATCATGACCTGAGCCGAAGGCAGACGCTTAACGACCGAGCCACCCAGCACCCCTAAAATCTTTTTCAAAACGTGATGTATCAGTCTATTGCTGCGTAAAAAGCCACCTCAAAACTCAATGGCAGAAACAAACATTTATAATTTTAGCTCAGGGGTCTGCGAATTGCCTGGTGTGGGTCTACTTCAGGCTGTGGGTTGACTAATTCTGCTGGTTTGGGCGGGGATCAGCAGGTTTTAGCTTCAGGATGGGATTAAGTCTGTTCCACATGTCTCCTCATTCTCCTCAGACCAGAGGCTACATAGGACATACTCCTCTTATGATGAATGACAAAAGAGCAAGAGTGCCAAGCTAAACCATGGATGCACATTGAAGACCTCTCCAGAAGTCATATCCATAAACATTCCATTGGCCACATGCAGTCTCATGGCCAAGCCCAAAACAGTGGGATGGTGAGTAATATTCCAACATAACAAAGTGGGGATGATCAAGGCATTTTCCATTCTGATGGAAACCAAATAAATCGTAGAGGCTATTGCTTTCCTCATCCTAAGCCACCTTGCTTTAGCCCCCAAACAACTGCTTTAATTTCCCCAAAGCCTTTAACAGGTAGGGTATGGTATAAAATTGGTGTAATATTGGCCTAGAACTACTTTGATCATTCACAGAATGGTTTAGGGTCCTCAACCCCAATTTTTTCACTGGATCTATGGATGCAATGATGATTTTACAAGTTTTCAGAAACAGATTGACCCCTTTTTGCACGTACTTCTATGTAAACATGAGAGCAGTTTCTTCCTGTCATGGATGGCTCCACCTTGCCCAGGAACGCTCCCTTTCCTGCCAGTTACTCCAAAGCTACCGGTTCTACAATGGTCTCCAAATGGAGAGGAGAGAAAGTCATAGTAGGTACCTAATTTATGATGGATGGTTCTGGCATAGTGCTATGTACTCTCATCGATGTTTATTTATTTAAAGATTTTATTTATTTATTTGAGAAAGAGAGAGAGACAGAGATAGCGAGAGAGAGAGCAAGAGCGGGGAGGACAGGAAGAAGCAGGTTCCCCACTGAGCAGGGAGCCCGATGTGGGACTCGATCCCAGGACCCCGGGATCACGACCTGAGCCGAAGGCAGACGCTTAACTGACTGAGCCACCCAGGTGCCCCTCTCTGATCAATGTTTAGATATAATTTTGTTTTTTGTATTTATTTATTTTTTTATTTTTTTTTTTTAAAGATTTTATTTATTTATTTGAGACAGAGAGAATGAGATACAGAGAGCATGAGAGGGAGGAGGGTCAGAGGGAGAAGCAGACTCCCTGCCGAGCAGGGAGCCCGATGCGGGACTCGATCCAGGGACTCCAGGATCATGACCTGAGCCGAAGGCAGTCGCTTAACCAACTGAGCCACCCAGGCGCCCTGTATTTTATTTTTTTTTAAAGATTTTATTTATTTATTTATTTATTTATTTATTTATTTTTAAGATTTATTTATTGATTTGACAGAGAGAGACATAGCGAGAGAGGGAACACAAGCAGGGGGAGTGGGAGAGGGAGAAGCAGGCTTCCCGCGGAGCAGGGAGCCCGATGTGGGGCTCGATCCCAGGACCCTGGGATCATGACCTGAGCCGAAGGCAGACGCTTAACGACTGAGCCACCCAGGCGCCCCTAAAGATTTTATTTATTTGAGAAAGAGCATGAGAGAGAGAGAGAGCATGAGCGGGGGTGGGGGAGACAAAGGGAGAGGGAGAAGCAGGACCCCCCCCCCCGGCTGAGCAGGGAGCCCAACACAGGATTTGATCCCAGAACCCTGGGATCATGACCCAAGCCAAAGGCAGCCACTTAACTGACTGAGCCACCCAGACACCCTATTTTTTGCATTTAAAAAAAATTTTTTTTGCGGGGAAAAAGAAAATCTGTGTCCCCCCCACCAAGCCCTGATTTCTTGTCTCATATTCGTGGGCTCAGCTTTAGCAGTTAGGCATGTATTCACAGCAATTGTCCTGGGTCTTTAGTAACAAGCTAGGCTTGTTATGGGCATCAACATTTTTGGTGGGGTGTAAGGCTGAGGAGAAAGTTCAGCTTAAGTTGGAAGCAGCCCTGGGGAGTAAAAGTGAACTATTCTTAGCTGAATTCAAGTAGAGGCAATTCACTTAAAGAACCCAAAGGCTTTTGCAATATCTTAGGTTGACTTTAATGAGTAGTTGAGACTGAAATAGCTCCAGGCTCCAGGGGATAGACCAGACCTATTGAGAACCTCTCCTAGGAGATAAAAAGGTGCTTATATAGCTTGCGTCATGAAGTAGTGTCAACTGCTTCCGTGGCCCCAGCACAGGCTCAGCATGGGAGCATTTCTGCTCATCTTACTAATTGGTGGCTAAGTACAGACAAAACAGAAAGGGACACTTACTTCACTAATGAGTAGAAAAGCGTTCTGAGGAAAGAGAAGACAGGCTCACAGGAGGCAGGGAGTCCTCAAGCAAGCATACAGGTGACACATGAGACTTTTATTTATTTATTTTTATTATTATTATTTTTAAAGATTTTATTTATTTGCGAGAGAGAGAATGAGAGACAGAGAGCATGAGAGGGAGGAGGGTCAGAGGGAGAAGCAGACTCCCTGCCGAGCAGGGAGCCCGATGCGGGACTCGATCCCGGGACTCCAGGATCATGACCTGAGCCGAAGGCAGTCGCTTAACCAACTGAGCCACCCAGGCGCCCTCACATGAGACTTTTAAAAACAACTTCGAGCAGGCAATTTCCATTTAATTTCTTTTCAGAGTAAGAGACACATAGAAACAGCCTGCTAACGGGGCTGCAGAGTCTGGAAAAGATAAAGAGGCTAGTTTTAATATGCCTTCCATTTCTGCAGCTAATGACACCCTGCTGAGACAGACTATAATATTAACACAAATATTCCCATAAACTCAGTAACATTCTTTCAGTAGAATGTCTTGGGTTATTTATTATAAGATCTCCTTAGCAGAACTTATGTCACTAAAAGGAAATAGAACAGAAAAAGTAATTTATCTCACCTCCAGGAAAGGAAAAAACAAAAGTAACAAAAGTAGGCTTTTTCCCACATTAGGTACTCCCAGTTAATTTTATGATCTTAATTTCCCATTACTTCAAATATCTAGAATATGAATATGAGCTTCCCTTAGTCAAACCAAACACAATGCCTCCATTTTATTTAGTATTCTTAAAATGCATGTTTGAGATTTAAAATATTTTATTCTAATGAAAGTGGTATTATTTAGCTTTTATACAGCTCCTTACATCACAGTTTCAAAGCAATTTATACATTTAATAGCCACTCTTCACAAAATAGCTACATGAATATTTGAAAACATTTGTTTTAGAGAATATTAAATGGAGAGGAAGTTGGAATACTTCTGTAGGGGAGGAAAAATATCTTTCCTCTACCCTTTAATGTTGTTGAATGGGACCCCTATTACAAAAGATTAACAAGAGAAAAGATACAAATTTAATTAATATAAGTTTTATGTGACACAGGAGTCTTCATAAGGAAATGAAGACCCAGAGAAATACCTGAGTGGTTTTATGCTAGGTTTGGTGGGGAGTGGAAAGTCAGGGAAAGATGTTGATAAAGTGTAGTAAAGATGAGATAAGTGTAGTGAACTGAGAGAAACTTAGCAAGTTCTTTTTGTTGGGATTCCTCTCCCTGTCCCTTGTCTTCAGAGATAAGGATGCTGCTTGCTTCTAGGTACTGGAAGGGCACCTCTCATAAGGAAGGCAACTTGACAAAGTGGGACAGACCTAAGAGAGTGGCAGAAGTAGGACTAGAAATGGAGTGACGGGACTCAGGACGTGCTCCCCCAAAATATGGCACCTTGGCACATGGAATATTTTAAGTTGAAGGAATTTGAGAAATGGCACAAAAATTTTCATGAGCTATGTAGTTTCCAAGATTGACCAAAAGGTGAAGTAAAAAATTATAGATGAAAGAGATCATTTAGATCAAATTATATAGATCAGGATTATTTCCAAGCATAATATTTTTTTTTAAAGATTTTTATATATTTACTTGACAGAGAGAGATACAGCAAGAGATGGAACACAAGCAGAGGGAGTGGGAGAGGGAGAAGCAGGCTTCCTGTCGAGCAGGGAGCCCGATGCGGGGCTCAATCCCAGGACCCTGGGATCAGGAGCCGAAGGCAGACGCTTAACAACTGAGCCACCCAGGCGCCCCCAGCATAATATTCTTTACAATATATAGATACACAGTGAAGTAATGTTTCTAAGGACCCAGCTAACTATGATAGAGTAACATATCTTTTTTTTTTTTATTGTTAGGTCTATTTAAAACCTAATTTTATCACTGTAAAATAAACCTCTTGGTAATGCAGCTGGATATCTAAACCTCTATTTTTTTAAAATAGCTTTTTAAAAAGATTTTATTTATTCATTTGAGATACAGAGATAGAGAGAGAGAGAGAGAGCATGAGCAGGGGGAGAGGCAGAGGGAGAGGGAGAAGCAGGCTCCCTGCTGAGCCAGGAGCCCGATGTGGGGCTCGATCCCAGGACCCCGGGATCATGACCTGAGCCAAAGGCAGATGCTTAACCATCTGGGCCACCCAGGAGCCCCAAACCTCTATTTTTTTTTTAAGATTTTATTTACTTGAAAGCACAGAGGGAGAGGGAGAAGCAGACCCCCACTCAGCAGGGAGCCCAACGTGGGGCTCAATCTTAGGACCCCAGGATCATGACCTGAGCTGAAGGCAGACACTTAACCGACTGAGCCACCCAGGCACCCCTAAACCTGTATTAATTATATAAATACTAAAGAGTCATTTTTTTAAAAAAAGATTTTATTCATTTATTTGACACAGAGAGAGCACAGGCAGGGGAAGCAGCAGAGGGAGAGGGAGAAGCAGGCTCCCCCCAGAGCAGGGAGCCCAACATGGGGCTTGATCCCAGGACTCTGGGATCATGACCCGAGCTGAAGGCAAACACTTAACCAACTGAGATACCCAGGCACCCTTAAACAGTCATTTTTTAAAAGATTTTATTTATTTACTTGAGAGAGAAATAGTGAGAGAGCACGAGCAGGGTGGAAGGGCAGAGGGAGAAGGAGAAGCACACCCCTACTGAGCATGGAGCCAGACCTGGGGCTCCCAGGACCTGGGGATCATGACCCGAGTCGAAGACAGACGCTTAACAATTGAGCCACCCAGGTGCCTCCTAAAGAGTCATTAAAAAAAAAAAAAAAAAAGACACTAGGGGCACCTGGGTGGCTCAGTCAGTTGAGCGTCTGACTCTTGGTTTCAGCTCAGGTCATGATCTCAGGGTCCTGGGATTGAGTCCCTTGTCGGGCTCTGCACTCAACACAGAGCGTGCTGGAGATTCTCTCTCTCCCTCTCCTGCTCTCCCTCCCCTCAAATAAATTAAAAAAATTTTTTTTCTTTTTAAAGACTATCAAATATCCAATTGAGAATGTTTAATGGGGTGCCTGGATGGCTCAATCAGTAAGTGTCTGATTCTTGATATCAGCTCAGGTCTCAATCTCAGGCCCTGTGTTGGACTCCACTCTGGGTGTTGAGCCTAGGGAAGGAAGGAAGGGAGGAAGGGAGGAAGGGAGGAAGGAAGGAAATTTAACAAAAGAGACCCAAGCAATGTGTCTGGCATATATCAGTGCTCAGAAAATGTCTGAGGAGGGACGCCTGGGTGGCTCAGTCGGTTAAGTGTCTGCCTTTGGCTCAGGTCATGATCCCAGGATCCTGGGATCGAGTCCTGCATTGGGCTCCTTGGTTGGCGGGGAGCCTGCTTCTCCCTCTGCCTGCCGCTCCCCCTGCTTGTGCACGCTCTCCGTCTGTCTCTGACAAATTAAAATCTTTAAAAACAAAGAAAACGTCTGAGGAAAGAAGAAATGACATCATAGTCAGAAGAGGTAGCCGATAGAAACTGTCCTTGTTCCCACATAGTAATTACTGTTAAGATTTCTCAAAACATGGTTTCTTCTCTCCAATCTCAAGACCTAATCCTCACCAGGGAAAAGCACATTTTGAGTTTTTCAAACCAAAAGGGCCTAGAGTACATTTGCCCAGTGCTTTGATTTTAACAGAATTAACCTGGCACAGTCAACCTCCCACTCTGGCAAGGACAGCACTGTGGGAGGTCCTGAGTGCCTGATGGGAGCAGACAAGCCACTTTTCCAGTCAGACTCCCAGAAGAGAGGCAGGCACATGAACAAGAACGCGCTCACATCCCTCATTTCTCCTCCAAGTTCACAAGTTAAAGACAGAGTCCACATTCTCCTTTCTGAGACTGGGAAGTGGATTTGGTAGGTCTATATGTACTCCTTTTTTTTTTTTTTAAGATTTTTATTTTATTTATTTGAGAGAGAGAGAGAGAGAGCACAAGAGGGGGTAGGGTCAGAGGAAGAAGCAGACTCCCTGCCGAGCAAGGAGCCCGATGCGGGACTCGATCCCGGAACTCCGGGATCATGACCTGAGCTGAAGGCAGTTGTTTAACCAACTGAGCCACCCAGGCGCCCCTATATGTACTCCTTTATACAGTCTTGCTCATGGTATTTTCTTATGGAGGAACAAACCACTCAAATTTCCAGAAGACAGGATGAAAAGAAATGCCATAAGACTAAGGCTAAGGGACTGAGATTTTACATGTTTGCTCATAAAGTACAAATGCTCCTTTCCTGAGTAAATATGACACAAAATATTTAAGAGTATAAGCTCAGAGCTTTATAAACCAAATCTAAGTTATAATTTACCAAAACCCAGATTAAATTTGATGTAAAACTTGTGATAAGAAAGTTTCTTTCTTTTCTTTTTACTTACATGTAGTAGTAAAAGTACCACATTTTCTAAGATCATGGTCAAACCACAGGGTTAGGGCAATCAGTTATAATCTAATCTAGGCCAAATACTTGCTTTTACCTAATTACCTACCTCTTTGATTACCACTGCAGGTAACAGCCTCACTTTCAACTTGGTCTGGTTTATGAGTGTTGGAGGAGTGATGTCAGGCCTGAAAGAACAAGGTTTTCACACAAGCCAAAAAAAAAAAAAAAAAAAATCCTTAAACTCCTCTTATAGGAAAGAACAGCCCCACATGACAATTTAGTGGTAACAAAGAATAGTACATGACCTACTCAGACGTTTTAGAGTAAACATACATAATCAAGATAACCTAAGCCCTTAAATCATGTATTGAAATTATGACTGTAACACAAAGTCACAGGTTCTTGTGGGAAGGCTTCCAAAATTCCCAAAGTGGCCAGAAATTGGGGGTAGAGGATCTGTGGCTGGTGCGTTATCTTAGAAAAAACCCTTACCTAATCTTCCTCTTTATTCAAAAACCCCCAAAACACAAAACTGGTGACTCTCCTTCACCTTCTTTACAGAAAATAATTTTACTTGTTTACTTATTTTTAATTGCAGTCCGTTGTCTGAGGCCATAGGAATGTGGTCTTTTCCAGAGGAAAACCACCAAGCACTACGAAGCTTCCAACGGACAGCCTCAAACCTCTAACTTCCCTGGTCCTCTGCGTGGATGGCAGACGGCATGCAGCTGCGCCGTGAGCCCGGTGCAGAAGGCTTTCAGGAACTTCGTCTCCCCGCTTCGCTGTCAGTATGACGGGGAGAGGGACTTCAAAAAGAGAGTTAGGATGTCAAAAGGCCACACTCTAGGGGAATAGCTAGAAGAACCGTATTTTTAACCTGCTTTTGGCAATTATTTTTTTAAAGATTTTATTTATTTGAGAGAGAGAGAATGAGAGAACACGAGAGGGGGGAGGGTCAGAGGGAGAAGCAGACTCCCTGCTGAGCAGGGAGCCCGATGCGGGACTCGATCCCGGGACTCCAGATCATGACCTGAGCCAAAGGCAGTCGCTTAACCAACTGAGCCACCCAGGTGCCCCTGCTTTTAGCAATTTAATGAAAATATTAAATACTAGTTAACCCAGTTTCTAAATCTTTTTAATTCCAGGGCCAAACAGACTGGAAGCAATTACGGCTTGTTCATGGGGGTCTGTGGGAATGCTGACAGTTTTAATTTACATATTAATGCTGAAAAACATTTTGAGAGGCAAAGAAGAGCATTCTTTGGCCTTAGTAATGAATAGAGTAAGGGAAAAAAAAAAAAGACAGGAAAGTGGTTGAAAAGCACTAGGCAAAATGGTCTGGGTTTATTTTTTCTGTAATAATTTCAAACTATCCATCATTCACTGTAATCAGATACCATCCAGTGGTGGATTTGTACAGTCTTTTATTTTGGCTAAGATGACCATTCTTTGGCTGAGTTGTCTTCAAAAAAACGCCTAACAATCAAAGTTAACAATATCTGTCTCAACTCCAACTCTTTCCTGGGAACAACTCATTCTACTGCTTGGTTTCTTTCTTTACCACCCACCTAGCATACCTATCTTACCGCTCACAGGAAAAAACAAAGCACTGAAAGAAACATAGAAATTGTTTGGGTTTTTTTTTTTAATTTTTTTAAAGACTTTATTTTTAAGTAATGTATATACCCAATGTGGGACTTGAACTTACAAATCCGAGATCAAGAGTCACACACTACAGACTGAGCCAGCCAGGTGCCCCTAGAAATTGTTTTAAATTATTAACTTTTATTAAACAGCCCAGTTGTACACTTGCTTGTTGGAATTTACTTCTGCTTCAAACCCAGTTCTTTGAAAAATGCAGGAATTCTTCTCATTAAAATATTAGCTTGACCTAAGGATATCAAAAAGTTAGCTGCCTTGGCATTAATTATTGCAGTCTGAAACCTCCCAAGAAGCTTAAAAAACCAGAAGATTAAATATAGTAAAATATGAACTGGAAATATAGTTTGCACATCATTTAATAACTATAATTGTACAGAATTTTCAAATTATTCACTTTTCAACTTATTTTTCTGAATTATACCAAATTTGTGTAACAAAACATATCATATGGCCCTTGAAAGAACTGTTAAAGGGTAGATTAGCTCCAATGCAAACCTTTCTGCATTAAGGAAAAGAGGGGAATCCACAGTAATCCTATGTGGTAGGTAGGTCCTACCCACTTATCCCCATTGAACAGAAGATGAAAATGAGACTCAAAAAGATTAAGTAACCTACCAAAGGTCACATGGCCATAAATGACACTGTCTTGCTAGGCACTGCAAACTTCGCAACTTTCCCAAAGGAAGATTAATTTTAAGTTGAGTACTAGTCATTGCTTACAAAATGAATACACTAATGTAATTAATGACAAAATATTTCACTGATGTTAGTCTTAGAAAAAGTGTAAGAGAAACCAAAATTAAGGACTCGGATTCATCTAGGCCCCTTTCAAATACCAAATATTCCTAATTTTCCTTATCCTACTACTGGAGGGGAAGGGGGAATCTTGTTATGGCTTAAAAAACAAAACAAAAAATACCCCAAAATACACATACAGACAGCAATTCCATTCATAGGTATATACCCAAAAGAGCTGAAAACAGGTAAACAAACTTACACAAATGTTCATAGCAGTACTATTTGCAATAGCCAAAAAGGGGAAAAAACCAAATGTTCAAGAGATAAATAGATAAGCACAATGTGGTATCCATGCAAGGAAGTATTTTCAGCCATTAAATGATATGAAGTACTGGTATGTGCTACAACTTAGATTAACCTTGAAAATATGATGCTAAGTGAAAGAAGCCAGACACAAAAGGTCACATACGGTATGATGCCATTAATATGAAATATCCAGAACAGGTAAACCCAGAGATAGAAACAGAAAGCAGATTAGTGGTTGCTGGAGGGCTGGGATAAAGAGGAGGGCATGGAGTGACTGCTTAATGGGCATGGGGTCTCCTTTGGGGTGGTGAAAATGTTTTGGAACAAGATGGTGATGGTTGCACAACATTGTGAATCTATTAAACACCCTGAATTGTACACTTTAAAATGGTGAATTTCATGGTATGAGAGTTTCACCTTGATTGAAAAAAAAAATGTAGAATAGGGGTGCCTGGAGGGCTCAGTCAGTGGAGCATGCGACTCTTCATCTCGGGATCATGAGTTCAAGCTCCACATTGGGTGTAGAGATTACTTAATAAAACAAACAAGCAAAAATGCAGGATAATGAAATGATGATTGACCATAAAGTCCTAGATGAATAGCAGGTCATTTGCTTCTTCTTGGTTTGTCACAATTTCAATGAGTTTTTGACCATCGTAAACCCATATATAAAAAGTTACCCATTAAAAGTTCCAAATAAGGCATTAATGAAGCTGAGGTCCCTAATTTGTCCAGTTGGCAGAGCACCTAGTAGAGTTTACAGTATACAAGAAGCTTTAAAAATGTTTTTAATTTGTATAAAGTGCAAAGAAAAAGAAAACTGAGAAATACATGAAAAAATATAAAGTGGCCAGAGCCTAGAATATAAGCTAACATACACCTGCATGGGGAAATCTATATATTTAAGCATGCAGAGAAACATAAACACTCAATAGTATGCTTTTCCTCATAACTTATTTTGTGTTTCTCTAAAGACTGAAGAGTAAATAATAGTTTACAGTCACCACCCTCTGGGGTTCAGCAAAGAGGTCACACACAGGGAGGGCCTCCAGCTGCCACTTTCAATTGCCTCCCTGGTGGAACAATGGCAGGAGGTTAAGTTACTCCAGGAGACTCTCAACAGGGCTCCCATTGTTCTAAGCTCAAAACTCAGAGATACAATGGGCCCCATTCATACGGAGGCCTTACAGGCTGAGGAATGGGCCCTTAGAGACAACGTTCTGTTGGGACACCGAATTTTTCATAAACACAGACTTGCCCAAATATGTGTTAATTAGTTTTTAAAAACAGCACAAAATACAGAAATAAAACTCAATGGACACAAAGTTGAGAGTCAGGACACCCAAGTCTTATCACCAGCTCTGTCTTGGATGTGACATTAAGCAAGTTAACTTGCTCTTTCTGAGCCTCAGTTTCCTTGCTTATAAAATGGAAATGATTTCTAAGATCACTTAGAACTCTAAAATTCTATGAACACACATGAGGTCTATTGATGTTAGTACACTATTCACTCCAATAAATGGGGATAAATTATGAACAGAAAAGAATCATTAGTTCACATCTTTTCATTTTCTATCAGCACTTAAAAACAAGGAGGCTTAAAAAAAACAGGCAGAGAAACTGTTTTCTCTTCTCTCTCTCAAACACACAAGACATAATGAATAAGGTCCAGTGGGTCCCTCATCCCAACAAGTCTAGGATGACTCAGGCAGGAGCCCTACACAAAGCACAATGATGAAGGGTATAACCAGAAGCCACAAGTATGTTTTTCTGTCACCTTTTCTTAGGTTATCAATGCATTTCAAGAATCTCTTGATTGCTTTGCAATGATTCAAAATCCCTAGAAGACAAACGCCATTTATAGCAAGAATGTGACCAATGTTCCAATCCTCCACACCATGTCATTTTTTTGTTTTTTCAACCTCAAAACTTGCCAATGCAAGAACTTTGTCTCCGGAGCCTAAGGAGAAAGACACATAATAAACAAAATGTTATTTCAAATGCATTTACAGTTCCAAATAACAAGGGGGAAAATCTATCCCATATATACTGAAATAGAAAATAAAATGAGCTTCTATTATCAGAGCATTACCCCAAACCTTCCCAGTGCCAATTCCCAATTTCCTTTCCCCTGCACAAACATCTGACATACACGGGGTGATTTATTGCTTACAAAACCTTACTCTACCTTTAAATGTGAAATAGAATATATAAAATTTTAGTTTACTTTACTTTTAGTTGACAAGTATTTTTAAAATATTAAGTTATATTAATTTAATTATTTTTAAGTAAAAAGTATTAGGAAATAAACCCAATAAGAGGGATTTATAAAGAAAACACTTCTGGTTTTACCTTTAAACTGAAGAAAAGGCCATCCTGTTATCTTTACCCATGGTATCCAGTAATCTGGAGCAGTAATGCATGCTCAGCTTTCAGAAATACGAGGGTACTCACCAAGGTCTGTAGAGACTTTCTCAAACTGGCTGAGTATAGCACCTGCATTTGCTGACAAGAAGTCCTCATCATCTGCAGTCAGCTAAACAAAACAAAACAAAGCCCAAGGGAGTGGATTCCAATGTTAACAAGTGGTTCTAAGAAACACCATTAAGAATGTCTCAGGACCACAAACTGGATCACAGATCAAGAAGTTCTGTACCAAATACTTTATACCTTTTCTTTATACCTGATATATTAAGTTAAATACAGGTACCTTCTCTCCAAGTTTCCTGAGAGCTGTTAGTATCTCCACTTTCTGCTGAGTGTACAGGCCTCTGTCCAGCTTTCCTACCATGAGATCTCTATCCATCTGAAATGGATGAATGCAAAGTATATGGTACTTAAGTTAAAAACATTCTGCCCATAAAATCCAGCTTTTCAGATCTACCACTACTACTTTTTTTTGTTAAAGTAATCTCTACACCCAATGTGGGGCTCGAACTCACAACCACGAGATCAAGAGTTGCATGCTCTTCTGACCAAGTCAGCCAGGTGCCCCCAGAACTACTATGACTTTTTTTTTTTTTCTTTTTTAAGATTTATTAGTTTTAGGTGGGGAGGGGAAGAGGGAGAAGAATCTTCAAGCAGACTCCTTGCTGAGCACAGAGCCCAATGTAGGACTTGATCACCGGAACCATGAGATTGTGACCTGAGCTGAAACCAAGAGTCAGATGCTTAACCAACTGAGCCACCCAGGTGCCCCCAAATCTACTACTTCTTAAAAAAAATCCTCTAGAGAGGTGCCTGGGTGGCTCAGTTGTTAAGTGTCTGCCTTCAGCTCAGGTCATGGTCCCAGGGTCCTGGGATCGAGAGCCCCGCATCGGGCTCCCTGCTCAGCGGGAAGCCTGCTTCTCCCTCCTCCACTCCCCCTGCTTGTGTTCCGTCTCTCGCTGTGTCTCTCTCTGTCAAATAAATAAATAAAAATTAAAAAAAAAAAAAGATCCTCTAGAGGACTAATATAGAGAACTACACAAATTCAAGGCAAACATGCCAGGAATGCAATTTACACAGCTCTAGTAAATCTTTTTTTTTTTTAAGATTTTATTTTTTAAGTAATCTCTACACCCAATATGGGGCTCAAACTCACAACCCCAAGAACTGGAGTCACATGGGCCACTGACTGAGCCAGGCAGGTGCCCCTCAATCCTAAGAAATCTTTTTTTTTTTTTTTAAGATTTATTTATTTATTTATTTATTTGAGAAAGAGAGAGAGAGAGAGAGCACAAGCCAGGGGAGCAGCAGGCAGAGGGAGAAGCAGGCTCCCCGCCGAGCAGGAAGCCTGATGCGGGGCTCGATCCCAGGACCCTGGGATCATGACCTGAGCCGAAGGCAGATGCTTAATGACTGAGCCACCCAGGCGCCCCTCTATTTTAGATAATAAATAAATAAATAAATAAATAAATAAATAAATAAATATTTTTTCTTTTTATAGATGGCGAACTGAGGCACAAAGAAGTTGAATAAGATAACTTATCCAACTTCAATAATAATATTTGTTAAAAAGATTATTAATTGTGTTAAAACAATTTAAAAATAACTTCCCAAGGGGCACCTGGGTGGGTCAGTCGTTAAGCATCTGCCTTCGGCTCAGGTCATAATCCCAGGATCCTGGGATTGAGCCCCACATTGGGCTCCCTGCTCAGTGGTGGGAAGCCTGCTTCTCCCTCTCCCACTCCCCCTGCTTGTGTTCCCTCTCTCACGGTCTCTCTCTGTCAAATAAATAAATAAAAACTTAAAAAAAAAAAAAAAAACTTCCCCAAGGTCAGCTACCTTCACAGTAGAGCAGGGATAAAAATCCTGCCAGTCTGACCCACATTCATGCTCTTAACCACTATGCTACTGAATTACCAGTGGTTGCAAATAACCTGTTAATGTCTTAATTATATTCAAGCCTATAAACAGACTTTCTCAAGTACCATGTTTATAGGGATGTTTGAAATTCTTAGATGACAAAGGCCACATGTGCAGAGAGCAATGCTGCTAATGGATTCTAGATGGAATTTCAACTCAGGGCTCCAGAAGTATATGGTAAAACCTTAAAGGTAGGGTCCAAGTAGAAACAGTTAGTAGCAGTATAAACTGTCATATGCTGTTTAAACCTCCATATTCATTATCAATAATAATTGCTCAAAAGACTAATTTTGTCAGAAAACTATGGATTGTGGCTCCAAAATCAACTGATCAGGGGCCCCCGTATGGCACAGTCAGTTAAGGGTCTGACTCTTGGTTTTAGCTCAGATCATGATCTGAGGGTTGTGGGATCAAGCCCCGTGTTGGGCTCCAAGTTCAGTGAGGAGTCTGCTGAAGTTTCTCTCTCCCTCTCCCCCTCCCCACATTCTCTCTAAAATAAATAAATAAATCTTAAAAAAAAAAAATCAGGGGCACCTGGGTGGCTCAGTCGGTTAAGCGTCTGCCTTTGGCTCAGGTCATGGTCTCATGGTCCTGGGATCAAGCCCTGCATCAGGCTCCCTGCTCACTGGGGAGTCTGCTCCCTCTCCCTACCCCCCACTTCTTCTCTCTCTCTCAAATAAATGAAATCTTAAAAAAAAAAAATCAACTGATCAATTTTTTTCCTAACAGACTATTTTTCAGAACAGTTTTAGGTTCACAGTAAATTGTGTGAAAGGTACAAAGATTTCCCATATACCCCTCACCTCCACTCATGCACAGCCTCCCCATCATAAATATGCCCCACCAGAATGGTTCACTTGTTACAACAGGTGAACCTACCCTGACACATCATAATCCCCCAATTCCATAGTCTATACATCATTAGGGTTCACTCTTGGTGGTGTTATACATTCTCAGCCGACCAATTTTTAAATTTCAGAATAAATAATGAAATTCTGGAGCTGAGAAAACAAATACACACAGCAAATAAATCAATTTAAAGGAACTTTACCTCTGCTAACTTTGTCCGAAGCTGACCTGGTTGTTTCTTTGCAAATAACCTGATGACCTCTGGGGTTTTAAAGGCCTGGCTGATAGCTGCCTGGATAGCCTAGAATACAAGAAGGTAAAAACTGAGCAAAATATTCCAATGAATCAAATATTACAATAACTGATGAGTCTTCATTTACAAATAGGTCTTCCTTGTTCGTCAAACACTGTTATAATTTTAGTTTCCACAAAAGCAAAAATGAACTACTGGGACTTCATCAAGATAAAAAGCTGCACAGCAAAGGAAACAATCAATAAAAGTAAAAGGCAGCCTAAAGAATGGGAGAAGATACTTGCAAACGATATATCTGATTAGGGTTAGTATCCAAAATCTACTAAGAACTTAACAAATTCAACACCCAAAAAACAAATAACCCAGTTAAGAAATGGGCAGAAGACATGAATAAACACTATTCCAAAGAAGACATCCAGATGGCTAACAGACACATGAAAAGATGCTCAACATCACTCATCATCAGGGAAATACAAATCAAAACCATGATGAGATACCATCTCACACCTGTCAGAATGGCTAAAATTAACAACACAAGAAACAACAGATGTTGGGGACGCCTGGGTGGCTCAGTCGTTGAGCATCTGCCTTCGGCTCAGGTCATGATCCCAGGGTCCTGGGATCGAGTTCCGCATGGAGCCTGCTTCTCCCTCGGCCTGCCACTCCTCCTGCTTGTGCTCTCTCTGTCTCTGACAAATAAATAAAATCTTTACAAAAAAAAAAAAAAAAGAAACAACAGATGTTGATAGGGATGTGGAGAAAGGGGAACCCTCTTGCACTGTTGGTATGAATGCAAACTGGTGCAGCGACTCTGGAGAACAGTATGGAGGTTCCTCAAAATGTTAAAAATAGAACTACCCTACGATCCAGCAATTGCAACTACTAGGTATGTACCCAAAGGACACAAAAATACAGATTCGAAGGGATACATGCACCTCGATGTTTATAGCAGCATTAGCAACAACAGCCAAACTATGGAGAGAGCCCAAATATCCACTGACTGATGAATGGAAAAAAAGGATGTGGGTGGTGTGTGTACACACCCCCCAATGGAATACTACTCAGCCATGAAAAAGAATGAAACCTTACCATCCGCCATGATGTGGACGGAGCTAGAGTGTATTATGCTAAGTGAAATAAGTCAGTCAGAGAAAGACAAATACCATATAATCTCACTCATATGTGGAATTTAAGAAAGAAAACAGAGGAATATATGGGAAGGGGGAAAGAAAAAAAGGAGAGAGGGAAATGATCCATAAGAGATTCTTAACGATAAAGAACAAACTGAGGGTTGATGGAGGGAGGTGGGTGGGGGATGGGCTAGATGGGTGATGGGCATTAAGGAGGGCACTTGTTGGGATGAGCACTGGGTATTGTATGTAAGTGATGAATCACTGAATTTTACTCCAGAAACCAACATTGCACTGTATGTTAACTACCTAAAATTTAAATTAAAAAAAAAAAAATTTAGTTTCCATTTGCTATTTCTGTGCATGTCACTGGAGCCAAATACATAACTAAATGAAGATCTGGAAGCTTATGCTGCTTTATCCATAAGTAGACACTCATCTAGAAGTCAAACCCCCAAACAGGGTTTCTTTTTTTTAATTTCATAGTTATTTTAATAACCACGTGTACATTAACAGTCACTTGATGAACTTTTCTTTAATCTCAGCTAAACTCAAAACACAGTTTTCTTCACGGTTCAAACCAAACAGCTCTTCACGTTCCAGAGCTGCCTCGCAGCTACCACAGATCACAGGGAGATTTACGGTCTGTTCATATTCACCAGACACAGAACTGAACACCCATACACCATTTTCCAAAGAGGGAACTTGTACAATGAATGCTGGCTGCCCGGGACAGGGTTTCTTTTCTATCTTAAATATACTTATAAAAAAAGAGAGAAAAACCAGCTGTGTCACAGTGTACGTAAATTATGCTTACCAGTTGCATTCCACTTAGCTCATCTACCAAAGTCATATTTCCAGACATAATTTTCTTCAGTGAATCATTAAATTCACTTAGTTGCTCCAGAGTTTCCTTTTTGGTTTCTTCATATTCATCTGTATCAAGTTCCTCTCTGAAGTACAGTGAACATAATATAGAAAAACACAAGAGTTCCAAATGAAAAAAGCAATCTTAATATTTGTACTCTAAGACTTCAGATACATATATTTACAAAAAATATCTGGGGGGACAAGGCTGAAAGGAAATGACAAAATGCTAACAATAGATGTGTTCAGATGTTAGTAATATGGGCGTTTTCCTGCAATGTGGTTACCTTGATAATTAAACATTTTTCTTTTACCAAAATGAGGCACACTTAACAAACCATATTATAACTTCCTTTAAAGCAGTCTATGAATCAATTCATAACCATGGGCAAGATACTTAACACAGCCAAGCCTCAGTTTCTTGATCTACAAGCCACAGATAATGATAGTACCTACCTTATAGGGTTGCTATGACCATTACATGAACTACAGAAAGTCCTTGACAAACAATAGGTACTTGACAAAATAGACGCTACTTTTTTAAAAATTTTTTTATTCTTATGTTAATCCCCATACATTACATCATTAGTTTTAGATGTAGTGTTCCATGATTCATTGTTTGTGCATAACACCCAGTGCTCCATGCAGAATGTGCCCTCTTTAATACCCATCACAAGGCTAACCCATCCTCCCCCCCTCCCCTCTAGAACTCTCAGTTTGTTTTTCAGAGTCCATTGTCTCTCATGGTTCGTCTACCCCTCTGATTTCCCCCCCTTCATTCTTCCCCTCCTGCTACCTTCTTCTTTTTTTTTTTTTTCCTTAACATATATTGCATTATTTGTTTCAGAGGTACAGATCTGAGATTCAACAGTCTTGCACAATTCACAGTGCTTACCAGAGCACATACCCTCCCCAGTGTCTATTACCCAGTCACCCCCTCCCTCCCACCCCACCCCCCACTCCAGCAACCCTCAGTTTGTTTCCTGCGATTAAGAATTCCTCATATCAGTGAGGTCATATGATACATGTCTTTCTCTGTTTGACTTATTTCGCTCAACATAATACCCTCCAGTTCCATCCACGTCGTTGCAAATGGCAAGATCTCATTCCTTTTGATGGCCGCATAATATTCCATTGTATATATATACCACTTCTTCTTTATCCATTCAATAGATGCTACTTTTATCACCATCATCAATGGTAGGTAAAATTTTGTGCATCGTGAAATACAACAGCAATGTAGTACCTGTCATCTGAGCACGAGGCTAGTTTTTTTTTTTATTATGTTCAGTTAGCCAAGAGGCTATTTTTAGTCACTAATGGAACAAGCCATTTATTAAACATTTACTACAAATAATGATAGCTACCATTTATTGAGCACCTACTCTGGGCCAAGCCTACCCTTCATTTGAAATACCTACAACAACCTTTCAAAGTTGTTAAAAAAGGCAATGAACAGTTTGCCTTAACTTGAACAGTTAAGGCTGAAAATACACTAGAAGTTCAAGTATATACCAGGCAGGGCTATTTTAAATACTGAAGACAAGGTAGGTGTTACTATTTCTACTTCACACTCAAGGAAATGGAAACTTAAGGGAGTTACTTTTATGACTCCAAAGCTTGCACTTTTATTTCTCCAACAGACAAAGCACTGGGAAGAACACTACAGGCGAAACCCAAAATCACACATGGGCCTGCACCCACGGCTGGGCATCTAGCTGCAGAAAAAAGCCATTTGACAGCAGAGCAGCATCCAGTTACACTATTACCTGCATTCCTCCAGATCTTGTAATTGCTGCATTAGTCTATCCAACTGTTCTTCTAAATTCTGCTTTAGTTTGCTTGTCTCTGTCTTTCCTCTGGAAGCCATTTTGATCTCTAAGTAGAACAATAAGCCCACATATAGTATTATTTGGTTATCTGAAATGATTCAACATACCAGTACAATTTAAAATGGGCTATACTCTTTCTGAGCTACAGGTGTGGGAAAGACAGCTGTGCAAAGAGAATTTCATTTTACATACAAAAGTTTAAACTCATATACTAGTAAAACCCCACAAAAATGCCTGGCAGTCTTCCTAACTGACTTGACAAGTTAATTAGAAATCTTACTGTTGGGACGCCTGGGTGGTTCAGTTGGTTAAGCGGCTGCCTTCAGCTCAGGCTATGATCCCAGGGTCCTGGGATCGAGCCTGCACTGGGCTCCTTGCTCAGCGGGGAGCCTGCTTCTCCCTCTCCCCCTGGCTTGTGTTCTCTCTCTCTCTCTCTAATAAATAAATAGTCGTAAAAAAAAAAAAAAAAGAAATCTTCACTATTGGTCCATCTTACTTTAAACGAATTGGAAACACAATTTTATAAAGAAATAGATCTGGTGTGACTTTGTGTTACAAAAAGATTTTTATAACATTCTTTTTCATTCTTACTAAGTACTCTCCAGGACTCAGAACACTCCTAGCCTTATCTTGTTGGTCTTATGTGCATTTACCTGACTTATGGGCATTAACAACTTTTGATATGAGTTTCTTCTTTGGAAATGTGCCCATGTTTCTACTGGATTATCTTTCTCTTACTGATTTATAGGAGTATGAAGCCTTTGTAGTTATGTTGCAAATATTATCCCTTGTCTCTTGACTTTAAATTTCACTTAATGTTGTTTTTTTGTCATGATAAATTATTTTTACTTTTTATTTTTTTTTAAAGATTTTATTTATTTATTTGAGAGAGAGCGAGAAAGCACAAGCAGGGGGACAGGCAGAGGCAGAGGGAGAAGGAGAAGCAGGCTTCCCGCTGAGCAGGGAGCCCGATGCAGGACTTGATCCCAGGACCCTGAGATCATGACCTGAGCTGAAGGCAGACTCTTAACTGACTGAGCCACCCAGGTGCCCCACAACAAATTATTATTTTTAATGGCCAAATCTGTCTTCTTCTTTAAGGCTTTTTAGTTTTATGTCCCATGAAGGCAGGCCCTAACCATCTCAAGATTTAAAAATGTATATATTTTGTATTCTAAGATGTACATAAATTTTTCTTTTTTTTTTTTTAAAGATTTTATTTATTTATTTGACAGAGAGAGACACAGCGAGAGAGGGAACACAAGCAGGGGGAGTGGGAGAGGGAGAAGCAGGCTCCCCGCAGAGCAGGGAGCCCGATACGGGACTCGATCCCAGGACCCTGGGATCATGACCTGAGCTGAAGGCAGTCGCTTAACCAACTGAGCCACCCAGGTGCCCAATTTTTCTCTTTTTACATGCAGTTAAGCCAGCTGCAACTTTTTTTGTTAATGCTATAAAATAGGAGTCTAACTTTTACTTTCTTTCAAATGGGCAGCCAGTTGCCCCAACACTGTTTACTAGTCAGTACTTATGCCACTTTTATTGGTTGTTTTAAATAGGCTCCATGTCCAGCATGGGGCCCAATACGTGGCTTGAACTCACAACCATGATATTGAGACCTGAGCTGAGATTGAGTCGGACGCTTAATCAACTGAGCCAACATGGGTGCCCCATGCCACTTTTAATAGATTCAATAGAAACAGACTGAAGTTGATTTCACTGATAATGCTCTGGTCCTAAGACATTACCTTGCTATTTTAATTGTTAGCAGTAGAGCTGGTGTACATTGATAACTGATAAGGAGTTGCCTTTATTATTACAGAATTTTTCCCCCCATAACTCTTGGCTATTCCTACGCATTTTCTCTTCTGGATGAACTAAAGAATCAGCTTGTCAAATTCCCTTAAAAATGCAATTGAGGGGGCGCCTGGGTGGCTCAGTTGGTTAAGCGACTGCCTTCAGCTCAGGTCATGATCCTGGAGTCCCGGGATCGAGTCCCGCATCGGGCTCCCTGCTCGGCAGGGAGTCTGCTTCTCCCTCTCCCACTCCCCGTTTGTGTTCCCTCTCTCGCTGTGTCTTTCTCTGTCAAATAAATAAATAAAATCTTAAAAAAAAAAAAATGCAATTGAGGGGTGCCTGGGTGGCTTAGCTGGTTAAGCGTCTGCCTTCTGCTCAGGTCATGGTCCCAGGTTCCTAGGATCGGGTCCTGCATCGGGATCTCTGCTCAGCGGGGAGTCTGCTTCTCCCTCTACCCTTCCCCCCTGCTCGTGATCTCTCTCTCTCCCGCTCCCTCTCTCAAATAAATAAATAAAATCTAAAAAAAAAAATGCAATTGAAATTTTGACAGGGATTACATTAAAATTAGAGACTAATATGAGAAGATCTGTATCCTTGAAATTTGAATCTTTCTATTAAGCAATATATCACTCCATTTATCTCAGCTTTCTTTCATGATCTCTAATTTAAAAAGTATTGTTTTATTCACAAAGGCCTTGAACATTGGCTATTCTAAGACATTTTGTATTTTTTGTTAATACTGGGAATAGACTTTTTGTTATTACAATTTCTGATTATTGTGGGGCACCCGGCTGGCTCAGTCGGTGGAGCATGCGACCCTTGATCTCGGGGTTGTGAGTTCCAGCTCCATGTTGGGCGTAGAGCTTACTTAAAAACAAAAATTTCTGATTATTGCTAGTGTAGAGAAAAATTACTGATTTTGGCATGTTGATATTACATGCATTTACCTTAACATTTATAGCATTTAAGTTTTTCCATTTATAAAAATTAAACTTACATTCCTTTCAGGAAACATATTTTGCTTAATATTAGATATAACCATTCATTAAAACCTAAACCCTGGGGCGCCTGCTGGCTCAGTCAGTGGAGCATGAAACTCTTGATCTTGGGATCATGAGTTCGAGCCCCATGTTGGGTGTAGAGATTACTTAAACAAAAATTTAAAAAAACAAACACCAAAAAAACAAAACAAAAACCCTAAATCCTAGGGTAACTTATTAAAGCATTTAAAATTTTCCCATACATAATCATTACCAGATGATCTGATATGTGAACTTCAACGAAGAGGATTCCTTACATTACACTCAAAATAGAATGTAATCAGTGAAAATCTATTCTTACTACTGTATCTTTTAAAATTGGCTTATCTAGGGGCACCTGGGTGGCTCAGTCGTTGGGCGTCTGCCTTCGGCTCAGGTCATGATCCCAGAGTCCTGGGATCGAGTCCCACATCGGGCTCCCTGCTCAGCGGGAAGCCTGCTTCTCCCTCTCCCACTCCCCCTGCTTGTGTTCCTGCTCTCGCTGTCTCTCTCTCTCTCTGTCAAATAAATAAAATCTTAAAAAAATAAAATAAAATAAAATTGGCTTATCTATAATGATTAATGATATATAAATACAAATGAGCTACATTATAGCCAAAAGTGTAATTTCATGTATAACAGGTTAGCCAGAAGTGTAATTTATTACACATAATTTATTACAGCTATGCTTCATGTATAATTTCTCCTGGGACACATACAATTAAACTTTATTTTATATCTGCTGAATTTTCCAGTAAAAGTAAAACCAAACCTAAAACTGACAGTGTCTTTTCAGGCTCAGTTTCCTACAGTCTAACCACGCTAAACTATGTGCTGTTTCAATTTTTGTGTATGTGCAGCCGAAGCGAGCACAACTTGGTGTTTCAAAACGTGCCATGCACTTTCATCCTTCTCTTTTGAGCCAGCTTTTTTTTTTTTTCTTTTTTTTTCCTACCTATCAAGCCCAGGTAATCCATTCTTCAAGGTCTAGCTCAAGGTTCAGTTTCTCCATGTCTTACTTGGTTCCCTCCCAATCACTAAATTGTGAGCAGGGATTTTTTTTTTTTTTTTTAGATTTTATTTATTTGGGGCACCTGAGTGGCTCAGTCCTTAAGTGTCTGCCTTCAGCTCAGGTCATGATCCCATCATCCTGGGACAGAGTCCCACATCAGGCTCCCTGCTCAGCGGGGAGCCTGCTTCTCCCTCTGCTGCTCCCCCTGCTTGTGTTCCCTCTCTCGTTGTCTCTCTCTGTCAAATAAATAAATAAAATCTTTGAAAAAATATTTTATTTATTCATTTGAGATAGAACGCGAGAGAGCGCACACATGTGATCGCAGGAGCTGGGGGAGGGGATAGAGGGAGAGGGAGAAGAGCAGGGAGCCTGACAGGGCTCGATCCCAGGACCCCGGGATCATGACCTAAGCCCAAGGCAGATGCTTAACCGACGAAGCCACCCAGGCACCCCTACTTTTTCTTCATGCATCAGCATCCAGCATAACGTTGGGCAGACAGAAAGTACTGGATAAATAACTGGTAAATGAATAATGAGAACTGATTGCTTCTTCCACGGCATTTCACATCTTATTCTCTATTTAGCACTTATTTCTTCCTTAAATTATATGTGATTTCATTACAGCACATTGTTTACTGGTCATTCTCTCCAGACTATAAACTCTGGGAGAGGAGAAAATGAGTCTGATTCCTCCTTTAGCATCCTCAGCACTTAAGAGGGAATAGGTATTTGATAACTGGATACAGCGTATAAAGGCACCAGATATTTTAAAGGAGGTAAAACTATTTTAAATAAATTTCAGGGAAGATGGGGCACTTTGAAAGCCTTAACCTGGTGCTGCCCGACATTTGAAATTTATCCCAGAAAGATTAACTCGCTGGCACCACCTAGTATCCAATAAAGGCGGTGCAGCTTTCACAGAAACTGCCGAAATAGCCCTCAAAAACTGTCATCTGGAGCGGAAGATGCACTCATTCATGCTCACCTTGTCTCTTAGTACTTTGAACTCTGCACACTCTTGGCCGGTCCCAAAGTGCATAAACCTCCAACTGTCGAAGTTCCAAGTGTCATAAACTTGAGGAAAGCGAAATTATTCATCAGGACTACAAGAGGCTCAAAGTTCAAACCACTTGGAGGTGGAGTTGGCTGGGAAACAGGGAACCATTAACAAGTAGTTTCATTGACTTTACAGAAACTAGCCTAAAGCAGTCCAGATAACTTCCACCTGAGCAGCCTGCATCGGACACACACCCTTCTCTTTTTAGGAAGACACCATGGGAGAGAGGTAGCGGGGCGAGGAGGGGCAGAAAACGTTTTCTCTCTTGACAGCGCCTCGGGCAGCCTTGCTGAGGCGTCCCCTAGCGATGCTGCGGGTGTTCCTGAGGAAAACCCTGCACCCCCACGTGTCCGGAGCGCGGCTGTCAAAGCCAGAAGCACGGATAAGATAAGGGCGGAGAGCACACGTTTTTCCCGGCTGGACGTGAGCAGCTAGGGACCTCAACCATCGGGACGCGACACGGAGCAGCTCGGGCCACCGCCCCAAACGCCGTCTCCACGGGGGAACTCGGAACTCCCGCACTTGGGTCCTGCGGCGGCCGGGCTCGACTAGGCCCCGGCTGCCACCAGAGGTCGCCATGAACCCCTGCCCCCGAAACTCTTCCAGCCCTCCCAGACCAAAACCCAGACAACCTCCTGGGGCCCTCGGGGTCCCCTCTCCGCCTGTGCCAAAGCCTTGGTCCCAGAGTTCGGAGCCAGGGGCCCCGCCTACCTGAGGGTCCCGGCCCGGCCGACGCTCACAGTACGAGTACTTCCGCCGGACGCATGCACTTCCGGCCTCCAGGAGCCAATGAGAATGTAGCCAGGGGTGTTCCCCGTCTGGCGCCCGGGCTGCGGGTCGCCTCCGGGAGGACTCGGGCGGGTCGACCCTGAGGACGTGGTAAGCCCTCTAGCCCGAGCCCCCTGAAAAACCAGTCTCTAGGGGAGTCAGCGCAGGACTCTGTCGCAAGCATGGGGGAGTCCAAGATGGTGGAATCTTTGAGAGGCAGGTATAACGGTCCGCGAGGCAAGGTCATATTCCAGTTTGGGTCAAGGAGTCTTGCCCCTTCATTCTTTCCATCTTTTTTTTTTTTTTTAAAGATTATTTATTTATTCATAAGAGACAGAGAGAGAGAGAGAGGCAGAGGGAGAAGCAGGCTCCCCGCTGAGCAGGGAGCCCGATGCGGGACTCGATCCGAGGACCCTGGGATCATGACCTGAGCCGAAGGCAGATGCTTAACCCTCTGAGCCACCCAGGTGCCCTCTTTCCATCTTTCTGTGGAACCGAAAGCCTCGGTAATTTTTCCTCTGGCCCTCTGAACAGGTGATTCACCTTGGGGAAAAAAAAATCCCTTTGTAGAGGCTTCTTGAGCTTGGCGGAGGGGGGGGGGCGCGGAGGAGGAAGTTTTCCGTTCTGAAGGACTTCTCTTTCCTAGGAAATCTGTCTTTCCAAATCCATAAAGACGAGACCCGCCCCCCAGGAAGCGGTTTGACGCTCACGGCCCCTTGAGGACACTACCAGCTGTTGGGCAGCACTTTTAAAGTTACTGAGACCGTGGGCGGAAACCCTTTTACCAGCTGTTGCCATCCCCGCTCCCTGAGTCCGTAGTTCCCAAGACAACATGAGGGTTGACGGCAAAATTGTTTCAGAGATGTTGCCTTTCAGGCTAATTCTATTCCAGCCACCCCAAACAGACTTCCAACTAAAGTTACCATAGGAATCTACCAGAGAGAATTACTTCTGCCCGTTCGAATTGTAGGATTTCGTACTTATTACCATACGTTGTTTTTCAGAGTTACAGTTTGGGTGTGAAACCGCTGTGGCAGCCCAACTTAGAGAAACTTGACACAGTTGGAATGGTTCCAATAACCTACCTTGCAAAAGGCTTCGTGTTCACAGAATTTCCTTTGTGAAAGTAAGTGGACAGCTCTGTTAATGTAATCATCTCTAATTTTTGATACGTGAATGCGTGTGGACGGGTCAAGGCTTTGAGAAATGCGGAACTCCCAGGGACAAATAGGGTCAGTGCCAAACAAAACAAAACTGAAAAATATACTTCTTTGTTTCACCATTGGAAGAACTTGCTAAATACACATTTGCTCATAGTGTACTTCCCCTAATTTTTTTTTTTTTTTAAGATTTTATTGATTTATTTGACAGAGAGTTAGAGCCAGAGAGCACAAGCAGGGGCAATGGCAGAAGGAGAGGGAGAAGCAGACTCCCCCCTGAGCGGGGAACCCTCCTCTGGGCAGGCCCCTGGGATCATGACCTGAGCTGAAGGCAGACGCCCAATCATCTGAGCCACCTAGGCGCCCCTACTTCCCTTAATTTTGAGGATGCTAATGTGGTGTTCTATTCAGGCATTTGTGTTGGTTTTAGTGTGTGCAATCATAGGAGCTGTGGAGGACAGGCCTCACCCGATCCATGCATTCTGTTTGCCTGCTCTTCTTTCTCAGTGACTTGATATGATTCAGCACTTCTATACTGAGGGTGTTCCTTGGGTTCTTGTCTCCATTTAACGGATAATGAAAAAGTATTCCTAGTGCATAAGTAAGAGAAATTGGTTTGGGTTCCAGTTCTCAAACAAAAACAGAATCAAGGCTTTGGAGGGGTTGGTGAGGGAAGAGAAGAAACTGGGAAGATAGGAATAACAGGTAGGTAATCACTGGAGAGAGCATGGGAGAAATAACCTCAGAGCTGGGGGTCATAACTGGGAAACTGGGATAAGTACTTTTGGCAGCTGGAGGATTTTAGGACATTTTGACTTGGACTTGGGATGGGAGCCCAGAGAGTGCAGGTTGCTCCAGCTAGGTAGGGAAAATGCTGGGGCAGATGAAGCTTGAGTGGCTAACAAGAAGTACATGAGCCAAAGGCTCTCTGAACATGTGGATCTCTTAAATGTCTACCAGTAGATAGCTTGTACCATTGTAAGTCTTTTTTTTTTTTTAAGATTTTTTTTTTTTTTTTAATTTGACACAGAGAGAGAGAGACAGCGAGAGAGGGAACATAAGCAGGGGGAGTGGGAGAGGGAGAAGCAGGCTTCCCGCCACCGAGCAGGAATCCCGATGTGGGGCTCGATCCCAGGACCCTGGGGTCATGATCTAAGCCGAATGCAGACACTTAACTGACTGAGTCACCCAGATGTCCCTGGGTTTTTTGTTTGTTTGTTTGTTTGTTTAAGTAAACTCTATACCCAAACCTGGGGCTTGAACTCATGACCCTGAGGTCAAGAGTTGCATGTTCCACTGACTGAGCCAGCCAGGCGCACTTCTCCCCATTATTTTTAAGCTATCCTTTTACATTGTACCTAAAATCCTTTCTCTGTAGTCTCCTTAAGGACCTTCCTCCATCAATTATTCACTTTCTTGAAGCTTCTGTGACTTCCCCAACCTAGCAATAGTCTTATTCTTAAAAAAAAATTAAATAAACAACCTTCTCTTAATCATGATATCTCACTGAAGATAGTGTTTCATATCTCTGGGTTCTAATCTCTCTCTCTCTACGTCTGTCTGCCTGAGAGATCTCTACTTGGATGTCCGGTGTGTGCCTCAAATTCAATACCTATAAAACCGTAGCCTCTGTATGCCTTCCCCCCACACCTCCTCTAATATTCTTTGTCGACTAGTGGCACACCATCTACCCAGTCACTTGAGTCAGAAATCTCCTCCTTCTCCCTGCATTTCCTTCTCTCCTCCATTCAGCCATTTGTAAACACTTGACATCATCCCTCCTGTTACTACCCTTCATTGTCTCTCATCTGAACCAATGGAGTGCTCCAAAGCAGTGCTTTGCGAACTTTAAAGAATCATACAGATCACCTGGGGATCTTGTTAAGACATAGATTTTGATTCAGCAGGCCTCAGGGCCTGTGATTCTGCATTTCTAACCAGCCCCCAGGCGATGCCCATACTTGTCCGTTCTGTCTTCACTCCCTGTCTAGGTAATGTCATCCTGTCTTGTGACTTTAAATACCATCTATATGCAGATGACCCCAAATCGCTAGTAAATCTCTATAGTCTATACTTCCCCCCCTGAACTTGGCTCTGTTCTCCATTTGCCTACTTACCATGACCACTTGGATAGCTAGTAGACCTCCCAAATGTAACTTCTGTATAAACTGAACTACAGATCTTCTCCCCTAAACCTCCTCCGTGGCCATCTTTTTGTTCTCAATCAAAGGTGACTCTTACTCTTTCAGTTGCTTAGGCCAGACGTTTTTGGAGTCGTCCTTGACTCCTCTTTCTCTCACAGCCCACATTCCTGTCCTCAGCAATCACATTGGCTCTCCATTTATACTATTTCCAGACTCTGGTGCCTTGTCACCACTTCTGCTGCCACCCTGGTCCAAGTCAGCATCAGCTCTCACCTGGCTGACTGGAGTAGCTTCCTGTCTGGTCTCCCTGCTTCCACCCTTATTTCTCTCTACGTTCTGTTCTCAACTTCAACAGCCAGAAAGATCCTTTAAAAATCTGTTGGATCATGTCATTTCTCTGCTCAAAACCCCACAGTGGCTCCCTTTCACCTCTTTGACTACATCTGCCCCACCTTCTGTCTGTGAACTCTGACTCAGCCATACTGGTTTCTCTGTTCCTGGAGCATGACTGGCATACTTCTGATTTTTCGTGGTTACCTTTGCTTATGACATTCTTCCTTCAGAAATCTGCATGGCTCACTCTTGCCTCTTTTAATTCTTTGCTCAGATGTCACTCGTTGGGGCCTTTGCTGAACACCCTACTTAGAATCCCACCTCTCCTTAACCTCTTGCCCTGCTTTGTTTTTCTCGCAGCCCCATTATTTAATATACAGAGTATATGTGTATTTATTTTGATTATTGTTTGTCTCCCAACACTGGCATGTAAGCTCCAGTGAGGATCGGGAATTTTGACAGTTTCATTTACTGCTTTATTCCCAGCATCTACAGCAAAGTGTTTGTTCAGAAATATTTGCTAAACTATGATGAATACATGAGAACTATTTCTAAAGTTCACTGGTACATTACTTCCTGTTGAAACCCGTGAATACATCCCCATTCCTTACAGGATAAAATCCAATCTCCCTAACATCACATTTGAGGGTGGAAAGACCCTGAAAACAGTATTCTAGTAGTTCCATGTTAACTTTTTTTTTTAAGATTTTATTTATTTATTTGAGAGAGAGAGAGCATAGGCAGGGGGAGGGGCATATGGACAAGCAGACTCCCCTCAGACCCAGCAAGGGGCTCAATCCCAGGACCCCAAGATCATTACCTGAACCGAAGTCAAGTGTTGGTTGCTTAACTGACTGAGCCACCCAGGGGCCCCTCCAAGTTTTTATTTAAATTCCAGCTAGTTAGCATACATATTTTGTTTCTTTGTGAGGTATATATGCTATTTATTTATTTATTTAATTTATTTTTTAGTGTAAGCTCTGTCCATTGTGGGGCTTGAATTCACAACCCGGGGATTAAGAGTCTCTTGTTCTACCAACTGAGCCAGCCAGGTGCTGAGAATTTGGAGATTTTTTTAAAATTTAATTAATTAATTAATTATTTAATTTTTTTTTTTTTTAAAGATTTTGTTTATTTGGCAGAGAGAGACACAGCGAGAGAGGGAACACAAAAGCAGGGAGAGTGGGAGGGGGAGAAGCAGGCTTCCCGCGGACCGGGGAGCCCGATGTGGGGCTTGATCCCAGGACCCTGGGATCATGACCTGAGCTGAAGGCAGACGCTTAATGACTGAGCCACCCAGGCGCCCCAATTTATTTATTTATTTTATTTATTTATTTATTTTTATTTTTTTAAAGATTTATTTATTTATTTATTTGAAAGAGAGAGAATGAGAGAGAGCACATGAGAGGGGGGAGGGTCAGAGGGAGAAGCAGACTCCCCGCCGAGCAGGGAGCCCAATGCGGGACTCGATCCCGGGACTCCAAGATCATGACCTGAGCTGAAGGCAGTCGCTTAACCAGCTGAGCCACCCAGGCGCCCCTATTTATTTATTTTAAAAGATTTATTTATTTGTTTGAGAGAGGGTGCATGCAGCAGGGAGGGGCAGAGAGAGAGGGAGAGAGAAATCCAAGCCGACTCTGCTGAGCGTGGAGCCCAATGCGGGGCTCAATCTTATGACCCTGAGATCATCACCTGAGCCAAAACCAAGAGTTCATTGCTTAAGCAACTGAGCCACCCAGGTGCTCCTTAATTTTATTTTTTATTTTTATTTTTTAAAGATTTTATTTATTTATTTGACAGAGAGATAGCGAGAGAGGGAACACAAGCAGGGGGAGTGGGAAAGGGAGAAGCAGGCCTCCTGCGGAGCAGGGAGCCCAATGTGGGACTCGATCCCAAGACCCTGGGATCATGACCTGAGCCGAAGGCAGACGCTTAACGACTGAGCCACCCAGGCGCCCCCTTAATTTTATTTTTTAAAGTATTCTCTAACCCTAAGGTGGGGCTTGAATTCATAACCCAGAAATTGAGAGTTACATGCTCTACTGAGCCAGCCAGCCGCCCCCATCAGGTTCCTTTCTTTCTTTCTTTTTTTTTTTTTTAAGATTTTATTTATTTATTTGAGGTAGAGAGAGAGAGAGAGAGCAAGCCAGAGAGACCAGAAGTGGTGGGAAGGGGCAGAGGGAGAGGGAGAAACAGGCTCCTCGCTCAGCAAGGAGCCTGATGTGGGGCTTGATCCCAGGACCTCGGGATCATGACCTAAGCCCAAGGCAGACGCTTAACTGACTGAGCCACCCAGGCGCCCCCCCACCCCCCAATCAGGTTTCTAATTCATAAGTTTGAGCACTATGTCTGAGATGTGGAAAGCCCTCAGAAATGTCAACGTGCTAGATGGATAGTGTTTGTTAGGTAACTTTTCCTCCGGCAGGTGTCCCCTGAATAGAGAAGCAGGTGGAGAACAGTCATTCCCACTTGTGAAGGTCTGTGCCTGTCATAGATGTGTTGGGAGATGTTTATATTGAATTTGATCCTCCTGCCATAGATAGTTCTTTTCCTCAAGAAATAGAGTTGTCTTCACTTTCTAAAAACGTTGAGAGCATCTGTGATTAACTAGCTCCTACTTAAAATACCTCAGAATCTGTGAATACACACAGGAAAAGCAAGAAGATGAACATTATGTGGATCAATTAGTTATTTTCTCTAGACAACCTTGACTGTCATGATGCAGAAGATTGTTGTCACCCATATGGAGGAGATTTTGGTTATTTTTCTCTAAAATTTCCCACTACATTTTTATTTTTATTTTATTTTATTTATTTATTTGACAGAGAGAGGGAGAGAGACAGCGAGAGAGGGAACACAAGCAGGGGGAGTGGGAGAGGGAGAAGCAGGCTTCCTGCCGAGCAGGGAGCCCGATGTGGGGCTCGATCCCAGGACCCTGGGATCATGACCTGAGCCGAAGGCAGACGCTTAACGACTGAGCCACCCAGGCTCCCCCCCACTACATTTTTAAAGAACAAATTGTTCAAATATACCATCTGAATCACTGTATCCTCTTGAAACTAAATCTAAACTTTTGTTCATTACTAAGATTTCTATTTTTCTTCTTCCTTTTCAGTGCTTATTTCTGTAGCTACCATCCAGCTGATGATAATAGTTTCATGAAACAAAAAAGGAGGTTCAGAAAGTCAGTGTCATGATCTTGAAACTATTTAATAGAGTATCTTTATTTGGGGTGAATTTGGTTGTGACGTCAATGCAGTGATTTGGGTTGAACTGTTCCTTTTTATCGATTGTCAGTGCTAATCGATATTTAAAGACAACTTTCAGATGACTGGTTTTGATGTGCTTCCTGTGGCCGTAGTTCTGATGTCAGCTGACCATCTCACTCAGGAGCAGCAGGGTGGGAGAGGAGCTTCTGCTCCGGCAGCGGTCAGGTGGCAGTGCTGCTCGGACAGGCTCACCTGCCGAAGACATCTGCGTGAAGCCGAGACCAGAGGGCTCCCGTGCTGGCGTCAGACCGTTGGTCGAGTGTCTGGTTGTGTGCAGGCCGCACTGGCCGGCCAGCTCAGCCCCAGGCCCAAGAAAAGCACCTCAGGATGAATGGGATCTAATTAAATGGATGGGAAGTCATGGGAAAAGGATGGCTTTTTACTCCTTTGCTTCTTGGAGCTCTTGCTTTAGGAGGAGCCAGGGCTTCCTCCCTACACTGTGACAACCCTAGCTGAGCAGGTACTTCCTTGAAGGCTTTGACAAGGATAAGTTACTTGGAAAGTTTTGCTTACCTGTAGAAACCAAGCTGCTCACTGACAGCAGCACAGATAAGTAGTAAAGTTCAGGGGTCGTTTTTTCCTATATTTGGGAGGAAAAAGCACTGTGAGGAATACTTATCTTTTGATTGGAACCTGTATGTACAACATTTTTGCCAAAGGATTTAAACAATGGCAGCGGCCTAGCAAGAGATGGAAGGCTCGCTGCTCCCTGCACCGAATGCAGGCCAGCACTTGCTCTGTTGATTGATAGGTTGTCTTTTTTCTTTTTTTGAAGTCTAGTAAAGTGGAATTCACCCACAAAAAGAAAAATCTCTCATGGAATTTTTAAACTTCCCCTGGTGAAATGTTTTAGCTGTGACACGTGTCTGATTAGGAATTCTGTCTCTACGTATCTCTGTTTTTAGTGTGAGGAGAAAATAAATAATTGAAGATTGATGGTGTATTATATATAGACATGCTTTCAGATTAAGATGAGCCCTTGAGCAATTCAGTATTTAAAAACACACACAGTCGGGGCGCCTGGGTGGCTCAGTTGGTTAAGCGTCTGCCTTCGGCTCGGGTCATGGTCCCAGGGTCCCGGGATCGAGTCCCGCATCGGACTCCCTGCTCAGCGGGGGGTCTGCTTCTCCCTCTGACCCTCCTCCCTCTCATGCTCTCTGTCTCTCATTCTCTCTCTCTCAAATAAATAAATAAAATCTTTAAAAAAACAAAAACACACACAGTTGCCGAAACTGTTAACACCATAGTATAGGCTCCGCCCCCGAAGGATCCCACACCGAAGAGAGCAGACGTCCTCTTGAGTGCCTGTGGGACTGGGTCCATATGCGTGAGCAGCACAGTAAACCCTAGAAGGACAGCAGAACAGCATCCATTTACTGGCTGTAGTCATCTCGGAAGAACATTCTTTTTTTTTTTAAGATTTTATTTATTTATTTGACAGAGAACACAAGTAGGCAGAGTGGCAGGCAGAGAGAGGGAGAAGCAGGCTCCCCACTGAGCGGGGAGCCTGACTCAGGGCTCGATCCCAGGACCCTGGGATCATGACCTGAGCCGAAGGCAGTCGCTTAACCAACTGAGCCACCCAGGCGCCCTCGGGAGAACATTCTTGAATGCAAACCTAAATAGAGGATGTTTCCTCGCTTCCCTCCCGTGGGACACAGATGCTCAAAACCTAGCCAAGCTGAGGTTTTCCTTTGACGTGGGCTGTGTTCTTATTATTGGCATTGCTGGTGATAAGAACTCTGACTGCTTTTTTCACAATTCTATTATCTCATTTAAACCTTAGCAAAACTGAAGCCAGTTTTTTTATCTCCACTTTATATTTGATTTTTTATTTTTATTTTATTTTTTATTTTTTATTTTTTTTTAAAGATTTTATTTATTTATTTGCGAGAGAGAGAATGAGAGACAGAGAGCATGAGCGGGAGGAGGGTCAGAGGGAGAAGCAGACTCCCTGCTGAGCAGGGAGCCCGATGCGGGACTCGATCCCGGGACTCCAGGATCATGACCTGAG
>NC_058406.1:6959568-6986192 GCF_002201575.2 Neomonachus schauinslandi
AGCCCGATGCGGGACTCGATCCCGGGACTCCAGGATCATGACCTGAGCCGAAGGCAGTCGCTTAACCAACTGAGCCACCCAGGCGCCCCTACGTATGTTGCATCTTGTGGAGCTGGGATTCAGCAGCAGACTCTAGAACAGTGCCTAAGGCATTCAACAGTTTTTTTTCTTTTAAGATTTTATTTATTTATTTGAGAGAGAGGGAGAGAACAAGCAGTGGGAAGGGTCAGAGGGAGAGAGAGAGAGAAGCAGACTCCCTGCTGAACAGGAGGCTCGATGCGGGACTCGATCCCAGGACCCAGAGATCATGACCTGAGCAGAAGGCAGATGCTTAACGACTGAGCCACCCAGGCGCCCCAGTGACTATTTTTTCATTAAAAAAATTTTAGGGGTGCCTGGCTAGCTCAGTTAGTGGAGCATGCGACTCTTGTTCTTAGGGTTGTGAGTTCAAGCCCCACGTTCGGTGTAGAGATTACTTAAAAAAATAAAATCTTAAAAAAAAAAGTTAGGGGCTCCACAGTGGCTCAGTTGGTTAAGCATCCAATTCTTGATTTTGGCTCAGGTCATGATCTCAGGGTCATGGGATTGAGCCCTGTGTCTGCTTTTCTCCCTCTCCCTTTGCCCCTCCATCTCCACCCCTGGGCACACTATCTCCAAAATAAATAAATAAATCTTTAAAAAAAAATCTTAGATGGGGCACCTGGGTGGCTCAGATAGTTAAGCGTCTGCCTTCAGCTCAGGTTATGATGTCAAGGTCCTGGGATCGAGCACCTCATCGGGCTCCCTGCTCAGTGGGGAGTCTGCTTCTCTCTCTTCCTCTGCCTCTTCCCTCTGCTTGTGCTCGCTCGCTCACTCTCAAATGAATAATGAATAAACTCTTCAAAAAATTTTTTTAAAAATCTTAGACATAGTTTTTATTTAAATCACACATTGCTCTTATAAGCACACACATAGGAAAATGTAATCAAAATGTATTAAGATAATCCTAAAACTTTACATTTCAGAGTCCAACACGTCTCTGTCACTTCTTTATTTCAAATTGTCGAGGTCCCTGGTTTTCTACACGGTATTATCTCCTGTCCAGTAACCATTTATTAAATGAATGAATGAATTTGATTTTTTTTATATTATAACTAAAGAAGTTTATAACACCAACACAGCATATCGTATGGACCCAAATTTGAGGACAACCAAAACAGTTACTAAGGAACTTATAAAAAATTTCCTTCACCTGAATTTTAAATGTGATTTTTTTCTGAAGTTTCAGTCTGAGCTCGCAAGGAGCTTTTTTGTTTGGGCAATGTCTGGCAAATAATAGGCACTTAATAAGTCTTACTCATTTTTGTTTGGGCAATATCTTGCAAATAATAGGCACTTAATAAGTGCTTGATAAATGCACACTTACCAATTGTGAAGAAAGTAAAGATGATACTGCCAACCAAGTTGGTAAGGAGAGGTTGCCTGCAGTATTGGGAAGATCTGGGCCTAAAATCAATACACAGGTCATTAATTTATCAATTATTAGAAGAAATTCACCCTATAAGCACGATACCAGAAGGCACTAACCACTGAATTCTAATTCTGATTCTGGCCCGAGGTTCATTTGGCTGCAGGCAACTCATTTAAGAACCTTCGTTCCTGGGGCGCCTGGGTGGCTCAGCTGTTTAGCATCTGCCTTCGGCTCAGGTCATGATCCCAGGGTCCTGGGATCAAGCCCCACATCGGGTTCCTTGCTCGGCAGGGAAGCCTGCTTCTCCCTCTCCCATGGCCCCTACTTGTGTTCCCTCTCTCGCTGTCTCTCTCTCTCTCTCTGTCAAAAAATAAATAAAAATCTTAAAAAAAAAAAAAAAGAACCTTCGTTCCTGGGGCGCCTGAGTGGCTCAGAGGGTTAGGCATCTGCCTTCAGCTTGGGTCATGATCTCAGGGTCCTGGGATCGAGCCCTACGTCGGGCTCCCAGCTCGGTGGGGAGTCTGCTTCTCCCTCTCCCTCTGCTTCTCCCCCTGTGTGTGCTCTCTCTCTCCCAAATGAATAAATAAAATCTTAAAAAAAAAAAGAAAAAAAGAACCTTCGTTCCTTTACCATGACTGCAAATTAATAGTGTGAAAACAGCCCACAAGTAGTGTAAGAGTTGTTAACATTTACAATCGGTGGACAAATAATGTTTATCATCTTTCTAATTCATGTTAACCAGATATTTTGGTGAGAAAATATCTTGTGGAAATTCTGGCCTTCTGGAGTAAGGAAATAGGCCTTACTGCACACAAAACTCCTATGACAGACGTTGGCAAGTTTAAATTAGGCTAATTACAGTGAGTATCACAGTTCCTTTTCTTGTCACTTAAGTAGATTCTCGGTTTTCAGATTGTTTTAGAATTTCCACATTTTTAGAGCTACAGTTTTTTTATTTTGATGTATCAAATGGCATTTGCTTCATTTGTCCAGTTACTAGCTGACTTTTTCTGCCAAGACTAATGTCCTCCATAGAATCTAAAATAATATATCAAGTCCCAATCTGGTCACATATGTCTGTGTCACCCTCAGCCCTGCAGACGTTAGCTCATGGGAGGCTGTCAGGACTGGTCTCTAGGGAATCCATACGTTGAAATGTTGGTGCCCTCGTTGTCTCCCATTTAATGGCTTCTTGTACCAGAAGAAATTGTGTTAAGTTAAACTCAGTCTGCCCTATTCCCAGATAGTCTTTTGGTATTGAGATTTTTGACTTTCGGAAGAGGTAAAGCAGGTAACTACCATTGATAATAGGGGCAGAAACAATGAGGCAGGCTGCAGTTAAACACGTAACAGGAATCTCAGAGCATACCCCAACCATCTCCAGAGATAAGACCTGCATGCTGGGCTGCCAGGTAAGGGGGTTGGTGGTGAAAGAACTTACCTTAGCAGAACATACAACTGGAGGACCAGAGCGGTGATCCCAAACAAGAACACTGTCACGTGCCTGCATGGGACACAGTGAGTTACATTTTACGTTACTTCTTTAGTGATAAAAGGGCTTCAAGAAACTAAATTTATGGGGTGTCTGGGTGGCTCAGTCATTAAGCGTATGCCTTCAGCTCAGGTCATGATCCCAGAATCCTGGGATCGAGCCCCACATCGGACTCCCTGCTCAGTGGGGAGCCTGCTTCTCTCTCTTCCTCTGCCTCTCCCCCTGCTTGTGCTATCACTCTCTCAAATAAATAAATAAAATCTTAAAAAAAGAAACCAAATTTAGGTTCTGTTTCATAACGTTACATTAAACCATGGAGATAAAGTTTTAAACACAACAAGGATGACTTGAGATCATCCCATTAGAGCAAAATCATGTCTAATAATACTTCACTAAGAATAATGGCTACCATTTATTGAGCTCCTACTATGTAGCAGGCGCTGTTGATACTGGTCTCTAAGGAATCTTTAGAACTTTCGTTCCTTTACCATGACTATAAGTTAATGCTGTAAGACAACCCACGGGTAATAGTAAAAGTTAATATTCATCATTAGTAAACAAATGTGTCAAACATTTTTTATTCACTTTCTCATTTAATATGCATAAAATCTGGAGTGCCTGGGTGGCTCAGTTGGTTGGGCGTCCAACTCTTGGTTTCAGCTCTGGTCGTGATCTCAGGGCTGTGAGATTGAGCCCCATGTCAGGCTCCATGCTCAGCAGGGAGTCTGCTTGAGATTCTTTCCCTCTCCCTCTCTGCCTCCCCCCTCTCCCCAGCTCAGTCTCTCTCTCTCTTTCAAATAAATGAATAAATAAGATCTTTAAAAAAATATGCACAAAATCCTATGAGGTAGGGACTGTGGTTCCCCATTTTATTGAGGAAACCGAGACTCAGAATGATGAAGTGTCCTGTCCAAGGACAAACACTGAGTAGTAATAGAGCTAGAATTTTGAACCAGGTCCGAGAGTCTTAACCATGCCTCTGTGCTGCGCTAGCTGTTCTGGCCGGATGGTTCACGCTGAGTGTAACTAATAAACAGAGTACACCTACCTACCACAACTTACACAACCAAATGAAGTCTGCTGTTCCTGCTCATTTTTGAAATTCTTTTGAGATTATGTGTACATAGTTTCCATGCATATAAGAAAATCTTCTGCAATAACTAATAGTTCTCTTCACCATAAGCTGTATTATTTACCTTAATTATTTTATTAATCAGGTTTAACAATGAAAGAGTTTAGGGTATTTGTAGAAATCAAATCTACCCTCCAAAGACAAAGATTTATCCCCATTGATGGGGGTGCCTGGGTGGCTCAGTCATTGGGCGTCTGCCTTCAGCTCAGGTCATGATCCCGGGGTCCTGGGATCGAGCCCCGCATCGAGCTCCCTGCTCTGCGGGAGGCCTGCTTCTCCCTCTCCCACTCCCCCTGCTTGTGTTCCCTCTCTCGCTGTGTCTTTCTCTGTCAAATAAATTTTAAAAATCTTAAAAAAAAAAAAAATTTATCCCCATTGAAAGTACTAAAAAAAAAAACCAGACAATTTTAAAAGACCCCCAGACTGGTAATCGCACATTGTTACAACTAGGATATAGTTATAGGCTTAATGTGACTATTTTGGAAGGAATAGCATCTTTTTAGGGGTATAAATTCTGATCAGTTGTCAAGTCAATCATATTATTTTAACAGTCAGCCAACATAGATTTAATCATATTGAACATTTCTGAAATGTGACAAGACAGTTAACTATTTTTTTAAATGTTAACATTTAAAAAACTGGCTTAATGTTTACAGAATATTTCATTAATGTTTACATATCAGGTTTTAAAACTTAGGAGTCAGTAGTTACGTCAAATACACCTGTTTTTTATAAAATGATTTAAAAATTGAAAATAAATTTTAGTTAAATGTTGAGACTGTCTCAGGAAGAAATGGGCTTTTTGTCATCGAGAGCTGGGGAGGGACACTTACAGCCTGAGCCGGCGTGATCTCGGCAGCCAGCCGTGCAGCTGATACGCTGTGTGGGCCAGACAGAAGTGAATCATGGGGACGCTGGTCCTTGAGCACCTGGAGCAGGGCACGGAGGATCCAGAGCAGCCCTGTTAGAGCTCCCAAACTACTTCTCCCCCCATTTGTCCTCAGCTTGTCCTGCTTCCCAGTGCAAGTACTCTGGTACCCTGCAGTGATCCAGAGGAAGTACTTTTCCTTGGAGAGGGACAGATCCTTGTTCTTCTAAAGCCGCCCTGGGCTATGATGGACGCTCACCGTAACTTAATTCTTCTGTGGTTTTGAAGGTCCTAGCTCAAGTTGGCTGTGTTCATGGGGAATTAATAAAACCAAGCTGGATATTTGAGATAGGTTGAATGTGACAAGGGAGAAAGCTTCCTTTAGCTGAGAGATCAGCTTCCCCCAGCCCCTTTCCCAGTCTTTCCCCTGGGGAGGACCTGGAAACCTGAGT
Organism: Neomonachus schauinslandi; assembly: GCF_002201575.2. Lineage (NCBI taxonomy): Eukaryota > Metazoa > Chordata > Mammalia > Carnivora > Phocidae > Neomonachus > Neomonachus schauinslandi. Next base: position 6,964,963 of record NC_058406.1, read on the forward strand.
GCATCCCCAAGGTTGGGGAAGGGCTCCAAGCTTTTTGTTCTGTCCTTCTCTGAACGGCAGGCAGCTCCCTTGGGGACCCATACCTCCTGTTCTTAGCTTTATTGTTCTTGCGGCTCACAACACAGTCTCCGGGCGGGGGTGGGGGCGGGGGGAGCGGCGCCTGAAGCTTGAGGTGGGCGGGGCTGGAGCTGCTCTGCTGCTGGCCGGTTACCCTGGTTTCCATGTGGGCCTAGCGTACCCTTGGGGATGTTGTATTCACCACCACCCCATAATACCACAGGCACTTCCTATGGGAATTGGGGGATAGGGATGGGAGGAGTGGGAATGAGCCTCAAGTGAACCCCAGTATCATCCTTAGCTGATAATTGAAAGGTAGGACATTTAAATCATTCTTACGAATTAACTCTTTTTTTGTTTTGTTTTTTTTGTTTCCATGTGGAGCATTACTGACCCTTCTGTCCTTTCTTTCTTTTCTTTTTTTTTTTTTTAAGATTTTATTTACTTATTTGAGAAAGAATGAGAGAGAGAGGGAGAGCATGAGAGGGGGGAGGGTCAGAGGGAGCAGACTCCCCGCCGAGCAGGGAGCCCGATGCAGGACTCGATCCCGGGACTCCAGGATCATGACCTGAGCTGAAGGCAGTTGCCTAACCAACTGAGCCACCCAGGCGCCCCTCTGTCCTTTATTTCTTAGCAACAATTAGCATCCCTCTGATCCCTACCACTATGCTTTGTTGGGAGAAACCTCGGGGCGCCTGGGTGGCTCAGTCGTTAAGCGTCTGCCTCAATGTTTGTTTGTTTGTTTGTTTATTTTTAAAGATTTTATTTATTTATTTGACAGAGAGAGACACAGTGAGAGAGGGAACACAAGCAGGGGGAGTGGAGGAGGGAGAAGCAGGCTTCCCACTGAGCAGGGAGCCCGATGCGGGGCTCGATCCCAGGACCCTGGGATCATGACCTGAGCCAAAGGCAGACGCTTAATGACTGAGCCACCCAGGCGCCCCTCAGCTGTTTGTTGAATAAATGTTTCTTATTTCCATTCTCACTGACTACTTAAATTGAGGCACTCATGACTTTGTAACTGGACTTCCTGTCTTGTTTTGCCCCTTCCAGTTAATCCCCTAGCATTACCATCATCAGTATTGTCACTTTCCTCACAAATAACAGCTAGCATTGGGGCGCCTGGGTGGCTCAGTTGGTTAAGCGACTGCCTTCGGCTCAGGTCATGATCCTGGAGTCCCGGGATCGAGTCCCTCATCGGGCTCCCTGCTCGGCGGGGAGTCTGCCTCTCCCTCTGACCCCTCATGCTCTCTCTCATTCTCTCTCTCAAATAAATAAATAAAATCTTTAAAAAAAAAAAAATAACAGCTAGCATTTATTTTTACACTGTGCTAGGCAGTATGCTAAGCACTTAGTCATTAATCAGAATTAATCCTCAAAGTAACTGAAATTGGTTGTCATTGTCTCTATTTTACAGATGAGGAGACTGAAGACACAAAATTAAGTGATTTGGTTAAGTTAGTAAAACCGAATAAAGGTTTTAAGTACCCATGTCTTATTTTTCTAAAACATTGTTTTTATAGAACCCTGTTGTCACTGCATTGCTCAGAAAGCTTCAGAGGTTCTCATTGCCTAAGGGGTTAACAGTCACATTCCTCAGCTCCTCAGCTAGGAGGGCTCATTTCTATTCTGCACAGCTCCGTGTATCTCCCATTTTTCTTCTTGACGAGAGAGCCTAGGATTCAGGAAACTGAGATGCTAACCCTGGTTCTTTTACTCCCTAGGTTTGTCCAAAGAGCATAGAATCTGAGCAGAAGTGAGGTGGTCACCCTAGCAGTTGGATCTGAACACTATTGGGCTACAAATAAATGGTCCTGACACACAGATCTTCCGAGCATTGGCAAGTCTTAGAAGTGCACAGCGAGGGGCACCTGGGTGGCTCGGTCGTTAAGCATCTGCCTTCAGCTCAGGTCATGATCCCAGGGTCCTGGGATCGAGCCCCACATCGGGCTCCCTGCTCCGCGGGAAGCCTGCTTCTCCCTCTCCCACTCCCCCTGCTTGTGTTCCCTCTCTCTCTCTCTCTCTCTCACTGTGTCTCTCTCTGTCAAATAAATAAATAAAATCTTAAAAAGAAGTGCACAGCGGGTGTTGTAGAGCCTTAATTTCCAGCTCATTCTCAACCCATTTTTTTCTCTGAGATGTTTGTAATACTGAAAAGCTAGAAAAACCTACATGTCCAATGATAGAAGATTAACTGGAAAAATGAAATATCTAACAATAGCTTTTTTTGGTAACAAGCTAAATGACTTTGGCCAAGTTTTTGTGTGTTTACGTGGTGAAGATTTTTTTTTTTAAAGATTTTATTTATTTATTTGACAGAAAGAGACACAGCGAGAGAGGGAACAAAGCAGGGGGAGTGGGAGAGGGAGAAGCAGGCCTCCTGTGGGGCAGGATGCAGGGCTTAACTGAGCCACCCATGCGGCCCTGTGTGATGAAGATTAAATGATCACGTGTGTGAAAGCATTTTATACATCAAAAAGTGTCATACAACTGTTTGTTTATTGCCGTTTACTGTATTTCTACGTTAAATATAAAAATACTCTGACCTCTGCAAGTCATTCCCCAAAGTTCAAAGTCAAACCCAGGTCCTGGGATTGAGCCCTGCGGGAAGCCTGCTTCTCCCTCTCCCACTCCCCCTGCTTGTGTTCCCTCTCTCACTGTGTCTCGCTCTGTCAAATAAAATCTTTAAAAAAAATAAAACTTTATAATAACAAAACTGTTTTTTGATGATTCATAGGCAATGTTTATCAAAAAAATAGAACTGAGTGATTTGACTTTGAGGGATGGAAAGGTTCATTGTGTCAGGGAGCAAGAATTCCTGTCCTCTCAGGTCTTTCTAGCTTAGGGACTAAGAATCAAATTGACATGAGAGAGATAAAGAGGAGAAAATCAAATTTAATAGAGTACATACGGGGAATCCACATAGACATGGAAATTCCAAAGACAGTCAGGCAAAATGAGGCATATTATGTCATTCTGAACTAAGGCGAAGAGAGTGGAGGTCTGGGATTTCAGAGGAAAGGAATGCACCTCACAGGGCAGCAAGAAGAGCAGATGTTTGGTAATTAGATGTTTGCCCTGCCATACAGGTGGGGTCCCTCAGATAAAATTTATCTCTGCTAATAACCCTTATTCTGGGAAACACCCCCAATTTAGATTCTTCTATGTAATTAAGGGAGGGACAAAAGTTTCTCTTGAGCCTGCAGGGTCTCAGATGCCTTCCACTCAAAGTAATCTGCATGCCAAAGTGGCACATTCTGAACCCCTTCAGTTGACTCCCAGCACAATGAATGAAAAAGACCCCCACGAAGATACAACACTATGCCATTTCAGAGCACTGGGGATAAAGAGGACATCCCACAAATCGGCCAAAAAGAAAAAAGTCATGTAAAAAAGGAACAAGAGTCAGAATGGCGTTAGACTTTCAACAGCAGTGTTGGATGCTAGGAAACAATGAAGAAATGCATTCCTAATTTTATTCTTCTTATTATTATTATTTTTAAAGATTTTATTTATTTATTTGACAGAGAGACAGCAAGAGAGGAAACACAAGCAGGGGGAGTGGGAGAGGGAGAAGCAGGCTTCCCACCACAGAGCAGAGAGCCCAATGCGGGGCTCGATCCCAGGACCCTGGGATCATGACCTGAGCCGAAGGCAGGTCTGTTAACAGTTAACTGACTGAGCCACCCAGACGTCCCCAGACTACTGTTCTGAAGGGCAGGTTGTTGGGAGTCCTATTTATTTGGTAGTTGATAATGTCATTATATCAGTTAACTGTGACCACAGTAGTGCATCACAAAACCTCGGCAGCATACAATAATAAACGTTGATTTTTGCTCATGAGTCGAGGGTCAGCTTGTGGGTTTGTTGATATAAGCCCGGCTCAGCTGATCTCGCTGGGGCTTGCCTGTGTGTCCGAGCGTGTCGTCTGTGGTTTGGCTGGTGCAGGATGGCCCCCGCCGCATAGCTGGTGTGGTTGGCTGTCCATCAGTGGGAGTACAGTCTCTCTCCCAGGCGGTCTGTCATCCTCCAGCAGGCTGGCCCTGGCTTGTTTTCATGGCAGAGGCCGGACTCCAGAAGAGTGTGGAAGTGTGCAAAGCCTCAAAGGCCTGGCTCAGAACCACACACTGTCACGTCTGCTACATTGTTTTGTCCAAAGCAAGTCACAAAGAGGGGGAAGGAGATCCCATCTCTGTACAGCAAGAGCTGCAAATGCACCCTGAAAAGGAAGGGTGGAGGATGGGGCTGTCTTTGTCATTGAAGCCACAGGCTTTTGTCCATCCACTTGGAAGGTGGAAGGACATCTAAAGACCTAGAACTGAACTTGTTTCCTTTTTCCTTTGCAGACCACAAGCAAAGTGTCAGAGTTTTCCATTCAGATCAACAACTTCAAATTCTTAGCATGGAAAATTCAGAGAAGACCGAAGTGGTTCTCCTTGCTTGTGGTTCCTTTAATCCTATCACCAACATGCATCTCCGGCTATTTGAGCTGGCTAAGGACTACATGAATGAAACAGGTAGGAACAGTAGCCAGGACACTACCCCAAAATATGGCACTGTGGCTTGTTGGGTATTTTAAGCTGAAGGAGTTTGAAAAAATGGCAGAATCAGGAAGGTCCCTCTGACCTCCTCTGAACCGTTCTCCCCTGAAGCAGCTCATAAAATCTTGATGTGAGAAGTGCCCTCCGTATACTGGGAGGAAAGGAGCATCCTTATTGCTAAGGACAGATGGATGCCTGGAAGAATCTAAACTAATGGGCCTTGCCAAATTTCCCTGAGTTTACTATACTTACCTTGTACTCTTTGCCCTATCATATTTCTCGACGACTGTCCACTCCTCACTAAACCTGGCATAAAAATACTCAGGTTTAACTGTTTCTTGGGGTCTTCATTTCCTTATGAAGACACCCGCGTCACATAAACCTTCTATTAAATAAATTTCTACATTTTTCTTCTGTTTTTCTGTTTTTGTCAGTTTAATTTTCAGACCCAGCCAGGGACCCAAGGAGGGTTGAGGAAAACTATTACCTCCCCTACACAGTATGTTTTGTTACATAAATGATCATGCATATGCTGCTAGATAGATGGATGGTTGCTCAGACTCACTAATAATCCTAATAATCAGGGAACTAAGATAAAAAAATGAGATCCATTTTGCCCATCACATCGACAAAAATGTTTAAATTTGATAGTGTCAAGTATCAGAGGTTGGGCAGAAATGGGTTCTTACATACACTGTAGGTGGACTGTACACATTGATGAAGGCTTTTTATAAGGCAATTTGGCAATATCAAAACTTACATTGTGTAGGGGGTTGGGGAGTTAGTGTTTCATGGGGACAGAGTTTCAGTTGGAGAAGATGAGAAAGTTCTGGAGACAGATGGTGGGAGACGGATGGTGGTGAGGACTGCACAACAGTGTGAATGTGCTTGATGCCAACTGAACCGTGCACTTAAAATGGTGAATTTTATGTTCTATTTCACCTTGTTTGTAAATGAATGTATGAATGAACCTGAATCCCTGTTTTGAAAAGGGGGGGTCTGTTATAAAACCATATTGATGATAATATTTCCTGTGCATAAAATCTAACTTGTTACACCTCACATCAAATCTGACTCTTTATCCAGGAAAATATAGAGTTATCAAAGGCATAATCTCTCCTGTTGGCGATGCATATAAGAAGAAAGGACTCATCTCTGCCCACCACCGAGTTATCATGGCAGAACTTGCCACTAAGAATTCAGAATGGGTGGAAGTTGACACCTGGGAAAGTCTTCAGAAGGAATGGGTAGAGACCGTTAAGGTGCTAAGGTATTTATGGTGAAATCAGCTTTGTCAGTTCTTCGGAAATGGGTTAGGGGCTTTTTGCCATGTTTCAGTGCTGCCTGTGTCTGTGAAATACAGATTTGCAAACTGTGACTCGGGTCGGGAGGGCTTCCCACGTCCGGTGATTTCTTGGGTGTAGAGCACAGCTGCAGAGCACGGGGCTTCCTTAGCCTTTATGCCTTTCATCATGTTTTGAGCTGTTTGCATGCTTGTTACTGTATCTCTATGAGAGAGAATACAGAGAGAAGCCTGCCCCAGACAAGAAAGGCACAGTTGTAAGATGTTGTCGTTAATTTTTTCTTTTTTTTTTTTTAAAGACTTTATTTATTATTTGACAGAGAGCGAGAGAGCCCAAGCAGGGGGAACAGTAGAGGGAGAGGGAGAAGCAAGCTCCCCACCGAGCAGGGAGCCCGATGTGGGGCTCGATCCCAGTACCCTGGGATCACGACCTGAGCCGAAGGCAGACATGTAACCATCTGAGCCACCTAGGTGCCCCTTGTTGTTAATCTTATAAGATTTTTTTTTTAAGATTTGTTATTTATTTATTTGACAGAGAGAGACATAGTGAGAGAGGGAACATAAGCAGGGGGAGTGGGAGAGGGAGAAGCAGGCTTCCTGCGGAGCAGGGAGCCTAATGTGGGGCTTGATCCCAGGACCCTGGGATCGTGACCTAGGCCGAAGGCAGACGCTTAACAACTGAGCCACCCAGGCGCCCCCTTTTTTTTAAAAAGATTTTTTTTAAATTAATTAATTATTTATTTATTTGACAGAGACACAGTGAGAGAAGGAACATAAGCAGGGGGAGTGGGAGAGGGAGAAGCAGGCTTCCCGCGGAGCAGGGAGCGCACCCTTGTTGTTAATCTTTTAAGTAGAAAAGAGAGAGGCAGGTAATTTTTTTTTTTAAGATTTTATTTATTTATTTATTAGAGAGCGAGCGAGAGAGAAACAGCATGAGAGGGAGGAGGGTCAGAGGGAGAAGCAGACTCCCCGCCGAGCAGGGAGCCCGATGCGGGACTCGATCCCAGGACCCTGGGATCATGACCCGAGCCGAAGGCAGTCGCTTAACCAACTGAGCCACCCAGGCGCCCGAGAGGCAGGTAATTTGAAGCAAGAGAAGCAGTGGTACTTGGTCATGGACGGCCCTGATTTTACATGCTGCTTCCGTGGCCACATATGGGGGTTGTCCCAGATCTCTGTTCTGTCACCTTTGAAACAGTTCCGGGTGAGGATTCAGAAACTAGAGGGAGTGACATCTAATTATTACTTAATATTATCTTGAGTATCAGAGAACTTTCTGAAAAACCTTCATGTCTAATATCTGTTCTTAGAGTTCTGATTCCTTTGGTTCTAAACATATCAGTTAGGGTTTCAACAGGAAATAGAGACCACTCTGAAGTGTTTTTTGTTTTTGCTTTTTTAAAGGTTTTATTTATTTGTTTATTTGAGAGAGAGAGTATGAGTTGGGGGAGGAGCAGAGGGAGAGAGAGAACCCTCAGGCAGACTCCATGCTGAGCACGGAGCCAGCTGTGGGGCTCGATCCCCCCAACCCTGAGATCACAACCTGAGCCAGAATCGGGAGTTGGGCGCTCAACTGACTGAGCCAGGCGCCCCCAAAGCAGAAAGGGATTTAGGTGCTCGTGCGGAAGTGTCAAGGGGTGGCAGCAGGGAAGTCAGGTCTCTTCCAAGGTCATACCTCCTTAGCTGCAGTCAGCGTTCAGGAAGCTGTTCCTGCCTCTGCCACCACAAATACGGCTGTTCACCTGTCTCAGTCTCCTAAAGTTGGTGACTGGACAGTGGAGTATGGAGTCCGGCCACCACGCTCATGCCCTAAGAGATGCTTCTCAGGCTCCACAGCCCAGAAAGATGGCCTCTGCCTCCCTTCTTCCTTCCGAGTCTCTCGTGAGTGAATCTCATCAGCAGAATCTCTGTCACATCGAGAACATGCCGCAGGGACCTCTGGGAAGTGTGTTTAGGGCAGGATTGGATACTGAGCCAGCAGACCATATGCAGCACAGCACCTTAAGAAGAGGAGTGACTTTTCGGGCTCGGCCGGGAAGAGTCTGCCCTCTTCGTGGGCCAGCAGTTCTCCTGTCAGATGGCAGGCTTCTGCACGCCCACCCGGCCCAGCCTTCCCTCTCTGGCTCCACAGCGGTCGCACTGTCCATTCCGTATTAGCTGAGCCGCTCAAAAGGGAAAGGAGTTAGGGGCACAGAGGACCCACACTGGGCTCCCCCAACTGTAGCTCATGTTTCCTGGGTAACTTCACAGTGGTAAAGTGGTGGGCATCCTGCTGCCAATCAAGAAGAAAGCTACACACGAGTACTGCCTGTGGTCCCTTCCTTTTAGGCCTCAGGCACTTGTCCCCTCTACGACCTTATCCTTGGCCTTGTGGCTCTCCATTACTAGGTCAAGCCACACTCTTCAGTGGTCAAGAGTATTGGCTCTGGAACCAGACTGCTGGGGTTCAAATACTAGCTCTGCTACTTATAAGCTAAATGGCCTTGGGCAGGGGCGCCTGGGTGGCTCAGTCGGTTGAGCATCTGACTCTTGATCTCGGCTCAGCTCTTGATCTCACAGTCATGAGTTCGAGCCCCACATTGGGCTCCGTGTTTGGTGTGGGGCCTACTTAAAAAAAAATGGCCTTGGGCAAATTAGTCTCCTGTCTCGATGGGGAGAACAATTCTGATATGATAGTGGGAATAAAAGAGTTGCTTTATAATAACCAAAACATTCACTCAATCAGATTGTTATTGAACGCCTCCTGTGTCCCAAGGAGTCTACCAAGAGCTGAAGTCACAGCTCCAAGCCTTCACTTCCCTCCACTATGGGAATAATAATAACAATAATAATATTTATGGCACGGGATATTGAAAAGATTTAATCAAATGATCCATGCAAAGGACTTAGTGTAGTGCTTAGCACATAATAAATAACTAATGTTCACTCTTGTTATTATGACACACACATAAAGCTTCGAACAGTAATAGCCACCATCTGTTGTGCTCCCAGGATCTCCTTGCTTTCTGTTCCTGATAGCCAGTCCCCAGCACCACTGGCCAGCATCCATGCTGACTGGTCAGGCATCAGGGGTTCTTGTGGTTAAATGTTTTTAATATCACACAGCCTTAACTTTGGGTCAGAGGCTCTCGGGCATCTCCAGAGAGACAGTATTTTAATTGAATGTTGTGAGAAGAGAAATGCGCTATTGCTTTGTTGTCTTGTAGACACCATCAGGAGAAACTGGAGGCTGGGAGCTGTGACCACCAGCAGGACTCACCTACACCAGGAAGGCCCGGACAGAAAAGGAAGTGGGTGGAACAAAGACAAGATTTTAGTCAAAAGAAATTGCTAGAGCCAAAACCAAAAGGTCTGTATGTTTCATCAAGACTTACCAACTAAAGTAGATAAAATTCTAGAGCTGAGCAAGCCCCCTTTGTATTTTCATTTCATATTCAGTATGTGTGAGTGCCTGGAAAATGCCCCTTGTTAGTTTTGTGAAGGGAGAGAGGGAAGGAAAGGAAAAGGCATCTTGAGCTTATTTCTCCTACAGTGGTCCTTAACTTTTGTGGTATCCTAGATCTCTTTTGAGAATCTGATTCTGATCAAAACTATGAACCCTCTAGCCAGAAAAACACATTGTTGTGTTCATTTTGATGCAGGGAATTATTAGCAAATCAGACCCTGAAGCTGTGTTTTCTTCTTCTTCCCAGTTGTGCCAGAGGTAAAGCTGCTGTGTGGGGCAGATTTATTGGAGTCCTTTGCTGTTCCCAATCTGTGGAAGAGTGAGGATATCACCCAAATTGTGGGAGACTATGGGCTCATATGTATTACTCGGGCTGGAAATGATGCTCAGAAATTCATCTATGAATCTGATGCACTGTGGAAACACCGGAACAACATTCACCTGGTAAATGAATGGATCACCAATGACATCTCATCCACAAAGATCCGGCGAGCCCTCAGAAGGGGCCAGAGCATTCGCTACTTGGTACCAGACCTTGTCCAAGAATATATCGAAAAGCATGATTTGTATAGCTATGAGAGTGAGGAGAAGAATGTCGGGGTCATCCTGGCTCCTTTGCAGAGGAAAGTTGCGGACGCTAACCCATAAATCCTACAGAATGATATTTTGGATTTCCAGTTTGGGAATTTGAAACAGTCTGGGTGTTAGTAACTGGGAAGAGAAATTGTGATCCTGTTTCATAAACTAAAGCTTCTTAAAAGTTTGGTAAAAATCAGAAGTAGATTAAAATCAGGTTTATCATTTTATTGGAAATTGCTAAGATGAATGTTTTCAATATGGTCTTTTTTCTTTTTTAAAGAATGTACAAATCCTTGAATCTTTAAAATGGGATTAACGGCACTAAAATCAGAAGACATTCAGTTTAACTACAAATAAGAAGTCAAAAAGGACATTTTGGTTTTACCACATAAGAGGAACAAAGTGGGAAAAACAAGAGTCCATTTAAAATGCTAACTTTAGGGGTGCCTGGGTGGCTCAGTTGGTTAAGCATCCAACTCTTGGCTTCGGCTCAGGTTGCGATCTCGCAGTCATGGGATCGAGCCCCGTATCAGGCTCTGCATTCAGCGTGGAGTCGGCTTCAGATTCTCTCTCCCTCTCCCTTCCTGCTCACTCTCTTTCTCAAGTAAATAAATAAATAAAATCTTTAAAAAAAAAACTAATATCCTAACTTTAGTTATAAAGGGAATTAACATTTTGTGCATGCCTGTTTCTAGGCATTCTTCACCAGGGGTGGCCAAGGAAATAATTCTTAAAATAGTGATCTTATAAAATGCACCACTGATCAGTCATCTTCAGCTGTAAACTTGACGCTAACGGTTCAGTCTGGCACACATCCGAAGTTGGCCAGTTACGTTTTGCCAAGACACATCTGCCTGGAGCTCCACCTTTGGCCTCAAATGTTCAGAGAGGTGCACCAGTGTTCCTACTGCCCACAGCCGTAGAGAAGTAGTGTGGGTGTTAGTAACTGGGGAAAGGAATTGTGAGCCTGTTTCATAAACTAAAGCTTAGAAGTTTGGTAAAAACTAATAGTAAATTAAAATCAGGTTACACGTTATGCATGTTCTCTCAGCACAGCCTCTGGTGGCTCTGGCCATCTGCCATCTCGCTGTCTTCAGGAATAACTTCAGAGATGACGTCACACTACGGAACAGAGAGAACCACAGAGAATGAGGGAACTTATTCAAGGATTTTATTAAATATCAGTGCTCTTAGCCTTTTTTTTTTTTTTTTTCCTCTTAGCCTTTCTTAATAGCTTAATAAACCAAAGATGAACGGAGATCCTACGAACATGGGAAATGCCGCACTTGATGAGCTCAGCAATTCCTCCCGCTCAGAATTTTGGGCACTGACAAATGGCTGGTTGGAAGAATGCTCCATGATCTCAGTCTAAAACTCTCTTGAGTTTCTGAAGAGCCTTGCTGCTTCTCTTCCAGCCTGCTGTGAATCTGCCATTTGCGAATTTAAGCAGAAAAAGGGTCTATGTTCTTACCCTTTTCCCCTTGTCCTTTTATATGCACTTTAACCAAGTAGAACTCCCAAATAATAATTGAGGTCATAGCTTTTTTTTATGTTACAAACACAAGCTTGTTATACAGTTGGATGCTGATTAAAATTTTGTGGAGGTTTTACCAACTGGTAAAGCAGTATGACTAGAAATAGCTTTTTATAAAGTAGCTTCATGATTCAGGAAAATCATCCTGTGATAAAAACAGGAACTAAAGTTAAATTTCTCATGACAGTACAATAATTTACTTTTTTGCAATTTATATTTCATACCTACACCATTCTAGATGAAGGGCTTATGACTCTGCGGAAGGAAAAAATACTTAAAACTATGCAGTTGTCCAGTCAAATCTGAATACACAGTCTGCAAAGGGACAATGTGAAAGCCAGCCAACGTACATCTGCAGCTACTGACTTACTCTTACTGGAGCCAGCAGGCCAACCTGACAAAGACCGGGAGGGGTGAAGAGCCTGCCGCCAGGAGGCTTCAGTCTCTGCTGACGGAGTGACAGGTTAGAGTCTCGGATCGTAGAGATGAGGGTCATTTCTCCCCCTCCTTGGCTTTTTGGAGTTGAGAGTTGAAGCGGTCCTGAAAAAGAACCGTCTAGAAGCAGATGGAGCTACTGAAGTGTGTAACTTTGATTTCTTCTCCTGGAAGACTGCACTTTGCTCATCTGATGTGTGTACGGACTGCAGAATGCTGGAAATGCTAGAAACTTCTTTTATTTTGTAGAAACTTCTCTTATACCATGGTGCCTTCCTGCTTAGAAGGGCCCAGCCATGCTCAGCTGTGAGTATATTGACCTCAGGACCCACTGGGTAAAGCCTTTGAGGACCTCCCAGGAGACGTGGTGATGGTGAAATGATCCTGTTGTTTCGCTATTTATGGATCAATACCTTTGTACATGGAACAAGCTGCTTTAGCTTTGTCCTGGTACCAAGGGTGCTGCTAATGCCACAGCATAATGACATAGTTTTGGGTGACCCCAAGGGCAGAATTTCCTGTTTTGATAATGGAAATTAGAACAATGAATTTCACAGGGGAATAAATATTAATAATTGTGACTTCCATGGAGGAAGAGGAAAATATGCCACTGTTTCCTATTACGGCTTTTTCATAATCTGCTTTTGTAATGTGAATTTTGAGTTTAGCAAATGTGTAAAGCTGGTGTTTTGTGTGTTTGATGCTGGTGTTTTGTATGTGTTGTACTCCTTTACCCCTTACACTGTGTAATTTGAGTGCAGCAAATGAACAAAGTCCTTTACTGGCAGCTTAATTCAGTTGAATGTACAACATCTGGAGAATTTTTTGTTGTTTACCTGTTTAGGGGACAAGTGTGAACAGTAAACCATTTAGATAAAGAGGACTGGGTTCTCCTTGGTGATCAGGGTAGAGAGATTGAGCCAGAGGCATGATTTAGGCCCATCTTGCATCAAAGGATGCTCGCTCTTTTTCTGCCATCTGGAGGGTCTCCCCGCAGGGTGGAGGGAAGCCATCAGGGTCAGCATGCATGGTAGTGGCAGGGTATTTTTCTTACCCAGCCTCTGATTCACTTCTGTCAGCCCAGAAGTCACCATGTGGTGAAATGGGCTCCTTTAGCATTGACTTCTGGGTGCCACAGGACATCCCTTCCCCTGCCATCCTCATACCCGTTCCCACAGGCCTCATGATCTAGAACATTCGTCACAGCGTCCACCCACCTGTGAGGCCGTACAGTGTCTCTGAAATCTGTACCTACCTTACCGGTGGTGCTGTCTGAACTTCAGGATGCCAACACTGAGCACCTACGGTGTGCTGGGCGGGAGTGAGTCGGAAAGAAACGAGGCACAATCAGGTGACTGGTATAAATGACACACCCGAGGCTTGAATGAGCAGTTTGTCTTCAGAGCCTGGGCTCTTAACCTCTTTATGCCTCATGTAACATAACACTCTTCAAAGAATGAAGTTTTAGCCAAATCTTGGCGTTTTCATCCACCCCAAGTGGACGACTACAAATAACACTTGCAACATATGATAGTCTGACGGTGACATGTGATGTGTTCTGTCCGCACGGAAGGACCAAGTGGAGCCTGCCCGGTGTTGGCAGTTCCTTGGAATAAGGGCAGTGAACGCCCAGAGCGGGGGGTGGTAGGAGCCCTAGTTCACTCCTCATCAGCAGAGGCAGGAAGAACGGCACCCAGACGCCCCGGCCGATACCGCAGTGCCCCCGGGCAGCACTGTTCCCTGCAAGACAGAGCAGAAGCGGCTTCTGCCCCGGACGCGGGTTGCCAGCGCCAGGCGTGCCAGCCAGCTGGCTGCGGGGGGAGGGCGGGGGCGGTCACTGACTCCCAGAGTCTCCTTCTGTAGAATAATGCAGTCATCTCTGGGGTCCCTCCAGCTGTGAAATGAGATCGGCCCGGTGGAAAGTTGGCACCTGTCCCTTCTCCTCCGTGTGACCAGGAAGCATTTCTTGGAACACTATTATTATTTTTTTTTTAAGATTTTATTTATTTATTTGAGAGAGAGAGAATGAGAGACAGAGAGCACGAGAGGGAGGAGGGTCGGGAGGGTCAGAGGGAGAAGCAGACCCCCTGCCGAGCAGGGAACCCGATGCGGGACTCGATCCCGGGACTCCAGGATCATGACCTGAGCCGAAGGCAGTCGCTTAACCAACTGAGCCACCCAGGCGCCCTGGAACACTATTATTATGTGAAGTGCCAACGGGGAGCACACAGTACAAGTCGGTCTCTGCCGCCAGGTCGCCTACCGTTAGGTGGTGAGAAAAACAAGGCTACATCTGGAGCATCAGCAAGGGACTCTCCAGTATCACTGCTGAGGGTTTCCTAAACGTGAGCGCCCTGGAAACCAGGGTGGAGGGCCCTCCAGGGGGAGCTCCTCACCCTGGGAATATTTGTCATTTATCCGAAGGCCAAGGAGTCCTATTTCTGTTTTGTTTGGGGGGCTTTTGTTTTTCTAATGCGGGCAACCTTACGTGGGAGGAACAACCTACAAGGAGATACTGAGAATCGGCGTGCCGTGCCACCGTATGTTACCACAGTTGTACGAAAGGCTCTCAGGAGGGTCTGAGGAGCCGAGGACAGTCAAGGAAGAAAGGAGGTATTTTTTTAAAAAATCGTTTGCCCTATTCGATCCTCCCCAAGGTCTCAAGAACAAACCGCTGCAAGGGAAATCAGTGAGCTGTGTTTGGCCCAGCTCATGGAGGCAAAGTCCCGCTACCTTCTTCAAGGTACATTCTTGGCATCCAAATTTCTCTGGATTAATAGGCTTTAAAACAGTGCAGCTAGGGCACCTGGGTGGCTCAGTCGGTTAAGCGACTGCCTTCAGCTCAGGTCATGATCCCAGGGTCCTGGGATCGAGTCCCACATCGGGCTTCCGGCTCGGCGGGGAGCCTGCTTCTCCCTCTGACCCTATCCTCTCTCATGCTGTTTCTCTCTCTCTCTCTCTCTCAAATAAATAAATAAATAAAATCTTAAAAAACAACAACAGTGCAGCTAGAAGTATCACTCCCAGACCTGAGCTTCTGGCCACACTGTTCTCGTTGAAATAGTAGTACTCAGGGCGCCTGGGGGGCTCAGTCGGTTGAGTGTCTGCCTTCGGCTCAGGTCATGATCATCGGGGAGCCTGCTTCTCCCTCTTCTCTGCTCGTATGCTCTCTCTCTCTCAAATAGATAAATAAAATATTTTTTAAAAAATAGTATTGAAGTAGTATTTTTAAAAATATTTTTTGAAGTATTTTTTTAGATTGTTTTCTTCTTTTCTTTTTTCTGTTTTTAATTTAAATTTTAGGTAGTTAACATAAAAGTGCGATATTGATTTCAGGAGAATTCATCACTTACATACAACACCCAGTGCTCACCACAACAAATGCCCTCCTTAATACCCATCACCCATCTAGCCCGTCCCCCGCCCACTTCCCTCCAGCAACCCTCAGTTTGTTCTCTGTAGTTGAGAGTCTCTTACGGCTTGTTTCACTCTCTCCAAAGCTTGCTTTATTGATGAGAGAGAGAGAGGGTGCCCATGAGTGGGGGGGAGGGGCAGAATGATCAAATCCTCAAGCAGACCCCGAGCTGAGCAGGAAGTCCGACATGGGGCTCAATCCCACAACCCATGAGATCATGACCTTGAGCCAAAGCCAAGAGTCAGAGGCTCAATCGACCGAGCCACCCAGGAGCCCCATAGTAGTATTTTATTTAACATCTGCTAAGTACTCTCAGCAAGTTAAACATGCTCAGAACGGAAACATAATTAGCTCTTCTGCCCTCAAACAGGTTCAAAAAGGCAAATAAGTTACTTAAGGAGACAAGAGTAATTTAACTTATTTATTTTCTATATCAGGATATTTTCCACTGCAGGTAAACAGGAATTTTAACTCCAGGTGGTATAAACAATAAGGACACTTACACCCAGAAGCGCAGATGGAGGGCCGGATTCAGGGTGCGCAAACTGAACCAGTGGTGTCATCGGGGACCCAGGGGCTTTCCATCCCCCCACTCTGCAGCTCACGGCGTCCTGAGTCTGGAGCTCCTTCAGTAGTAGGATGGTCACTGTAGCAAGGCTTCCCTGCTCTTGTTCAAAAGTGGGAGAAAGGCTGGCTCCCTGGGGCTTTGTTAAAATCAAAGAAACATCTTTCCCAACAGGCCTACCAAACTTACCATATATCCTTGGCTGATTCAAATTCATTGAAACTTGCTTGTCCCTAAAACCAATCACTGTCAAAGGAGGTAGCCCTTCTGTGATTGGCTTAGTCTTAAACTAACCCAGATCTCACTCCTAGACCTGGACCACGCTCCTTGATGGCAATGCTTCTCTGCCTTAGTCACGTTATGTGACTTTGGAGACCAGGGTGGAAGGATGGATGGCATGAAGTGTCCACAGTGTCCACGCCATTCTTTGCTCAACCAGTACCAGACTCCACCAGGTGAGACAAGAGTGAGTCCACTGCCAAGTGCCCCTCATTCATTCCCATCCATTTCTGTCAAGGAGGAGCAGAGTTGGTACACAGGTTTAGGATCTCATCTTGGCTATAATCTTATGATTTACTTTGCCAGTATCAAATGGAGAGGAAGAAAGGGCTCAAATTGGCCAAATAAATGTCACCCCTCTTTCCAGAGATAACTTTTGGTCCTAGTCTAGAAAAAAGATCCAAGAATTGTGGAGGAGAAAATTATTCTTTATCCCATGGCCAAGCTCAGTCTATGTCCACTTCAACTGAAATTCAGCTCTATCCATACTACATGGCCCGTGCTCAAGCTAGCCAAAAGCCATACCAACCAGCACAGATGCCAAAATTATTATTAGTTATTTCTGTGACTTTCATTTTCAGGCCAGCATTTAGAACAATAAGATGTTAAAGGTAGGAAGTAAGTGTGACTTTTCCATGTCCTGTTCCTTTAGTTTTCTGGAATTTAAATAGGCTCCATGCTCCAGAAATCTGGTCAGAGTTCATCGTTCTCTGCCCATTAAATGGTAAGATATAGGTAATCCAGGATTTGATATCAGCCTGTCATATTCCACCAAAGGAATCAATCAATGTCTTATAGTTAGGAGAATCAACAGTCTCATTCTGGGTGGGCCACTCTCGTTTCTCAGTAAAAATGGCATTTCTCCTTTGGAAAAGGCTGCAGCCATTCATTCAACAAACATTTATGGAATACTTGCCAGGCACCGTGCTAGGCCCTGGAGATGCTGTAGAGGCAAATGATATGAACGTGGTCTCTGCCCTTAAAATTTTAATGAAAAAGGGAGTCAAGAAACAAATCAAAAAAAGATAATTGTGGATTATGATAATTATAAGGAAGTAGAGATGTGATGCCAAGTAAATGGATATGAGAAATGTATCAGAAGACTGTCCTAAAAAGGTGACTCAGAGATTATTAAAGAGAGTCAAGTATTTTTTTGTCCACGTTCTAAACCAACTGAAAAATAAAATGAAAAAAAACAACAAATGAATGAAAATAGCATTTAAAAAAAATTTTTTTTTAAAGATTTTATTTATTTATTTGACAGAGAAAGACACAGCAAGAGAGGGAACACAAACGGGGAGTGGGAGAGGGAGAAGCAGACTCCCCGCCGAGCAGGGAGCCCGATGCGGGACTCGATCCCGGGAGTCCAGGATCATGACCTGAGCCGAAGGCAGTCGCTCAACCAACTGAGCCACCCAGGCGCCCTAAAAAAAAATTTTTAAAGTAATCTCTACACCCAACGTGGGCTCAAACTCATGACCCTAAGATCAAGAGTCATATGCTCCATGGACTGAGCCCACAGGCACCCAGAAAATAGCATCTTTACAACTGAGAAAGTCTGATAAACGTTCAAAGTTGAAGCCTGCTGTGAGGCTCAAAGCGGAATTAGGTAACCTTGACAGATTATGTGTTTTCCAAGATGGCTGTTATGAGACCTCCCATCCCACTTGCTCTTCTTACAATGTGACATTGAGAAATGAGGTCCAAGTTCCCTCCCTCTGGATTTGGGTAGGCGTGTGACTCCAGCGGAAATGACGTTATGTGACTTTGGAGACCAGGGCATAAAAGACAGTACGGCATCTTACTGGTTCTCTTGGAATGCTCCTTCTCAAAACCCAACCCCCCATGCTGTGAGGGAGCCCAAGCAGCCCATGGATAGGAACCTGGCTTCTGGCCCACAGCCCTGGCTGGGCTCCAAGATAAGACAGCCCGCACTAATTTGCCAATGGTGAGAATGAGCCATTTTGGAAATGTCTTCTCCTACCCTGCCAATGTAGGGTCAGGGTACCCCCGCTAATACTACATGGAGCTGGGATGAGCCTTCCCCCGCGAGCCATGCTCAAATTGCAGATTTAAGAGGAAATTAATGATTTTTGTTATTTTTAAGCCATTAAATTGGGGGGAGCAATAATAGCTTATATACTAACTCCCCTAGACTAGACTTTGGAACAGTCAACCAAAGGGAAAGTTTGGATCTGTAAAACAAATACACTCTCGAGTCTGTGTCAAAAGGGGAGAAGGAAAAAGTGGAAATACCCTGCATTTAGAATGTTTGATAGATTAACTCTACCTTACAGTAGAGAAAAATGGTTCAGTGGCTGTGTGCCTAAGGCAAGCAACACATTCTAGGTTTTCCTGGAACTTTTCCACCTGGAGCAGTGAGAGTCCCATGTGTTGGGCATTCCTTCAGTCCTGGGGAAACCAGGATGGGTGGTCACCCTTGCTGACTCCAAGCAGAGAACTCATTCCACTTCCACGAGAAGGAAGTAGGTTTGGAAAGAAGCCAGGGTGTTTAGGGGAAATTTCTCTCCATGAAGAGCATGATTAGAAAAGACTGTTCCCCTAATTGTGACTTTTGAACTGGAAGTCAAAGGAGCTAACCATGCAAAAACCAGAGAAAAACATCCCAGGAAGAGGGAACACTGTATACAAAGACCCTGAAGAAGGAAACAAAACTGCTGTGATTGGAGTTCCTGAGTTGGGGAAGACAGAATGTAATACTGTTGGAGAAGTATCCAGAAGCCAAATCAGGAAGGGCTTTATAAACCATAGGAGAGAGTGCAAATTTCCTTTTAAGAAAAATAGGACAACACCTAAGAGTTTTAAGTAGAGGAGTGAAAAGATCCGAATTACTTCTCAAAAGCTTGCCCTCCTGGCTACAGTGTGGAGAATGGTTTGGTGGGATCAGAGGGGAAGCAGCAAGTCCAGGGAGGAGGCAAGACATGATGGCAGCTTAGGTTAGGATAGTGGAACCTCCAGGACTTGCTGACAAATTGGAAATGGATGATCAGAGAAGAGAGAAATCTACAGTATCTACTGGGTTTTTGGCTTGAGCAACCAGGTGACTGGTAAACCAGTCATGTGGTTTATGGAGACAAGGAAAGCGAAGAATAACTATTGCGTGCCTTCCTGGATGTGTTCAGTTTTAGATGCATTTCAGACATCCAAGTGGAGACACCAAGCAGGCAGTGAGAGGTGGCAAAGGAGCTCAGAAGTCAGGCTGCCTGGGTTTGCATCCAGACTCTCCCACCAACTGTATAACCTCTCTTTGTCTCAGTTTTTGTCTCTGTCAAATGGGCATAATAACGTAACTATTGGAGAAGTAGGATTTTGTGACGAATGATAATATACACAGTAAGCACTCAATAAATGTTAACTATTAATATATTTGAGTCTGCAGTGCCTGGCTTGCTCAGTTGGTAGAGCATGCGATTCCTGATCTCCAGGTTGTAAGTTCGAGCCCCCATTCGGTGTAGAGAACTTAAAAATAAAATCTTGGGGCACCTGACTGGCTCAGTTGGTAGACTATGCAACTCTTAATCTCAGGGTTGTGAGTTCAAGCCGCACATTGGGTGGAGCCTACTTAAAATAAAATAATAAAAAAATAAAAAATAAAATCTTTAATATACAAGTATATATTTAAAGATTTATATTTAATATATAATATAAAGATAAATAATATAAATATTTTGAAATATATATAAATGTAAATCTTTATATTTAATGTATATATTAAATATAAATATATATTTGAGTCTGGAGCTCATGGGTGAGGTCAGAAATAGACTCTTAACTTTTGGAGCCAGCCTATATGGATGGTGTTTGTGACTAATACTGTAGGTTAGCCTCCATTCCCAACCCTCTTCTCGGTTGCCTTTCTCTACTGTCAAGACTGAAGAGGAGATGGGAGATTCCTCAGGCTCCCTTGCAGTTAGAAGTGGCATGTGACAGGGTGCCTGGGTGGCTCAGTCATTAAGCATCTGCCTTCGGCTCAGGTCATGATGCCAGGGTCCCAGGATCGAGTCCCACATCGGGCTCCTTGCTCAGCAGGGAGTCCGGTTCTCCCTCTCCCACTTCCCCTGCTTGTGTTCCCTCTCTCACTGTGTCTCTCTCTGTCGAATAAATAAATAAAATCTTAAAAAAAAAAAAAGTGGCGTGTGACACAGCTTTGGCCAACGACTGTAAACAGGAATCTAATGACGGGATAATGGCAGGTGGTGCTTTCCCCCTTCCTTCTCACCTGGAACTCGGATGTCCTGTCTGGAAGCCCAGCAGCCAGTTCATGATGGTGAGGTAACCAGCAGGCATAAAAGGCCAGGAGAATCACAGCGACTCCACTTCCACCTTGGGGAGTTGCCAAATCATCCCCCATCCCGGGACTGCTTGATAGGTAAGAGAAACCAACCTCTAGTATGTTGAGACCACCAGAGTTGGGTTTCTCGACCGGAGACGCTAATTAATGCCATGCGTTTGAATTCCCTTGGTCATAAGTACCATGCAGGCAGAGAGAAAAAAGTGTGGCCGGGAAGCCAGGGTTTAGAGCTCAAGAGGAGGAGGAGGAGGAGGAGGAAGGCGCAGGAAAGCAGGCGTGGCCACGCGCCGGGCCGGCCGGAGCCCAGAGGGTTTCCCAGCAGGTGCGTCCAGGCTCGGCTCCTCCGGGCGCGGCTGTCACCTCGCGGTCCCGCCCCGGCCCACCTCCCCCCCCCCCCCCCCCCCCCCCCCGGGACGCAGATAAGCCAAGGCCCCCACGCCCGCGGCCGCCGTCGCCCTGCCCCGCCATGCCCGCCGACCTCAGCGGCACCTGGAACCTGCTCAGCTGCGACAACTTCGAGGGCTACATGCTGGCCCTAGGTAGGGCGGGCCTGGCCTGGCCGTCCGTTTCCCGGGGCGGCCGTCTCCCCGTACCCCGGTACCCCCGTCCGTCTCCCCCTCCTCCGTCCCTCCCGTCCATTCTCCATCCCCCCCACCCCGTTTCCCAGTCTCGCCGTCCTGTGTCCCTACTCCCGACCATCCAGTGTCCCCCCAACCCCCTGTCCCTACATCTCCGTCTCCCCGTCCCCTCACCCCTTCCCCCTTC
>NC_058406.1:6986292-7002138 GCF_002201575.2 Neomonachus schauinslandi
CCTTCCATCTCCCCTGTCCGTCCGCCTCTGCCCCCGTTGGTCTCTACCCGCCCGGTGGCCAAGTCTCCTGTCCCACCGCGGACAGCTGAGGCGCCGGCCACCTCGCAGGAGGACTCGGGGGTCCGATCCCCGTCCCGGTCCCTCTGCGGCGGGGCTCTGGGTTTCCCGGAGCCCGGTGGCTCTGCTAGGGAGGTCGCCGGCCCTCGGAGTCCGAGCTCCGGGCTGCGCTAAGGTGCACGCGGTCCCCGCCGCCCCCACCAGGCGACTCTGGTGCCCGCTGGAGTTCGAGAACCGCTTTGGAAATCTTTGGTTTTCTGACTTCCCCGCTCCCCTGGAGGGCTTGGGTGGGGACAAGAAACCCAGACCCCTTGGTGGCCACCCACCCTCGGCCCCAGGGACGCAGTGCCAGCCCGGGGAGGGGGTGGGCAGCGACAGTCGTGGGTGCCTGGAGGGGTTGCTTCTTTGCCTGAGAGGGAAGGGGACTTGGTGGCCGCCCGGGGTGTGTAAGGGGTGGCGGGGGTCTGACCCATGTCCTTGCTTCCCAGAGGGCTTAGAGAATGTTTCCTGCCCTTGATGGTAGAACGCCTCCCTTCCTTCCCGGTTCCCAGTTTGTCCTGCTCTTACTGTCATTCTTCAGATGTGGGGCATCAGAGCACCTCGGTGCCAAGCGCCTTCCCCTAAGTGACACCCATCAGTGGCTAGAGCTGCTGGGAGCATGGGGACCCAGCAGCTGCTTTGGCTTCTCCTTATCTGACACTGGGCCTGTTTCTCCATCTATAAGTTCAGACGGAGGGAGGGGGCCGATTTTTTTTCTTTTCAAAAAAATTGTGGTAAACTATACAAAACATAAAATTGGCCATTTAAGCCCTTTGAAATGTACAGTTCTGTAGCTCCAGTGTGTTTTTAAGAGTTCTGTGCTTTTGGTAGGCTTCTCTCCTCCCTTCTCACACCCGGGAGGGAAGTCCGGGGCTTCTCAAGCTAACTCTGATTCAGACCGCCATAAAACCCTGCAGCGGAGGAAAGAAATACTTTGCTCATCCCATCCTAGGTTCATGGGCTGGGGCCGTGTAAATTAGACGAACAAAAGACAGCTTAACCACCAGAAGTTAGTTGCACATGGGCGGGGAGGGCACCTGGGCGCACTCAGTGTTGTGTGGCTGGAACTTGAGTGAGTCTGTAGGGCATCTTAGCAAAGAGTAGTAACTTTGTCGAGAAGTGACAAGACGGAGACTTTGAGTTTAGTTTCTGGGGAGCGAATTGTGGGGAAGGTAACTAACAATACAAGGGGCTGGTTGGGAAGGTTTATCATGTAAGTTCTGGGGCCATCTCTAGGCTGCTAAGAGACCAGAGCTCCCTCCCTAACTTCTGCCTGTCCTGGAACAGAGGGGAGAGGGGACAACTTGACAAATTTATGTCCTGCTTTTAGGCAAATGGGGGAGGGCAGAGAGCTTTGCTTCTGTCGGCTTCTTCCCAGGTACCTTCGGTTCAATATAATCAGTATGCCAGAGTGGCATATTTTGGGATGGCGTATCCTGCTCACCCTTCAACCTGAATCGCATTTCCTTTCTGTTTCCAATTCCTAAGTAGGAATGAATGCTTACGTTTCCCAAAGGTGGTAGGTCCTGATATTTTACTTATCTGCCCACCTCCAAATTAGTGGTGACATGTGACCCTAAGTGCTTTCTTCCCTGATTTATCTGGCTGCGATCTGGCTACTTGTGTGGGGGATAAAGGCTAAACGTCAGGTGATGGCTTCGAATGTTGCCTTTATGTGTACTGTGTTTGTGACGATCTCCGTGGCTTTTAGAGCAAACCTCTGAGACAACAGGGAATGGAGTCAAGAGTCACCATTCCAAGTATGGGAAGACATCCTGTGCTAAGTCCGTCTGGTATCACAAAGTAGGCTTCCGGGCGCCTGGGTGGCTCAGTCGTTAAGCGTCTGCCTTCGGCTCAGGTCATGATCCCAGAGTCCTGGGACCGAGTCCCACATCGGGCTCCCTGCTCGGCGGGGAGTCTGCTTCTCCCTCTCCCACCCCTCCTGCTTATATTCCCTCTCTCACTGTGTCTCTCTCTGTCAAATAAGTAAAATCTTAAAAAAAACCACACACACACACACACAAAAACAAAGCAGGCTTCTGAGGGCACCTGGGTGGCTCCGTCGGTTAAGCGTCTGCCTTCAACTCAGGTCATGATTCCGGGGTCCTGGGATCGAGCCCCACATCGGGCTCCCTGCTCAGCGGGGAGTCTGCTTCTCCCTCTCCCTCTGTGCTCTCACTCTCTCTCAAATAAAAAATAAAATCTTTTTTTTTTTAAGATTTTATTTATTTATTTGACAGAGAGAGACACAGCGAGAGAGGGAACACAAGCAGCGGGAGTGGGAGAGGGAGAAGCAGGCTCCCCGCGGAGCAGGGAGCCTGATGCGGGGCTCGATCCCAGGACCCCGGGATCATGATCTGAGCTGAAGGCAGGCACTTAACGACTGAGCCACCCAGGCGCCCCTAAAAAATAAAATCTTTAAAAACAAAACAAATAAAGCAGCCTTCTGAATGTCAGAATTAAGTGTTTTCACATGTGTATAGTACCATCCGTCACCTGTCCCCACACTGTCTTGCTTTTCGGTATGCTCTGCTATGACCCCTTGTTTGATACTTCTTTCCCCATGATGTCAGTAGAGGCTTAACAATGATCTGCCACCGTATTAGGTCCTAGAGGCTAGCAGAGGCCATTTATTTGTTTACTTGACATATTTATTTATCATCCAACTCCCATCCCAGAGGACTAAGCCATGTAGTACTGAGTCAGCATCCTGCCTCTCAACCCCTATTCTTACTTTTGGTTCAGGTTCCGGAAAGATACTGGATCCCGACAACACATGTAACTCTTACTTGCAATCTGTTTTCCAAAAGAAACGTAAGTGTGCTAAGGATTTCTGGAATAGAGAGACTGTTTAGTGTAACAGAGTGTCACACCGGAAACCCAGCGAGCTTAGCCATTGATTGTGGGTCATAGAATCAAAGTTACAAAACTTATGAGTTCCTTTAGTTTCCCTTTTTGTTAAATGAGGTAGTTGGGCCGGATCGGATATTCTAAGTAGCTCAGTTACAGACCAAGAGATCTCTTGCATTTTATATGATAGCCGAAATCAGACTTAAAACCTCTTGCCTGTTCCTCATAAGCTGGGAAGAAAGTGATCTGGCAAACATTGTAAAGAACACAGCTTCCAGGGTCAACCCAGTCTCCCCTGGGCAGATTAGGGGCTCAGGACCAGATGAGGGTAGGGTTTTGTTACTCAGAACTAGCAGGAGCTTCTTAGCTTGCAGACTATGTGCCTCACCCCAGATCCCAGATCTACAGCATCAGAATCTGCATTTAACCAGATTCTCAGGTGATTCAGATGCCAATTAAAATTTAAGAAGTGCTGCTTTCTGATACGTCAAGTGGTCCTTGGGACAACTGCAGAATGTAACTACAGTTGACCTTGAACACACAGGTTTGAACTATGCGGGTCTGCTTATATGAGGATTTTTTTTTAAATAAATGCAGTATAGAATTGTTCATGTATTTTCTCTTATGATTTTCTTAATGACATTTTCTTTTCTCTAGCTTTATTTTAAGAATATAGCATCTAATACACATAACGTACAAAATGTGTATTAACTGTGTTATTGGGAAGGCTTCTGGTCAAGAGGAGGCTATTAATAGTTAAGTTTTGAGGGAGTCAAAAATTATACAAGGATTTTCAACTGAGCACACAGGTGCAGGGGGCGGGGCAGTGTGGTGGTGGTGGTGGTGGGGACTCCCCTAACCCTAACCCCAGTGTTGTTCAGGGTGAACTGTACTGTAAAACCTATTGTCCCTATTTATGTATGTTCTAATGCCAACTTATGCAGAAGTATTTAGACCTTTCCTGAGGACTTTTGCCTCTGCTAATGGCAAACCAATTTATACTAACTCTCCCAAAGAAGATAGCTAAATTAAGCTAGACCATATATATATTTTTTTGACTATATATATATATTTTTTTGACTATATATATATATATATATATATATATTTCTTGAACAGACTGTAGTTTCACTGTGAATCATCTTGGTGGTCCAGAAAAATCTCAAGACCTGAACTTGAATTCAGGTGCTCCCAGACAGCTAGTAGCCTTAAAAGCAATTAAAAAAACCCTCTTTGGAGGAAGAGAACGTCATGGCAGCTCTGTATGCACACTCTACAGAAACAATGCCCAGGAAATAATCACAGTCAAACAAGTACATACGGAGATAAAAAGGCATGACAAGAAAATTCTGGAAGGTGTTGGCTCTGTCGCCGTGATTGTGTGATGGTACCATGCGTGTTTGCTTAAGTCCAGACACATTAAGTTGCACATATTAAATATGTACTGTTTTTTGTACATCAATTATACCTCAATAAAGCTGTTAAAAAATTAAAAGACCCTAATAGCAAGAACCCGTAGAAACAAGAACAACAGAAACAGGGTCTCCAGATACTGGGATTATCTGAAATAGAACAAGAAGCAGTTATGCTGAGCTTAATTATGGCAAAGAACCAGAATCTATACAAAGTAACACAGCAGAGTTGAGAAAGAAACAAATAGAAATTCTAGAATTGAAACATAACAAGCAAACTTAGAAATTTGGCAAGCTCTGTTCTTCAGATTCCCCTCTGTGTCCCATGTTTTCAGAGATAAGGATGCTCCTAACCTCCCGTTGTAGAGAAGGCACCTCTCGTATGACGGTTTTAGGACCTGCTTAGGGGTAAGGTCAGAAAGCTCTTCTCCCACATACCATTCCTCAAATTCCTTCAGCTTGAACTATTCAGTATGCCAAGCTACCATATTTTGGGGGAGCGTGACCTATGCCCCATCAAGAACAGAGTTTCTGCCGAGGAGGATGAAAAAATTCTGGAATTGGATAATGGTGGTGGCTGGACAACACTGTGGATCTACTTACCACCCTTGACCTGTATGCCTAATAATGGATAAAATGGTAAATTTTATGTTAGGTATATTTTATTGCAAGGAGACTTTAGTAGAAAACCTACAGTAAATCCTATATTACATTTAAAAAAATTGAAACTCCTTTTAAATGCAGTTGTTTGAATTGATTAATAAGTACGTTTTATGAATTAGCCTTCCCTCCTATCTTCACCATGTCTTATTGATGTGGGAAAGAAAGGAAAAAGAAAAATTAAATTTCCTTACTTCGTACAGCCCATTGACAAGTCCTTGAAACAGGCAGAGTGACCTTCCTCTGGGAGCTCAGGTGCTTCGATGTTGACACTTTGCTAAGGGCAGAAGGCAATCTTAGCCCGACCCCCAGGATCCTGTAAGTCTACTTTAACTAAAATTCCTTTGGAAACTTCCTTTATCTCTACCCCCCAAGCTACATATTGGCAATCATCCTCCAAGCATATGATCCACCGATATACAT
Organism: Neomonachus schauinslandi; assembly: GCF_002201575.2. Taxonomy (NCBI): domain Eukaryota; kingdom Metazoa; phylum Chordata; class Mammalia; order Carnivora; family Phocidae; genus Neomonachus; species Neomonachus schauinslandi. Next base: position 6,991,734 of record NC_058406.1, read on the forward strand.
CTGAAGAGTATCCTCCCTCTCATGCTGTCTCTCATTCTCTCTCTCTCAAATAAATAAATAAAATCTTAAAAAAAAAAAAAGAAGTAATGTTCAAATTGCATGCATCCTTCTTGGTATATACATGAACTCTGCCCAAGCAGAGAATAGAAGGAGCCTTCCTCTGAGGATACTCACAGGGCAATCTCCCCATGCTGTGATATAATACAAAATAAGTATCTGGTCTTGGTACATGGTTCCTAAAACCCTTGGAATCTCCAGAGTAATTAATGAGTGTCTCCTGTAGGCTAATGAGATGATTGGTGGTTGGGGTCTCCCAGATGGCCAAAGATTTAATCAATCATGCCTATGTAATGAAACCTCCACAAACACCCCTAAACGAGAGGGTCTGGAGAGCTTCCTAGTTGGTGAAAACATTGATGTGCTGGGACAGCGTCATTCCTGAAAGGGGCATGAAAGGTCCGCACACGCACCCCCATACTGTGTCCTATGCATCTATTCGGCTGTTCTTGACTTGTATCCTTTATAATAAACCTGTAATGTAAAGAGTGAACCGTTCTTGCAAATTACTGAACCTGAGGAGGGGGTCATGGGAATCCTGTTCATAGCTGGTCCGTCAGAAGTTCGCGTGGCCTGGGACTTGGAACTGATGTCTGAAGTGGGAGCAGTTTTTGAGACTGAGCCTTACTTAACCTGTGGGGTCTGTGCTAGCTCTGGGTCGCTAGTGTCAGAATCAGATTGAATTGTTGGACACCCAGTTGGAAAAGACACCACGTATTTGGAGTCAGAAGTGTTGTGAGTAATAAATAATAATAATAGCCTGCATGCCCACTCATCTTCTTTCTCCTCCTATTCCTCCTTGTCCCTAGGAAATGTTCTGTGAAGGCCAAGTGTGCAAACAGACGTTCCAGAGAGCCTGAGCTGTATCCAGCCACAGAGCCCATGTGTGACTGCAGCTGAACGTTGAAATCTATCCCCAAATGAACAGATGTTCGTCTGTCCTGGTTTGGCGATGGGAACTTGTGGTCGGAGAGATGTCCCACAGCCTGTACCAGAAGTCATTTACTCTAACTGGGGCAAAACGGCTCCGTTTCAATAAACCTGTCCAACAACCCTGACTTTTTTTCCTTCTAAATTTAGTGTATCCCATTATTTGAAGAAGTATTTTGAAAGCCTTATAGGTGCACCATGGACACACCAATGAACAGGATGTAATTCCATCTTCAAGGTCTAGTGAGGAAATGGACAAAACAAGCATCGGAACCGCAGTGATAAGTACAGACAACTATGAGAACTCAGGAGGGGAAACCTGACTTTTGGGGATGAGCAAGTGGCAGCAGGGGTCAGGGGTAGCGGAGGTGGTCTCCAGGCTCAGAACTGAAGCACAGGTGGGCAGGAAGCATCGGGAAGCATTCCAGGTAAAAGGCTGGGGGTAAGTTGGAGGGATGTTTGAGGAACTGAAAGAATGTGTTTGCTGGAGCAGGGGCGAATGTGGATGGAATGGTAAGAGATATCAGAGGCGGCTGGAAGGCAGGCAGGGGCTCTTTCATGAAGAATCTGGAAGGCTGGGCGACAGAGCTAAGATTTATCCCCAAAGTCATAGGAAGATGGTGCCTGGCTCTAAGCAGATCTGCACAGCCAGGCTGGCTCACAGAAAGGAACCCCAACTGCACAGGGGAGAAAGGGCTCTAGGTGGGGGATGCAATTCGGGAGCCAGTTTAGAAAGCACTGCTAGAAATCCCAGCGTGAGGTGGTGATGGTCAGGAGTACCTGGAGCCCAAGTCTCAAATACAGTGAATGGACTCGGGGCTGGAGAGAAAAAGCTAATCATGTAGGACCCAGACTCATAGTCCAAGGTGGTCGATGAGCCATGAGCCGTAGGGATGATGGAAGGGAAGGGGTCAAGGGAGATGCCCTGTTTGGGGTTCAGGCGGCTGTAGGAAGAAAGGTAGGAGCCAATCAGAAGGCAACACAGAAGAATGAGCTCTGGATCTTGAGGGGCCTGTGCCCAGTTTAAGCCAAGCCATCAGGAGAGGATGAGATGATGTGAAGCACATAAACTCTGCATATGGATGAGACTGTCTGGGACATTGTGTTTATAAGTAATCTCTACGCTCAGGGTGGGCTCGAACTTACAGCCCCAGAATCAAGAGTGGCATGCTCTACCGACGGAGCCAGCCAGGCGCCCCAGGGACAGTGTGCTCCAAGTGAGGAGAGAGAAACCTGAGGCCCAAAGGGGTACATTAGCAGGGGTGGCCAGAGGGGCTGGAGAAACAGGGGGGCATCCAGGAAGCAAAGGCAAGAAACGTTTCAGGGTCCAGGGAGTGGTGGGCACTTGCTGAGATGCCCGAGGCAGCAATAAGTCAAGCTGGATGATTCTGCCTCGGTGAGGTTGGTTCAGGGGCAGGGCTGGTGCTGAGCCAGCACGCTGGAGGGTGTGGAAGTAGGGGAGGTGAGCAAGTACAGACAGGGAGCGTTTGGCTGAGAAGCAGAAGGAGCGCGGGGATAGTTTCAGGGAGGCCTGCGAGGGAGTGACCAGTTCAGACAGGTGGACTGCTGGATCAGAGAGTCAGCATGGGGTAAGGGAAGTCAGGAGTGCCCACGGTGAGCTAGGCTCTAAGCTGGGCTTTAGGGGCTCTCTGGACAACAGCTGAGGAAAGGTCTATGCCTGAAAGGAGCTTATAGACTCTAGAAAGTGACAGAATTCAAGAGGAAATGAAAGTCTGAGTATCAGATCTAACTCTTGTTTCAGCTAACAGAAACCGACTTGTTTGACCTTAGCAGCAGTGACTTTAGAGCCAGAGAAAGTCAGAGGGCAATTGTGGGTCCAATTAGATACGGTGACCCCCAAACAGAAAGACTATGAAATTGTTTCAGGGTCGAATCAGGTAGTAAGTGGATTAGCTGAGCTGGCAGATGGACACCTGATTTGAGAATTATGTGGTGAGTAATCTTTCTTTTCTTTTTGGTGCAAAATGGTGGTTTACTAAAGCCCAGGGACCGGACCTGTGGGCAGAAAGAGCTGCAGCACTGGGGTCTCGAGGAGTGGTGATTACATAGTCAGGACTTGGAGGAAGTAAGGAAAAGGGAGGTTTCAAAAGAACTTTCATATGCTAAAGAGGACCGACCTACAAGATACCAGAGGCCTTAACATTGTCAAGGTAAAGTTGTTTTCCCCTCTAGCAAGGTATTAACATTAAGATAGTTGGGACATCCCTGGAAGAATGCCACACATTTCCCACCCTGGGGGGTGGGGGCAGGTTGCAGGGTGTCAGCTTGGGCTTTGTCTTCAGCTAGCCTTCTGCTCCATCATTCCCCGCCCTGAACAATTTTGACCCTTAAATCTTTAAGGTGGTTAGGTGGAAGGTGGTGAAGGTGGAAGGTCGCATGTTCTGTAACGTCTTCCTGCTGAATAGGGGCATAGAGATGTCCCTACCTATGGGTCAATATTGGTCAGTTGGGGAACACATACGGAAGTTACGAGAGGGCATTGTAGGGATGGAACCTCGACACCAAGCGGAGAGATACTGAAAAAGACAATGCATTAAGATTAGTGTTCCTAGTGTTCCGGAACCTGGACTGGATCGCCCGACGGAAGAACCAAGCGGCACTCGGAGATCTTGGAGGCTGGGAGGTTTATTTAACGCCCGCGGGCTCAGAGGAGAGTGGTCTCCGAAGGTCTGAGCCCCGAGCACAAAGGGGGCAATTTATACACTTCTACTTCCGCATACTTGGCACTTTTGGCGCATGCGCAAAGCGGGGCAGGGAGAAGAACCCGGATTGGTGCGAGCGGGAAGCTGAGCAGGGAGAAGAACCTGGAAGAGCCCCGGGGCAAGGACTGGGACTCTCCCGCTGGCTCGGTCGGCCATCTTAGGACACAGATTTTCCTTATTCCCCCCTTTGATGCCCCTTTAAACACCTAGTTTAGAGGTCACCATCTTCATCTTCTAAGGGGCGATAGTGAGTAAGGAGTAACTGGAGTCTGATTTTAGCAATTTGAGTAGTGCTAAACCTAGTAAGGGCATTAAGAATACAAAGACCAAATGCCACTATGAGGAGAAGCGATAGGAGGGGGCCGACGAGGGGGGCGAACCAAGGGCACCATTGTGAGAGGGAATCCCAGCAAGTTGTCCGCTGGAGTTTTCCCACTGGTGATGTACTCGTTCCTGTAATTGGGTCAGAGTTTCTTGGACCACCCCCAGCTCATTAGCATAGAAACAACATTCCTCCTGTAAGAAGAGGCAGAGCCCCCCTTGCGCAGCCGTGAGCAAGTCAAGCCCCTGCCTGTTTTGGAGGACCGAGGCCAGTAAAAGTGGGATCTTTGACCTTAGGTAGAGGGAGCCATTGTGGCTAACCCATCAGCAGATGAAACCCGTGGACAAGTAAGTGCAGTAATACAGCCTAGAGACACCCAATAAGCAATGACAATAGTAAGCTTCTGGGGAAAGTCCAGTCAGGAGGGGCAACAGTGAAGAGTCTGACTCCCAAGATGAGGGCAATCACGCCGATGAGAGCCAGGGACCACGATGAGCAGGTGTCCATCAGTCAGTGGGGTCTCGTCGAAGGTGAAGCCGGAGTGGGTTCGTGAAGTCTGGCTGGACTCTCCACTGGCACGGCTTCTCGTCCAAATGAGATGAGCTTTCTTCACTCTGGAGTGGTGGACCCACGGGTGACACCTGAGACCTTGAGGGCAGTAGGGGCGGTTAGAACAACAGTGTGGGGCCCTGTCCACTGCGGTTTGAGGGGGTCTTTCTTCCAATCTTTGACCCAAACTGAGCCCCTGTCTGGAAGGAGTGCACCTGAGACCCAAAGGAGATTGGGGCCCTCTCAATGGTATACTTTTGTAATTTATTTAGGGTGGCCCCCAGGGCCTGAAGCTGCTCCTTTATCCCTTTATCTCCAACCTGATGCAAGTTTCCTGGAAGGCTTCCCAAGCAAGCATGGGGGAGGCCGTCCCTATATTAATTCAAATGAGGAGAAACCTGATGTCCCGGGCGTGCAGCGAGCACGCAGGAGAGCTAGGGGTAGCAGATCCGGCCATGGGAGGTTAGTCTCCTGACAAAACTTTGCTAAGGTTCCCTTGAGGGTGCGATTCATTTGCTCTACTTTCCCTGAACTTTGGGGCCGGTAAGTGGTGTCGAGTCTCTAGGTGATGTTGAGAGATCTGGTCAACACCTGCACAATGTCTGCCACAAATGTGGGTCTGCTGTCACTATGGATTGTCAATGGCAGGCTGAACCGGGGCACGATCTCCCGCAAGAGGACTTTAGCTACTTCCTGGCTTTGCTCCGTCCTGGTCGGGAAGGCTTTGACCCACCCAGAGTATGTGCATCTATTACTAGGAGATATCTGAACCCCCTGCTCGGCTGCACATCTGTGGAGTCTACCTCTAGATCTTCGAAGGGGGTTGCTCCCATCCTCCGGACACCTGGCGGGGGCCGTGGTGCAGACCGAGCATTATGTTTAGCACATGTTAGGCACCGTTCACTCGGTGCTCGGCATAGTGCTGGCAGCTGACTGATGTAGTAGTGCTTCTTGAGAAGGGCCTCTAATGCAGTTTTCCCCAGATGAGTGAGTTGGTGGTGTTCCTTGACTAGATGCCCTCCAGTTGCTGTCGGAACAAAGATTCGTCCATCTGGCATCATCCACCATCCCTTTTCAATCCGGGTGGCTCCCTCAGCCATGGCCTGTTCTTTTTCCTTTTCAGTGTTAACTGGGCAGGGGGACTTCTTCCAGGGGTGTCAGGGCCATGGTGAGGGAAGGGGCTCTGTCTGTGTCCTCACTGGCTGAGGTCTTGGCTGCCTCATCTGCCAGATGATTTCCCCGCGCTATGGGGTCATCTCCTTTCCGGTGTCCCTTACAGTGCAGGATTGCTGCTTCCTTTGGAAGCCAGATGGCTTCAGGGAGTCTCAGTATCTCCTCCTTGTTCTTGATCGTTTTTCCTGTGGCGGTTAGGAGGCCCCTTTCCTTGTAGGTGGCTCCGTGTATATGTACGTAGCAAAGGCGTGCGAGAGTCAGTGTAGATGTTGACTCATTTGCCTTCACCAAGGGTGAGGGCTCGCACTAAGGCATATAATTCAGCCCGTTGAGCTGACCATCCAGCTGGTAATGCCTTAGCTTCTAGGACTTTAGTGGTTGTGGTTTATTCTTGGTAGGATAAAAGTTTTACATTTAGTGCTGATAACTTTAAAGGTCTATCTTAAACCAACAAACTTAAATATTGAATTATATTCCACCTGGGCCCACTCCATTTTCAGTTTTTACCTGAAACACTCGTGGGGACATCTGGAGTGAGCGGTGTTAAGTCCAGGGAGTGCTCTTCTTGCTCCTTGATAGCGAGGGAAGGAGCCATGGTGCCTGAGGCACCGAGGATGGTCTGGAAGCCAGCTATGCAGGCTGCAACCCAAGGTGGTGCAGAAAGAAGAAGGGGGAGGGGGAGACAGAAGAGGCAAAGTGTTGCCAGAAGGCAGAGAAAGCGTTCCTGGTTCTAGAGCTCATCAGCTCCAACAGAGGCGCAGACGCCACGTTTTCCCTCCAACAAGTGGAAATAGGCCGTCCAAGTCAGGCCAGAGAAGACAGGGAACTTCCCCGAAACAAAGCGAGTTTCAGCAGCTGCTTGGGAATATTCCTTAAAGTCCCCGTCCTGAGGGAGACTAACCACAGTCTGTTCCAGTTATAGCCATTAACCCAAGCAATGAATGAGGGACAAGCCCCCACGTCTATTAGGAAGAACAGTGAGAGAGAGAGAGTCAAGCGTCCCCTTCGTCTGGAATGGCCCGTGTTTCCTCCAGCAACCGGGGTTTCCTCAGAGGAGGCCTATTTAGATAATTGTCATCTAATATGTTGGCGGGGGTGGGGGCTACAAGCTGACACATTCGGGCAAACGCATTCTTCCAGAGGCTGTTAGGTCGGGGTCCTGGTGTAGAGCAATGAAGGCCTAGGTATGAGCGATGAAGGTATCCTAGGTCCATGTGCCCTGTTGCCTGCAGAGGAGATCTAACCGATAGACCCCACTGAGGCCATGCTGTGTTACAGGAGCTCAGTCCTTTCCTAAGTTTTGCAATCCAAATTGTTTCCAGTGGGTTAAAAGGCACCCCAAGGGGGAGTCCTTGGGAACCGAAGAAAAGAGAAGGTCCATTACCTAGAAAATCCCCCTGACTCCCGGGTGGTGTCCCATGCGCAGGATATGTCAGAGGCTCCTGGTGTCATAGCGACCCGAGGCGTCCCTGAACAAAATCGCTATGATCACTGCCGCAGTTAAAGGCCCCTGTAAGAGGGCGCCTGGGTGGCTCAGTTGGTTAGGCGACTGCCTACGGCTCAGGTCATGATCCTGGAGTCCCGGGATCGAGTCCCGCATCGGGCTCCCTGCTCGGCAGGGAGTCTGCTTCTCCCTCTGCCCCTCCTCCCCCTCATGCTCTCTGTCTCTCATTCTCTCTGTCTCAAATAAATAAATAAAAATCTAAAAAAAAAAAAAAGGCCCCTGTAAGAGGGAGGCCTGCCCTGCCGCCGCTTTCCCATTGCATCCTAGGACTGAAATATCATGCCTTGAAGGTCATGGATGAAGGTCACGCCTTTACCTGCTTTGAAGGTATTTTACCTTGATCTTGCCTTTAAGAACCTGCCGCTTTTAACCCATGGAGAACACTAGAAAAGTTTTACAATGGGAAAATTACCGAATTTTGTAATTTAAGTAATTAGTAGAGGACACTGACGGAAAACAGTAAAGACAGAAATCCACCATGATTCTAAGCGACATTCCAACACATGTAGTCCTTACAGCCGACTTCCCTAGAAACAGTCCCCAGTTGGGTTTTAATTCAATCAGGTGCTGGTTTTGGCAGGCTCCCAGTGGAGGTCCCGTGGCCAGAAGTAGCTAGATCAGGGATGTGAAGGGGATCACATTAGATCAATCAGGAAGAACTCTCACATGGGAGTCTTAAGATTGGCAGCTGTCCTGGTGACTTAGGTGGCTGTCCCATGCCCAAGATAGACGACTTTGTATAAGGACAGCAGTAAAAAGAGGGCATCAAGTTTCTGGGTCTTACTACCATCTGGCAAGGGTACTCACTTCCAGCCAGAAGGCAGGCTTTCTCCTCCCCGTAGAGTAGCCACAGGCTAGAGGTTTGGAGCCTGAGGAATCGGCGTGAAACTGTTCCAGTAAGACCGTACTCCTTGAAGGGCCCCTGAAAGGAGAGTAAAGGAAGAGGAGAGAAAGTGCTCACCAACTTTGCACTGAAGCTCAGAGTTCAGATGTAAAGACTCAAAGCCCCACGTTTGGGCACCATATGATGGGGTTTTGGAATACAGTTGAGGTTTGGTGGGGTGAGGTCCGGAGCCGACGACCAAGAAGGAATTCTTGAGACGTCCTTGGTGCAAAATGGTGGTTTATTAAAGTATGGGGACAGAACCCGTGGGGTGAAAGAGCTGCTCCCTGTGGTGAGTAATCTGAATCCGGGGCTGTGGGTGGTGTGGGCTCCCCTTTTTGGAAATCTCCTCCCTAACCTAAGGTCATTGCTTTGAGGCAATTTGAAACAATAGGCTCTTGTGGGAGGCAAAATTTTATCAGCATTTATTAATTTATCCAAATACGGGTAAATGTGTGAATTCCTGGAATTTAGCAGTGAACAAAAGGAAAAATTTCTCCCCTCATGGAACTTCCATTCCCATGGGAGGAGACAGATAATAAACATAAGTTAAAAACATAGCGAATCAGGGGCGCCTGGGTGGCGCATTTGGTTAAGTGACTGACTCTTGGTTTCAGCTTAGGTCGTGATCTTGGGGTCGTGGGATTGAGCCCCACATCGGATTCCATGCTCAGCTTGAAGTCTACTTAAGACTCTCTCTCCCTCTCCCTCTGCCCCTCCCCCTGCTCTCTCCCTCTCTCTCTCAAATAAACAAATCTTTAAAAGATATATAATGCATCAGATAGTGGTAAGAGCTACAGAATAATAATAACAGGGAACTTGGGATGTTGGTGGTGCTCTTCAGGTAAGATGTTAAGGGCTCAGAAAGTGTGACATTTAGGCAGACTCTTTTTTTTTTTTAAAGATTTTATTTATTTATTTGACAAAGAGAGACACAGTGAGAGAGGGAACACAAGCAGGGGGAGTGGGAGAGGGAGAAGCAGGCTTCCTGCGGAGCAGAGAGCCCGATGCGGGGCTCGATCCCAGGACCCTGGGACCATGACCTGAGCCGAAGGCAGACGCTTAACCGACTGAGCCACCCAGGCGCCCCCAGGCAGAGTCTTAAGCTGAGGAATAAGCTGGGTGGATGGCTGGGGACAGAGAATCAGTGCAAAGGCCCTGGGGTGAGAGGATGTGTGATGTGCTAGAGGTGTAGCTAGGAGGCTGAGGGAGCAAGGCCAGGAGTATGAGGAGACGAGGTTGCCTTTGGCAGAGCCGAGAACTTTCAGCAACCTTATATTCTAAGACTGCTGCTTTGCTGCCCCCGGAAGAGCCAACTTCAGTTTAGGGCATAGAGGCAGTTGACTTTGCACTTCTTTTAGCAAAGCTGTGTTCTCTTCCACCTCTGCTTGCAGGCTGACCTGCTCCACTCTGGCTGGCCCCCATACATCCTTCTCTCAGGGGACATGACCCAAACAGCTGCAAGTGACCAGCAGTTAGTTCAGATTAAGCAAATAGTCAAGGAAGGGAAGTTCTTGTGTATAGGATGCCAACTAATAGATGGGAAAAGAATAACAGATTGAGAAGATCACGATTTTTTAACCCTCGATGAAAGCGTGGCCCTGAGCCATAATCATCATTGGTTGCTAACCGAGTTCTATGAAGAGTTAAGAGGGTCTTTAAAACGGATGGGTCAGGCTGATGCCCCCAAATGAGCCCAGTGATCAACCTTTTTTTTTCTTTTTAAGGATTTTATTTATTTATTTGAGAGAGAGAATGAGGGGGGGAGGGTCAGAGGGAGAGGCAGACTCCTGGCTGAGCAGGGAGCCCGATGTGGGACTCGATCCTGGGACTCCAGGATCATGACCTGAGCCAAAGGCAGACGCTTAACCAACTGAGCCACCCAGGTGCCCCCCGCCCCCACCCACCCCCCAGTGATCAATGTTATCACTCAAGGTAGGGCCAGGTACTGTGTGTGTGTGTGGTATGATGCGGTGAGAGGTGCTATGGGAGTACCTGTGAATCCTCTTCCAAAAAGAACAGAGGGGTGCCTGGGTGGCCCAGTTGGTTAGGTGGCTGACTCTTGGCTTCGGCTCAGGTCATGATCTCACCATCGTGAGATCAAGTCCCGAGTCAGGCTCTCAGCTCAGCGAGGAGTCTGCTTGGGATTTTCTCTCTCCCTCCCCTCCTCACCGTGCTCTGACTTGGGCACCTACATGCACATGCACTCTCTCTCTCAAATAAATAAATAAATAAATAAATAAATAAATAAATAAATAAATAAA
>NC_058406.1:7002148-7009235 GCF_002201575.2 Neomonachus schauinslandi
AAATAAATAAATAAATAAATAAATAAATAAATAAATAAATAAATAAAATCTTAAAAAAAAACAAAAAAGAAAAGAAATTGAATTGAAATCAGCTTGTAAATCTAACCACTGGTTCATAGGGAATGTGGGGAGAAAGCAGGGCATGTTACACCATCCGTCAAGTCCAGAATGTGAGGAATTCAATTCTAGAAGACAAATAAGCGATTATGTCACCCAATAACATAGCATGATAAAAATAGAGATAAGGAGAAGTGTTCTAAATTAAAAGAAGTAAAGAAGTAGAAGCCTTACCAATCAAATACAATACGTGGAGCTTGTGTATGTCCTGCTTAAAATAAAGCAAACAGAAAAGACCTATCTTAGGGGCACCTGGCTGGCTCAGTTGGAATAGCATGAGACGCTTGATCTCGGGGTCATGGGTTCGAGCCCAACATTGGGTGTAGAGATTACTTAAAAAGGGAAATTACTTAAGGGAAATTTGAGTGGATATTAGATGATAAAAAACTGTTGATTGCTGTGTGTTAATGGGGTGTGTGTTTTTTGAACTTACCTTTCAAGACATGCTGACATATTTACATGTAAAATTATATGTCTGAAATTTTCTTTGAAATATTCTAACAAAAATATTTAAAAAAACGCAAAACATGAGGTGTATCAATGAAACAAGGGTTGCAAAGTTTTTTATAACTTATTGGAGCTGGGTGTATGTGAGTGCTGTGGACAGAATTGTGTCCCCCAAAACTCATGATGAAGCTCTAACTACCAAGTGACTGTATTTGGAGATGGAACTTTAATGAGACGGTTAAGGTTAAGTGAGATCACTTAACCTGACCCTACAGAATCAGTGTTCTGGAAAAGACTCTAGAGAGCTTTCTCACTGTCTCTCCCTGAAATGCTTCCTCTGCCTCTCCCTCCTTCCCTGTTCCTTCTCCCTCATCTCCTTCCTCTCTTCCTCCTCAGGTCCAGAAATTTTATTTCAAGACTTTATTTATTGGGGGAGGGGTGGGCAAAGGGAGAGAGAGAATCTTAAGCAGGCTCCATGTCCAGTGCCAGGGAGGAGGCTGAAGGGGCGCTACCTCACAACCCTGAGATCATGACCTGAGCAGAAATCAAGCACCCCATGCTTAACCACTGAGCCACTCAGGTGCCCCTTATTTTTTTGTAAATATTTATGTTTGTACGTATGGAATCTCTATGCCCAAGGTAGGGCTTGAACTCACAACCCTGAGATCTAGAGTTCCATGCTCCAGGGACTGAGCCAGCCAGGCGCCCCAAGAAACTGTTTCTTTTAAAAACAGTTCCTGACTTAAGCAGCACACAAAATCAAAGTGCATGGTTGTTTTCCTTCAACCTTCATCTTTTAGGACTGCTGAGATTTGCTTCTTCAGGCATCTTTTTTTTTTTTTTTTAAGATTTTATTTATTTGATAGCGCGAGACAGTGAGAGAGGGAACACAAGCAGGGGGAGTGGGAGAGGGAGAAGCAGGCTTCCCGCCGAGCACGGAGCCCATGTGGGACTCGATTCCAGGACCCGGAGATCATGACCTGAGCGGAAGGCAGACGCTTAATGACTGAGCCACCCAGGTGCCCCTTCAGGGATCTTTTTAAGGAAAGTTTTTTTTTTTTTTTAAAGATTTTATTTATTTATGTGAGAGAGAGAATGGGATAGAGAGAGAGAGCATGAGAGGGGGGAGGGTCAGAGGGAGAAGCAGACTCCCCGCTGAGCAGGGAGCCCGATGCGGGACTCGATCCCGGGACTCCAAGATCATGACCTGAGCCGAAGGCAGTCGCTTAACCAACTGAGCCACCCAGGCGCCCCTTTAAGGAAAGTTTTAAGTGTCAGAAATCAAACGGGAAAATGCAACTTCCTGAGGCTCTCACTCTCCTCGCTCTCCAAGGAAAGGACGGGCACCCACCTTCCTGTGGCCTTATTTTGGCCCCAAATACCGAGGGCTGGGGAAGCGGCACCGCGTGGGAGCTTCCCGCTCCAGCCGGGCTGCCCCCAGGGGACGCCCAGTCACCCCCTGCCCTGACGCCCCCTGCCCCTGGCCCCTCTCCCCCTGGCCGGGGCGCCCCCGCCCACTCCCCAGCCCTAGCTCCAGACGCCCCGCCCCCTCTACCCCCCTCCCCGGCAGGGCTGCGCTGCTGGCCCAGCGGCTCAGGCACTGTGGGGGGCCTGCTGGTTGGGGGGCGGCGGCCCCCACGCTGTCTGTCCCCGGCGCCGCTGCCGGGCACCCTGGGCGCCGCCTGGGGGAGACGCGCTGCAGGTTGCAATGCGGGCTCCTCCCCGCCGCTCTTAGGCCTCTCGGAGGCTGCGGGGCCTCGCCGAGAGCGCCCCCTCCTGGCCCAGCCGCACCTCCTCCGCCGGTCCACTGCGGAGGGAGGGAGGGGGCCCTCGCTCTTTTTATTTTTTAGTTTTTTAGTTTTTAGATTTAGGGTGTTTTGTTTACATAACAAAATTTTATCATTTTAACAGTTTTTAAGAGTACAGTGCATTTGCATTAAATACACTCACGTTGCTGTGCAGCCATCCCCACCAACCGTCTGCGGAACTTTTCCATCTTCCAAACTGAAACTCTGTCCCCCTTAAACACAACTTCCCATGCTCTCCTTCCCCAGCTCCTGGCAACCACCATCCTGCTTTCTGTCTCTACCACTCGCTCTGACTCCTCATATATTCGTCCTTTGTGGCCGGCTGGCTTTATATAGCTCACATCAGGGCTCATCCATGCGGTAACATGTGTCAGAATTACCTTCCTTTTATTTATTTATTTTTTATTTTTTAAAGATTTATTTATTTGACAGAGACACAGCGAGAGAGGGAACACAAGCAGTGGGAGTGGGAGAGGCAGAAGCAGGCTTCCCGCTGGGCTCGATCCCAGGACCCTGGGATCATGACCTGAGCCGAAGGCAGACGCTCAACGACTGAGCCACCCAGGCACCCCTACCTTCCTTTTAAAGGCTGAATAATATTTCATTGTATTGTTGGCATAGAACACAGTTGGAGGAACCAGTCATCCCTCTGTGGATGCTGGGGTTGTTTCCACCTTTTGGTGATTGTGGATAATGCCGTTGGGAATGTGGGTGTACACATGTCCATTGGAATCCCAGCTTTCAATTCTTTTGGGTATCAACTCCGAAGTGGAATTTCTAGGTCATATGGTGATTCTGTGTTTAACTCTGGAGGACCTGCCACACTGTTCCACGGCAGCTGCCCCATTTCACATTCTTGCCCACAGAGCACAAGGGTTCCCGTTTCTCCACAACCTCCCCAACATTTGCTTTCTGCTTTTGGGTAATAGCCATGCGTTATCCCAATGCATTTTTAAAAATTGTGATAAAATACACATAATATGAAATGTGCCATTCTAACTCTTTTAAAGTGTACGATTCAGTGGCAGTAAGTACAGTTGCTGTGTTGTACCACTACCACTGTCCAGTTCTAGAACTTTTCTGTTACCTCAAATGGAAACCCCTTACCCATTAGCAGTCAACCCTTCCCACAGTCCTGGCAAGCAATAATCTACTTTCTGTTTCTATGGAATGGCCTATTCTGGATGTTTCGTATAAATGGAATCATACAATATGAAAATCGTGGCCTTTTATGTGGTATCTTTTTTTTTTTTTTTAAGATTTTATTTATTTGACAGAGAGAGAGAGAGAGCGGCAGAGGGAGAGGGAGAAGCAGACTCCCCGCTGAGCAGGAAGCCCGGTGTGGGACTCGATCCCAGAATGACCTGAGCGGAAGGCAGAGGCTTGACCAACTGAGCCACCCAGGTGCCCCTTGTGTCTGGTATCTTTTTTTTTTTTTTAAAGATTTTATTTATTTAATTGAGAGAGAGAGAGAATGAGAGAGAGAGCATGAGACGGGGGAGGGTCAGAGGGAGAAGCAGACTCCCTGCTGAGCAGGGAGCCCGACGTGGGACTCAATCCCGGGACTCCAGGATCATGACCTGAGCCGAAGGCAGTCGCTTAACCAACTGAGCCACCCAGGCGCCCGTGTCTGGTATCTTTAATTTGACCCTATGTTTTCAAGGCTTATCCATTTGTAGTGTATCAGGACTTCACTCCTTTATATGGCTGACTAATATTCCACTGTTTGAATGTCTTAGTAGCTCAGACTGCTATGACAAAACACCATAGACTGGGGGGCTTGAACAACAGACCAACAACAAAACAATGTTCCACTCATAGCATTCTACTCCTGGCCCCTCCCCCAATCCATGTTCTTCTTCTTCTTCTTTTTTTAAGATTTTATTTATTTATTTGACAGAGAGAGAGACAGCAAGAGGGGGAACACAAACAGGGGGAGTGGGAAAGGGAGAAGCAGGCTTCCCACTGAGCAGGAGCCCGATGCGGGGCTCGATCCCAGGACCCTGGGATCATGACCTGAGCCGAAAGGCAGACACTTAACGACTGAGCCACCCGGGTGCCCCCCAATCCATGTTCTTATCACATGCAAAATACATTCATTCCGTATCAAAAGCACCCAAATTCTTAACTCATTCCAGCATCAACTGCGAAGTGTGAAGTCCAGAGTTTCACATGAGACCATCGTCTTAATCAGATACAGGTGAGATTTGTGGTATGATTCATCCTGAGGCAAAATTCCTCTCCAGCTATGAACCCGTAAAATCAGATAAGTTACGGGTTTCCAAAACCCAGAGTGGTAGACAGGCATAGGATAGACATTTCTTTCTTTTTTTTTTTTTTAAGATTTTATTTATTTGAGGGAACACAAGCAGGGGGAGTGGGAGAGGGAGAAGCAGGCTTCCCGCTGAGCAGAGAGCCTGATGCGGGGCTCGATCCCAGGACCCCAGGATCATGACCTGAGCCGAAGGCAGACGCTTAACGACTGAGCCACCCGGGCGCCCTAGGATAGACATTTCTATTCCCAAAGGGAGAAATCAGAAAGGAGAAAGGGGCGACGAGCCCCAAGCAAGTCCAAAACTTAGCAAGACAAATTCCAAGAGATATTAAGGCTCAAGAATAATCCTCTTCGGTTAGATACTCTGACCTCTAGACCAACAAGGGCCGCAGTCCCACTCCCAGGACCCACTGGGGTGCATGCTCTATGGACTGAATCAGCCAGGCACCCCATTCTTGCTCATAGCTGCATAGCAGTATGACCTGGTCCTGTAGGATCTCAGAATCCAACAGCCTTCCTTCGTGTGGTCCTGCTACTTCTGTTCCCTTTAATATCCTCTCTTCCTGACTTCTGTTGAGATGGTTGATTAGGTCCATGGTTCACACCCACACCAATCTTGTCAAATGGCCAGTGAGCCACATCCTTGATGTTTTCTTTTTTTTTTTTTTTTAAAGATTTTATTTATTTATTTGAGACAGAGAGAATGAGAGAGAGCACATGAGAGGGGGGAGGGTCAGAGGGAGAAGCAGACTCCCCGCCGTGCAGGGAGCCCGATGCGGGACTCGATCCAGGGACTCCAGGATCATGACCTGAGCCGAAGGCAGTCGCTTAACCAACTGAGCCACCCAGGCGCCCTTGATGTTTTCTTTTTAATAACACACTTTCTTGTTTGTTGTAATATGGACAAGCTGAGACTTTTCCAAATCTTCAAGTTCTCATTCCTTCTTACCTAGCAATCCTTCTTCAATTCCTCTCTTTGCTCTCATGTTTTACTCCAAGCAGTCAGGAGGAACCAAGCCGCCCCTTCAACACTTCACCTAGCAATCTCCACAGCTGGATATCCAACAATTCCATCACTCTTCGACAAAACACTAGAACCAATGCACAATTCAGCCAAGTTCTCGCCACTTTATAACAAGGATTGACTTTTCCCCATTGTCCAAAAACCTGTTCCTCATTTCTGTCTGAGACCTCATCAGAATGATCTTGGCCCCACTCATGTTTCTACCAACATTTTGCCCGTGAGAAGGTGGAGGCTTTCTCTCCAGCTTGCCTCTCTCCTTCCTATGCTCTCACCAGAATCGCCGTGAGCCGTCCTTTTATGGCAGTCTGAACTTCTAGTGTGCACCTCTAATCTCCTCCAGCATCTTCCCGTTACAGCTTCAAAGCCATTTCTGCTTTTGTAGGTATTTGTTGCAACAGTACCCCACCCATCAGATTTATTTATTTATTGAGAGAGAGAGAGCAAATCAGAGAGAGTACGAACAGGGGGCAGGGAGAGGGAGAAGCAGGCTTCCCCGCTGAGCAGGGAGCCCAACACGGTACTCGATCCCAGGACCCTGAGATCATGACCGGAGCCGAAGGCAGACGCCCAACTGACTGAGCCACCCAGGCACCCCAGGACCAGTTCTCTCTTAATCAGCTTGGACTGCTATAACCAAATACCATAGACTGGGAGGATTGAAACCACAGACATTTATTTCTCATAGTTTAGAGGCTGGGAAGTCCAAGATCAAGGTGGCAGATTGAGTGCCTGGTGAGAGCCTGCTTCCTGGCTTATAGACAGCAGGCTTTTCACTTTTAATTGCTTCTGAGGTTCTTTGTGACACAAGATATATGGAGTGTTTTCCCATACTAACAACCAATTCTCGGATTCTCTGACACTCACTAGGTGTACAACAGTTCAGCTCAATTCTGATATTATCTATGTGGAGTGAGCGTCAGACTCTACAGGTTAAAAGGCTCGGTCCTACAAGACTGCCTCTACTTCCCATGCCAACTGCAAATGGGGTGCCCAGGCTGCCTACACTTTGCCCAACTGACTACAAATTTGGAGGTTCCTATGACAGCTGCCTAGAATGACTCACAGAGCACAGGATAGCACTCTACTTACTATTACTGGTTTGTTAGAAATGATACAACTCAAGGACGGCCGAAGGGAAGAGATGCTTAGGGCTGGGTACTGGGAATGGCAGGCTGGCATGCCTGGTGTATTATCCTCCCAACACTTTTTTTTATAATGATTTTTTTTTAAGATCTTATTTATTCATTTGACAGAGAGAGACACAGCGAGAGAGGGAACACAAGCAGGGGGAGCGGGAGAGGGAGAAGCAGGCTCCCCGCGGAGCAGGGAGCCCGATGCGGGGCTCGATCCCAGGACCCTGGGATCACGACCCGAGCCGAAGGCAGCCGCCCAACGACTGAGCCACCCAGGCGCCCC
>NC_058406.1:7009245-7176809 GCF_002201575.2 Neomonachus schauinslandi
CCCGAGCCGAAGGCAGCCGCCCAACGACTGAGCCACCCAGGCGCCCCCTCCCAACACTTTCATGCGCTCACCAGTCTGGAAGCTCTCCAGAACCTCATTGTTCAAGAGTTTTTACAGAGCTCCAGCTCCAGTCCCCCATCTTCTCCTGGAGATCAGTGGGTGGAACGGAGGGTTCCCAGCCTCTAGCAAAGCGTTTAGTCCTCAGGGAGCTGCCCCCATCCTGAGGCTATCTCTGGGGCCCACTGCAAGTCACTTCTTTAGCATAAACTTAGATGTGCTCAAAACTGGCCCCTTAGGAATGATGATAGACACTCCTATCATTCAGGAAATTCCAAGAGTTTTAGGAACGTTGTGCCAGGAACCAGGGGCAGAGACCAAATATATATTTTTATATCACACTGTTTTAACCTCAGTTTGGAAAGGCGTTTTGGAACCGAGACAGGAAAACTATAGGGACCCCATGAAAAACTTTTTTTTTCACTCCTTTTCCTGCTTCTATTTTTGCTAGGACTTACGCCCCCGCCTTACGCATGCCTTATAGCACAGATAATGTATCTCCTCCTTGTAAAGGACTAGGATTTAACAATTTCTTCCAGCACAATAGATAACATCCAAGGAGTGACCAGGCAGCATCATCATGAACATTTTCCAGACCACTGACTCACCAAGAGCCCTGTCTCCAGGGCTTAAGTAACTTAGAAGAATGCCTAAAACTTGTCCTTTTTCCTGGACGCCTGAGAAGACATGTCACCAGATCACAATCCTCAATGAAAACCCTGGATCCCAAGTAAAGACAAGACTCGTTTCTTTTTCTTTCTGGTCTCCCAGATGCCCTATCCATATCTACACTCTCTATATATCTTTAATAAACTCTGCTCTCACTTCCTCTTGTCTGATTTCTATCCTGTGTGAAGCCAGTGACCCTCTTGGCTGGTCCTGCCAGACCTCCCTCTGGGTCCTCAGACCCAGCCAGACTGCATCAGAACCATCCAGAAAACAAGTGAAGGATCTCTTTGTCATCTTAAAATGCAAGAGGCTGGGGCACCTGGGTGGCTCAGTCGGTTAGGCATCTACCTTCAGCTCCAGTCACGGTCCCAGAGTGCTGGGATCAAGCCCCATGTCAGGCTCCCTGCTCAGTGGGGAGTCTGCTTCTCCCTCTCCCTCTGCTCCTTCCCATGCTCGTGCTCTCTCACTTGCTCACTCTCGCAAGTAAATAAATAAAATCTTTTAAAAAAATGCAAGAGACTACCTTCATGGTGTTTTATTATAGTTAACTATTGGAAGCATTTTGTCACAATTGCTTGGACTGAATTCAATTCAGCAGACATTCAAAGAGACTCAGTAGGTTTAGAGAATATGAAACAAAAGCCATGAAAAATGAATGACAAATTCAATAGAAATTATTCTGCCATTAAGAAGTGAATTATAACAACAACAAAAAAAAGAATTTTAAGTCATACCAAAAGCAGTAATTCATTATGACAATTCATGTTGAATAAGTGTGATGAATAAGTTCTGGCATTGTTTGATAATCCAATGAATGGCAAGGGGTGAATGAAAAGATTTAAATTTTTGTTAATTTGCATAAAATATGCCAATGAGTTGATATGAAACATAACACATCACGACGACAGCAAAACCAAACTGGTTGATGCATTCATCAATTCAGAGCATTACCACTAAGCACAGGGTAAAAAAAAATTGAAATGCCCGGAAATCTTGCAGTTCATCTCTGAAGCTTCATGGAAATAGCCACAAATTTAAAAACAGTCCTAAAAATACATGTCCTTACCAATAATGAGGGGTTATTTTTATTTATTTATTTATTTATTTATTAATTAAAGGGGCTATCTCTGGGACCCACGGCCCCTGGGCCACAACATATTTCCTCATCCAAGCCCTGCAAAGAAGAGCTGTCATCTTTTCCCATAATTCCCAGCTAGAATCTTAAAACCCACTCAGATTAGATCACCTTGGACCACATGCGAAAACAGGAAGCGACACGGGACTTAGTCTTGGTCACATGTCATGGATTTCACATCTGGAGCTTGGGTAGAGTTAACTTCAGCAGAACCAAATAGATACCTTCTTACCAAAAGTCCCGTCTACAAAACCTGGGTCCATCCCTGTACTGGTACTATCTAAAATAGCATCTCACTAATACTATTTATTTATTTATTTATTTATTTATTTATTTATTTGACAGCAAGAGAGGGAATACAAGCAGGGGGAGTGGGAGAGGGAGAAGCCGGCTTCCTGCTGAGCAGGGAGCCCGATGCGGGGCTCAATCCCAGGACCCTGGGATCATGACCTGAGCCGAAGGCAGACGCTTAATGACTGAGCCACCCAGGCGCCCCTATTTATTTATATTTTAAAGGTCTTATCTATTTTTGAGAAAGAGACAGAGCATGAACAGGGGGAGGGGTAGAGGGAGAGGGAGAAGCAGACACCCCACTGAACAGGGAGCCCAATGTGGGGCTTGATCCCAGGACCTTGGGATCATGACCTGAGCCCAAGGCAGATGCTTAACTGACTGAGCCACCATTATTTTTATTTTTAAATAATCTCTACACCCAGTGTGGGGATTGAATTTACAACCCTGGGATCAAGAGTCACACACCCTACCAACTGAGCCAGCCAGGTGCCCCACCAATAATGAGTTTTGAAGCAAAAACACACTTTCCAGAAACTACCAATAATAACAAGTAAGTTTTGTTCAACCATACTAGCAGAAAGATTAATTTTTGAACCTAAAAATTATCTTATGAAATTGTCATATGGAGAGGCAAAGCTGCAGAAAGAATTAGTATAGAAGCAGTTAATAAAATTGTTTTTCTGAATTTTTAAGTTTCTTTTTTCATTCTAAATATTCATACTTGAAACTAATTTTGTATTCATTTTCTTAAAGGAGACCCCTCCTCCCAATTCATCCCTCAGGTGCTACAAAACCTGGGTCCATCCCTGTACTGGTACTATCTAAAATAGCATCTCACTAATACTATTTATTTAGCCACTTATTTCTCAGAAAAAGCTGTCTAAAACCTACTGAGGTGGATGACGGGACTTTTGGTAAGAAGGTATCTATTTGGTTCTGCTGAAGTTAACTCTACCCAAGCTCCAGATGTGAAATCCATGACATGTGACCAAGACTAAGTCCCGTGTCGCTTCCTGTTTTCGCATGTGGTCCAAGGTGATCTAATCTGAGTGGGTTTTAAGATTCTAGCTGGGAATTATGGGAAAAGATGACAGCTCTTCTTTGCAGGGCTTGGATGAGGAAATATGTTGTGGCCCAGGAGCCGTCTGAACACCCTGAAGGAAGCCAGCCAGGAAAAGCAAGGGATATGGCAGAAAGCAGAGAGAGAGAACCACGAAGAAACTTGGGTCCACTGTTCAGCCTCAGAACAAACGTGACCTGAAAGTCTACTTTTGGACTCTAGTTCTGTAAATCAGTAAGTAAGACCCACTCATTGTTGACAAGCCAGTTTGAGGTGTGCTTTTCTTTTCAAGATTTTATTTATTTATATTAGAGAGAGAGAGAAAGTGTGTGCACAGGAGCAGGGGGAGGGGTAGAACAGGAGGGAGAGGGAGCAAGAAAATCTCAAGCAGACTCCATGCTGAGTGTGGAGCCCGATAGGGGGCTAAATCCCACGACCCTGAGATCATGACCTGAGCCAAAACCAAGAGTCACATGTTCAACCAACTGAGCCACCCAGGCGCCCCATACGTGTGCTTTTCTTTTATTTGCACAGAAGGTGTCCTAAAAATGAAACACAGTGTAGTTACAGAGAAGCACCTGGGAAATCCTAAGCATTATTGAATATAAACTGTGAAAAATAGGCAGGAACGGATTCTCATGTTTCCTAGTCTCTTTGCCTTAGTTTGTATGACCCAAATATTGATAAGGGTAATGATCATGATAAAAATACAGATATGTTCTCAATACAGGAACATGTGGTGAGGAATGCAAATATGATCAAATAAAATCCTTCAAGCCACGGTTTCCACTCTGCGTGTCATGCCTTGTTTGTTAGACCGGTAGGCACTTGGGTGTTGTTACATTATTCTTTGCACCTTTTTGTTTATCTGAAATATTTCTTAAGTAAGTAAAAAACACTTTGGGTTTAAACAATCATGCTCTGCCAATGGGAAGAGACTCAAAACCCCGTGAAGTATTCATGGTAAGTGTTATCCCTGTTTTACAGATGAGGGACACCGAGTTACAGAAAGGGTAAGTGATTTCCTAGGAGGGTGACGAAGTGGGTTAGTGATAGAGCTGAGAGTAGAACCATAGGCTTTAACCTCTATACGAAACATCTTCTGGATTGGTTTAATGTTCTCGTAATGGCGGTCGGTACTAATGTCCTTTGATGTATATGATCCGATCTTTCCACTGTAGACACTAGGAATCCACAAGATTGGATAAGAGTCAGGCAAGACTCACATTCAGAAATGAGCGTCTCAGCTAAGTACACATATCTTTGGTAGTGAAGGATGGGTCTAAGTGGGGAAGGGTATGGTGTATGAAGAAAGACTGAAAAGTGCTATTCACTAAAAGGAAAGTTGAAAAACTAGGCAATAATAACAAAACACTTCTATAATGCTTACTATGGGTCAAGCAATTTTCCAAGTACTTTACAGAGATCAACTCATTTAATTTTCACATATATGAAATAGCTACTGTTCTTACTCCCATTTTATAGATGGGCAATTTATTTATTTATTTATTTATTTATTTATAAAGATTTTATTTATTTGAGAGAGAGAGAATGAGAGAGAGAGAGCATGAGAGGGAAGAGGATGAGAGGGAGAAGCAGACTCCCTGCTGAGCAGGGAGCCCAATGCAGAACTCGATCCCGGGACTCCAGGATCATGACCTGAGCTGAAGGCAGTCGCTCAACCAACTGAGCCATCCAGGCGCCCTATAGATGGGCAATTTAGACCCTGGGTATTGCGATTTGTAAGAAATATATATCTGGTCATTCAGATGACCAAAATAGATTTCTTATATATATTCGGTCTTCATTCACAGTTCTGGCTCACAGCTCCCCAAACCTAAGTGTTGAGTGTGATAAATGTGTCTTTTGTTGCATTAATGAAGGTGACGTTTGGATCTCACCCAAAGTGGAAGGCTGGTTACCAGGGTGGCCAACCATGTGATAGGAGGGCTGGAAATTTCAGTCCCAGCTCCCGACCTCCAGGGAGGGGAGAGAGACTGGAGGTTGAATCAGTCAAGTCAATCCTGACTATGCAATGAAGCCTCCATAAAAACACAAAAGGACTGGGTTTGGAGAGCTCTTGGGTTGGTGAACACATGGAGAGTAGGAAGAATGGTGCTCCGGGGGCCGGGGTGGGGCATGGAAGCTGTGTGCCCTTTCCAAAGACCTTGCCCTCTGCATCTCTTCATCTGGCTGTTGATTTGTATCCTTTATGATATCCTTTAATAAACTGCTAAACACGTTTGCCTGAGCTCTGTGAGTTTCTCTGGTAAATTAGAGGAACCTGAGGAGGTGACTGTTGGAATGTCCTATCTGTAGCTGGTTGAGTCAGAGGCACAGGCAGCAGCCTGGGGCTTGCAACTGGCATCTAAAGTGTTGGGGCAAGGGTGTGGGGCTGGGGGGGCAGTCTTGAAGGACTGAACCCTTAACCTGTGGAATCTGATGCTATCTCTGGCAAATGGTGTCAGAATGGATTTGAATTGTCAGACACCCTACTGATGTCTGAGAATTGCTTGGGTCGTGTGTGTGGGAACACCTCCTCCCACATCAGAATTGGATCCGGGACCCCCCCAAAAAAACCATGAATTGTCTTACGTTAAGAAACTTGCTCAAGGTCACAGTAAAATGGGGAAGTGAGTTTAAAATCAGGTAATCTGGTTCCAGAGTATGTATTTGTAGTCCCATGCTGAACATACATAATATGTCCCATGTCATGAATCATTTTATCTTGAATAAACCCTGGTGCTTCATAAAATGTTGCACCTTTGTTCCTCATATATGTTTCTCCTCTTACTTCTGCTGTTTGGGCCATCAGAACACCAGGTAACTATTTCTATAGAGAAAACTTTTCTTTCTTTCTTTTCTTTTTTTTTAAGTAGGTTCCACGCCCAACATGGGGCTTGAACTCACCAGCCTGAGATCAAGAGTTGCATGCTCTACTGACTGAGCCCGCTGGGTGCCCTGAGAAAACTTTCATGTCTTCATTCCTTCAATATACTGTGTCTACTACGTGCTCATGTGTGCTGGTTGTTTGGAGCACAGGGACATTTAACGTTTCTAGTGAGTTCTGCTTTGCAGATTCCAAAGCTCCCTACATACAGCAGTCTCATCCCCTTATTCCAGGTCACTGCTCCCAAATTCAGAGGTGTGGGTTTTGACTGTAGAAGCAAGGTGAGGAAAGAACTTGACAACAAGGAAGCTGAAAACACAACTCCCCCATCTTTGGATACTGTGAGTTACATGTTCTTTCTCAAGGCTTCACATGGCAGCTTCACCCCATCATCTCCCAGACTAGGGCATGACCTCCAGGTAAAAATGTGCCAGAATCTGGTTTGTTTGTTTTAAGGTTTATTTATCTGAGAGAGAGAGAGAGAGAGAGAAAGAGAGAGCACGAGTGGGGGGAGGGGCATAGGGAGAAAGAGAATCCACAAGCATACTCCCCGCTGAGCCTGGAGCCTGACGCGGGGCTTGATCTCACGATGCTGAGATCATGACCTGAGCCGAAACCAAGAGTGGGCCTCTTAATTGACTGAACCACCCAGGCGCCCCTAGATTCTGTTTTTGATCTGCCAACCATGTAGGTCAAATCAATAACATGGTTAAGGTCACTATTATAGATGTCCATTATACCTCAATAAGGCTGAAGTTAAAAAAAAAAAAAAAAGCCTGTCCCCCAAAGTAGTCCTGGTTCAGAAATGTATGAGCTCAGTGCTTCTGCTGTTCATAAAGAAACTTCACAGACTTTGACTCTGTCTAGGTCTCTCGTGTTTTGGCTCTGAGAAGCACTGATCAAAGATCTTTCTATGAAATCATTACCAGATGTTGGTCCCTTCAGACAACTAGCTGGACAGGCCCATCTTTAGCAAAGGAATGTCTCCTAGCAGGCACCTCCATTATCTATCCCTTCTGAATGCACTTAAAAGAAAAACAAAAAAGAAACAAACAAAAAAACAAAGGAAGAGAAGATGAGAGGAGGAAAAACAGCATTTCAATTTTACTGGTAATAAAAATGTAATTTCTTGGAATGTGACTTGTGTTTTTGAACATTTTAATGGCTTTATTGAATTATAATTTACACACCATAAAATCCACCCATTGTAAGTGTACAGTTTGATAATTTTTAATAAATTTATACAGTTGTGCAACCATTCCCACATACCCCGACATTCCAGAGAACATCCATCACTCCAGAAAGTTCCTTCCAGCTTGTTTGCCGACTATTGTTATTTTATAACCTTTTTGTTTGGAGTCTCAGACAGTGAACTCAGTGAATATACTTATAATGGATGCTTTTTATATTCACTTTGTTTCTGCCCAGGGCAAGAATCCCTACTTTATTTCCCCTGAGATCTTTTGTAGGATACTATTTCCCCTAATTTTCTTACCCTCCCTTCATTTGAAAGGTTTTTAATTCTCCACAGATGACAGGTTTACTTTTAATATTTACTCGGTGTGCTCATCAGCATTTAATTATATCTTTGGGGTGCAACACTTTGGGCCCTTTGCAAAATAGTCTTCTAATCAATAACAACAAACCAGCTTTTGGTTGTGTGTGAAAAGAACAGCTACATTCCCAGTCCTATTCATGCTTTGAAAATGTTTTCTGCAAATGTAAGAATCACCAGTCATGAAATTACAGGATAACCTTTTTTTTTTTTTTCGTGAAGACATGTACATTTATCTCACCACTTTGAAAAGTGCTTATCTTAATATTGAGACTGGCAGGGCAGATTCTGGTGTTGGCAGCCCCTAGAACAATGAGTGCTGACAGAGGGCGTTGAGCCCCAAGCCTTAGACTGAGCCCTGTACCTTGTTATTCCTGAATCTGGTGGACATTGTGGTTGCCTCCCTAACAGCCATTTTGTCCTTTTCCCATTTTGTTCCAGCCACAGGCTTAGAATGGGATTGGCCACCCAGGTCTGAGAGAGGGTTTGATCGTGGTTGGCATTTCCCACATCCCTTGTGATTGGTTCAGGGTTGGGTAATGGGAGCATAGTTGACCCATTCAGAGTGAAGGATTTTTATTTATTGTTGGCAGGAAGAAATTTCATTCTCCCTCTATTCCCCATTCCCTGCTTCCCACTTTTTCTTCAAGTCAGGTGGGTCAATAAAGTCCTTGAGTATCTAACACGGTTTGAGTTGGACTTGCTACTTGCTTCGTAAGGAGTCCTTGTGGACATGCCTTACAGTAACATTGTAAGTATTATTATCCAAATTTCATAGATTAAAAAATTGAAGATTGGAGAAGCTTAATTTGCCTAAAATTTGCTTGAAGTCGACACGATTCTAGGGCCCACATAATTTACTATTGTGCTTTAGTAGTTCTCCCGACTTGTGTAAGTACTCCTGTTTTCTGCACGTTGAATGATGCTGGATAGCATCACCAGATTGAACAAACAAGATATATATATTCCCAATATTAAATATATAACTTGGGGTGCAAGCACATGAATATAAATAAACTAAGAAACTTTCTATTCAAGCCCATGAATATAAATAAACTAAGAAAAATATGAGAAATTGCCAGGAAAAAAAAATAATTCCATTATAATGAAGACACTGTTGTTTTCAAGTCAAGAAAAAAGGGATGCATATGCTTAGGTGTGCCAGGATACAAAACCAAAAATATTCACGACAACATTGTTTATAACTGCCAAAATCTGGAAAGAATAAGATGGGCTCTTTTCCACCCCGGCTGCCTAAGGATAGCCTGCCATCATGAATGATGCAGTCAGTGTCTGGATGGAAGTTCATGACCAACCACTACTTCAGCAGAAACAATCCTTCATCCTGCGAAAGTGAGGTACATAAAAGAAATTCGGGGGAAGCTAGCCAAAACGTACAAGACCACACCAGATGTCATCTTTGTATTTGGATTCAGCACCCATTTTGATGTGTTGCAGGACAGCTGGCCTCAGCATAATTTACAATTTCTTGGATTAGAGAAAACAATAAAATGAACCCAACCCTGATTTGCAAGACATGGGCTGTATGAGAAGAAAAAATCTCAAGGAAATGGTGAACTTTTACACTAAAACAGAAGGAGGAAAGTCAGGGGCATTGCAAAGGCCAATGTTGGCGCTTGCAACAAGCAGGAACAATTCTGCAACCATTGCACCGTGTTTCACAGAGCAGATTAACAAGCTGAAAAAATGTAAAAAGAGTAAAATGGATGAATAAGTTGTGGCATACAATTCGTGCAATGGAATATTTTACAGCAATAAACATGCATAGACTATGCAAGCCAAATAAAATAACATGGATGAATCTTACAATGTTGAACAACAAAGAGGTTATAGAAAAAGACTATAGAATAATTTCATTTATAAACACTTCAAAAATGGGCAAAACATATAGTATATTGTTTGGGGATGCACACAGCAATGGTAAAATTATGAAGAAAAGCAAGGAAATAATCACTATGGGAGTTAGGATGGTGACCCTCTAGATACAAGGGACAGGGTTGTGAAGGTACGTGGGTGACTATGGTCTGGCAACACTATTTCTTTGACAAAGGTGGTGAATATACAGGTTTTACTCTATGATAACTTTTGTGCACACTTCTGTATGTGTTATATTTCACGATGAAAGGGGTTTTTTTTGTTTTTGTTTTTTTTTCCCCCAAAGGAAAGGATATCCTTAGAGAAACAGGTAAGAATTAAAAATCTTCCTGTGGGGGCGCCTGGATGACTCAGTCGTTAAGCGTCTGCCTTCGGCTCAGGTCATGATCCCGGGGTCCTGGGATCAAGCCCCACGTCAGGCTCCCTGCTCGGCGGGGAGCCTGCTTCTCCCTCTCCCTCACTTGTGTTCCCTTTCTCACTGTGTCTCTCTCTGTCAAATAAATAAATAACATCTTAAGAAAAAAAAAATCTTCCTGTGAGGGGCGCCTGGGTGGTTCAGTCGGTTAAGTGTCTGCCTTTGGCTCAGGGCATGATCCCTCTCTTCCCCACCTGTGCTCCCTCTCGCTATCTCTGTCTCTCTCTCTTAAATAAATAAAATCTTGAAAAAAAATCTTCCTGTGATTATTTGCTATTTTACTGTTGGTACAAATTTTCAGAAACAAAGACACAATCTCTGTGATGAAGTCCAGTTGAAGAGAAACATACCAGAATATCATTTGGAAACCTGTTTCTCAGAATAGTGCAAACTAGAACTGCATTCTGGAACCTCATTTTAAATATGTTGTCAATGTCAGCTATACCGAAAAAAAAAAAAAAAAAGGAAAAATATATGTCAGCTAGAGATATAAGAAAACAGGTACTAAATATACCAATGGATAGCAATGTTCAAATAACATAGGTTCATTTTTAAGTTTTTTATAGCTCTTTATACATACATAAAACTTACAAAAACTTGGGATTTTTTTTTAGTGGGGGGAGGGGCAAAAGGAGAGGGAGAGAATCTCAAGCAGACTCTGTGCTGAGCATGGAGCCTGATGTAGAGCTCAATCTCACAGCCCTGAGATCATGACCTGAGCCAAAACCAAGAGTTGGACGCTTAACTGACTGAGCCACCCAGGCGCCCCAGGAGAGAGAGACTCTTAAGCAGCCTTTACACCCAGTGTGGAGCCTGACACAGGGCTCAATCTCACAACCCTGAGATCATAACCAGAGCCCAAATCAAGAATTGGATGCTCAGGGCACCTGGGATGCTCAGTTGTTAAGCATCTGCCTTCAGCTCAGGTCATGATCCCAGGGTCCTGGGATTGAGTCCCACATCGGGCTCCTTGCTCAGTGGGAGCCTGCTTCGTCCTCTCCCACTCCCCCTGCTTGTGTTCCCTCTCTCCTGTCTCTCTCTCTCTATATCAAATAATAAATAAAATCTTAAAAAAAAAAAAAGAACTGGATGCTCAACTGACTGAGCCACCCAGGTACTTCAAACCTTGCGATTTTTATGTGGTTGCATAAAAATAGAAATGTGTCTTATATTTTACAGTTTACAGGGTTGACTTACTGTCTTCTAAAGAGTTCTATCACCTTATATTCTTTTTTTTTTTTTAAGATTTTATTTATTTATTTGACAGAGAGAGACACAGCGAGAGAGAGAACATAAGCAGGGGAGTGGGAGAAGGAGAAGCAGGCTTCCCGCGGAGCAGCGAGCCCGATGCGGGGCTCGATCCCAGGGCCCTGGGATCATGACCTGAGCCGAAGGCAGACGCTTAACGACTGAGCCACCCAGGCGCCCCTATCACCTTATATTCTTATACACACACACACTACGCTGGAAGCTGGGGATGGCGGGAATATGCTCTTTGTCCTTTTGCTCACATCCAACTTAACCTTCTAAAACAAAACAAATTGTATTTTTTGGGTGGTTTTCTAAATTCAGTGTACAACTTCTTCCTGCCTCTTTTGGATCTGCTGTGATGTCAGCTAAGTCACATTTGAAGCTACTGGAAATATTTAGAGAGAAGGAGGGGAGAGAGGCACAATTAGTATTTTTGTTTGTTTGTTTGTGATAATAGGTACCTCTCTTCTCTCCCCAAACCCCTCAAATCTGATGTGATTAATTTACTCCCACGTGAGGTGGTGACCTTCCACCTTGTCCCTTTCTTACGCTAGCTGACACATTTATCAATCTTTTTTAAGAGAAAAGAGAGAGGAAGGTAGGTGACTTATGAAAATATAGCAAGAGGTAGAGTTTCCTTCAGATAACATTTTTCTTTTTACTTAATAAGGAAATAAAGGCATCGAGTTGGTGAATGGGTTCACCTGATTAAAAAAACATTCAAACTTATTTTTATTAAAATGCAACTACTCATTAGGTTTTAAAAATTCAATAAAACTCTTCTAATATTAAATTTTAAATATAATATTAATGGGGAAAATGTTATCAAAAAGAGGTGGAATCAGTCCATTTGGCTGTAAAATGAAAGTGGGGTTGGGGCACCTGGGCGGCTCAGTCAGTTAAGTGCCTTCAGCTCAGGTCATGATCTCAGGGTCCTGGGATGGAGCCCCATGTGGGCTCTCTGCTCAGCGGGGAGTCTGCTTTTTCCTCTCCCTTGCTCGTCTTCCACTCATGCTCTCTCTCTCTCTTGCTCATGCTCTCAAATAAATAAATAAAATCTTAAAAAAAAAAAAGAAGAAAGTGGGGTCAAAATGTTCCTGCTTCTCAGGAGATTATAAAAAATGAATCATTATGTTTTAAAATGTGGGGACATACTAATACAAGTTGAGATCATTGTAAGGAAGGCTGACGGGTAGATTTCCTTCAGAATCCCTGCCTGCTTCAGTGAGTCAGAGCTCCGTCCCCCAAACGGGAAGGAATAATCTCTTTTTCTTTTGGACTCTTTTAGTGCTTTCCTTGAATTTCTTTTATGGCACTTACTACGTTTTACCGTGTGTTATAGTTCTGTAGGTATTTTCTTTCTCTCCCTGACTGTAAGTATCTTATGGGCCAGGTAAGACCTGGGGTGTCCTGATTCTCCAGTTCATCTTTGTGTCTTGCCCAATGCTTAGCCCAGTTAGTGGTTCCTGGACAGGAGAACAGATGAGAGACTGAGTCAGCGGCATTCCCCACCTCCCCCGGCTTTGGCAACCACATCTGCTGAGTGTATCAAACAACCCCAGACATTAGGCATGGTCGTGTAATCCCATGGAGATCAAATCCTGCGCCAGGCAAGAGGAATTCTGAATCCTAAACCCAAGTGAGAGTCAGAATAGACAGATTTAAAACAGTTAATGTTTAGAGGTGTTAACTCAATCACAGGCACTACCTGTGATTATAGCCAGAAAAGACACAGAGCTACCAACAAGACCTCATAAACAGGAGGCAGCCCTTGGCAGGCATGCTGCAGCATTTTATGCAAGAAGAAAGTGAAACATCTAGAAAATTGCTAACACCAAGTCAGCAGCAATAGCAAACAAGATGTAGTACTTAAAGGCTTTGTGTAAGAAAAAAAATTACTATTATTTTCCTTTCAAGAGGAACTAGCCTTTTCCAATTTATAAGATAAGGATATGCGTCTTGGGAGGTAAAGAATTCAAAGACACCAATAGCGCACAGAATCTAACAGTGCTCCTGTTTTCTCTCTACTTTTTCCTAAATCTTCATATTTCCCCCCCTCTACTAATAATTCTCATTAACATACAAGATATGTGATTATTTCTCCCAATCTTAAAAACAAAATACATTTACCCACTTCTTGCTAAGGTCCCATTTCTCTGCTCTCTTTTGCCCAAAACTTCTTGAGAGAGTTGTCTATCCTTGTTTTATTATTATTATTATTATTTTTAGGTAGGCTCTACGCCCAACATGGGGCTTGAACTCACAACCCTGAGATCAAGAGTCACATTGTATTCTACCAACTAAGCCAGCCAGGTGCCCCCCCACATTGTTTCTTTTTTAAAATTTTATTTAAATTCAATTAATTAGCATATAGCATTAATGAGGTAGAGTTTAGTGTAGAGGTAGAGTTTAGTGATTCATCAGTTGCAAATAACACCCAGTGCTCATTACATCATGTGCCCTCCTTAATGCCTATCACCCAGTTACCTCATCCCCACTTCCCCTCCAGCAACCCTCAGTTTGTTTCCTATAGTTAAGAGTCTCTTAGCGTTTGCCTCCCTCTCTGATTTTGTCTAATTTTATTTTTCCCTCCCTTCCCCTATAATCCACTGTTTTGTTTCTTAAATTCCACATATGAATGAAATCATATGATAATTCTTTCCCTGACTGACTGATTTTGCTTAGCATTAATCATACCCTCTAGTTGGGACGGCTGGGTGGCTCAGTCAGTTAAGCATTTGCCTTCGGCTCAGGTCACGATCCCAGGGTCCTGGGATCGAGTCCCACACTGGGCTCCTTGCTCAGCGGGGAGCCTGCTTCTCCCTCTCCCTCTGCCCCTCCCCTGCTTGTGCTCTCTCTCTCTCTGACAAATAAATAAATAAAATCTTTAAAAAAAATACCCTCTAGTTCCATCAACATTGTTGCAAATGGTAAGATTTCATTTTTTGATGGCTGAGTAATATTCCATTGTATATACAGACCATATCTTCTTTATCCATTCATCTGTTGATGGACATCTGGGCTCTTTGCATAGTTTGGCTATTGTGGACATTGCTGCTATAAACACTGGGGTGCAGGTGTCCCTTTGGAGCACTACATTTGTATCTTTACAGTGCAATCGCTGGGTCATAAGGTAGCTCTATTTTTTAACTTTCTGAGGAACCTCCATACTGTTTTCCAGAGTAGCTTTACCAGCTTGCATTCCCATCAGCAGTGTAAGAGAGTTCCCCTTTCTCCAAATCCTCGCCAACATTTGTTGTTTCCTGACTTGTTAATTTTATCCATTCTGACAGGTGTGAGGTGGTATCTCATTGTGGTTTTGATCTGTATTTCCCTGCTGCTGAGTGATGTTGAACATTTTTTCATGTGTCTATTGGCCATTTGTATGTCTTCTTTAGAGAAATGTCTGTTCACATCTTCTGCCCATTTCTTGACTGGATTATTTGTTTTTTGGGTGTTGAGTTTGATAAGTTCTTTGTACATCTTGGATACTGACCCTTTATCTGATAAGACATTTGCAAATATCTTCTCCCACTCCATAGGTTGCCTTTTCGTTTTGTTGACTGTTTCCTTTGCTTTGCAAAAGCTTTTTATCTTGATGAGGTCCCAATAGTTCATTTTTGCTTTTGTTTCCCTTGCCTTTGGAGACGTGTCTAGCAAGAAGTTGCTGTGACCGAGGTCATAGAGGTTGCCGCCTGTGTTGTCCTCTAGGATTTTGATGGATTCCTGTCTCACATTTAGGTCTTTCATCCATTTCGAGTTTATTTTTGTGTATGGTATAAGAAAATGGTCCAGTTTCATTCTTCTACATGTGGCTGTCCAATTTTCCCAACACCATTTGTTGAAGAGACTTTTTCCGATTAGATATTCTTTCCTGCTTTGTTGAAGATTAGTTGACCATAGAGTTGAGGGTCCATTTTGGGTTTCCTATTCTGTTCCATTGATCTATGTGTCTGTTTTTGTGCCAGAACCGTACTGTCTTGATGATTACAGCTTTGTAATAGAGCTTGAAGTCCAGAATTGTGATGCCACCAGCTTTGGTTTTCTTTTTCAGCTTTCCTCTGGCTACAAGGGTTTTTCTGGTTCCAAACAAATTTTAGGATTATTCGTTCCAGCTCTGTGAAAAATGTTGATGGTATTTTGATAGGGATTGCATTGAATGTATAGATTGCTCTAGGTAGCATAGACATTTTTTTTTTTTTTAAAGATTTTTTATTTATTTATTTGAGAGAGAGAGAATGAGAGACAGAGAGCATGAGAGGGAGGAGGGTCAGAGGGAGAAGCAGACTCCCTGCCAAGCAGGGAGCCCGATGCGGGACTCGATCCAGGGACTCTGGGATCATGACCTGAGCCGAAGGCAGTCGCTTAACCAAGTGAGCCACCCAGGCGCCCAGTAGCATAGACATTTTAA
This sequence comes from Neomonachus schauinslandi, assembly GCF_002201575.2. Lineage (NCBI taxonomy): Eukaryota > Metazoa > Chordata > Mammalia > Carnivora > Phocidae > Neomonachus > Neomonachus schauinslandi. The sequence goes on from NC_058406.1 coordinate 7,024,879, forward strand.
CAATATTTGTTCTTCCAAACTGTGAGCATAGAATGTTTTTCCATTTCTTTGTGTCTTCCTCAATTTCTTTCATAAGTGTTCCATAGTTTTCAGAGTACAGATCCTTTACCTCTTTGGTTAGGTTTATTCCTAGGTATCTTACGGTTTCTGGTGCAATTGTAAAACGGGATAAATTCCAATTTCTCTTTCTTCTGTCTCATTGTTAGTGTATAGAAATGCAACTGATTTCTGTGTGTCCTCACATTCTTTCTTAAGCATACTCCAATCAGGTTCCTGCCCTGTCATTCCACCAAAGCTGCTTTGAAGGTCACCAAAGAACTGCTTGTTGCTAAATTCACTGGACAATCTCTGTCTTCATCTCACGGGATCTATCAGCAGCATTTGAAACACGGGATCATCCTTCTTTCTTTAAATACTTTGCTCACTGAACTTAACAGATACAAAGTCCCCTGGTTTTCCTCCTAGTCCAGGCCAGTCCTTGGCAGTCTCCTTTGCTGCATCCTTAACCACTCTTTGCTTCTTAATGTTGGAGGCCCCAGGGCTCAGAAAGAGACTTCCTCTCTTGCTGTAATCACCCCTGTGGTGATTTCATCCCATTTCAGGACTTTAAATTTCATCTATGCACCAAAGATGACCAGCTGATGTCTCTGGTGTGGACCTCTTTCCCAAATTCCAGGTCTATTACATCCAACTATTTACTTGACATCCTTACTTCACATTCTCGTACATATCCTAGATTTAGTATGTCCAAAACTGAACCCATTATCTTCTCCTCAATTCTACTCCACCCATAATCCTCCCCATCTCAATGAATGGCAACATCATCCTACTACTCACAGTTGCAGTCATCCTTGACCTCTCTCTCTCCTTTTTTATTTTCACATCTACTTCCAAATTCTGTTGGCTCTTCCTTCAAAATATATCCAGAATCCAACCACTTCTCCCTACCTTCATCACTGCCACCTTGATTCGAGTCCCAGCATCTCTTACCTGGACCATTCCTCTCGCCTGGATCATTGCGCCTTTTGCATAACTGGTCTCCGTGTTCCTCTTGCTCCCCTCCTATTTTCCACCTGGCAGAGTGATCCTTTTTTTTTTTTTTTTTTTTTAGATTTTTTTATTTATTTATTTGAGAGAGAGAGAATGAGAGAGAGCACATGAGAGGGGGGAGGGTCAGAGGGAGAAGCAGACTCCCCGCTGAGCAGGGAGCCCGATGCGGGACTCAATCCCGGAACTCCAGGATCATGACCTGAGCCGAAGGCAGTCGCTTAACCAACTGAGCCACCCAGGCGCCCCAGAGTGATCCTTTTAAAACCTAAGGGGATCAGGTCACTCCTCTGTTCAAAACTTGCCAGCAGCTCCCATGTTAGCATCAAAAGCCACCAATATCACCTTCTACTTGCCCTAACACTCATTCTGCTTTGGCCATACTGGCCCTGCCAGGCCTATTCCTGACTCAGGGCCTTCTGTTCCCTCTGCTCTGAATGCTCTCCTGCTGGTACCCACTTGGCTCACTTCTTCACTCCCTTCAAGTCCTTCTTCAAATGTTACTTACTCAGTCAGATCTTCTCTGACTACACTACTTAAAATGGAAACACCCAGCTTCAGCATTATTCCCCTTTTTGGATTTATTTTAATCTAGAGCACTTATCACCCTTTAATATACCACACAATTTTTAAAAATATAGTATACAATTTATTTACTTAACTTATTGTCTGTCTCCCCACTGTAGGATGTAAGCTCCACAAGGAGAGGAATTTTGTTTGTTTGTTTTGTTTTGTTTTCCCACTGCTACACCTCTGTACCTTGTCAGTGCTCAATAAATACTTGTTGAAGAGTCATGCTCTTTTCTAGGTACTGGAATTTTAGCAATAAACAAGGCAGGGCAGGTCTCTGACCTCAAAGGATTTACATTCTCTTGGTGGAGGATAGTGCGGGGAGGAGGGAAGGCTATCAAATAAGTAAACAAGCAAATGAAATTATTTCAGATTTTGATTGAGTGCCATGAAAGAACAGGGGATATAATAAAGGAATGATGGAGAAAAGAAGGTGACTTAGGAGAGGGTGGTCAGGAGGGCTCACTCACTCATCCTTAGAATGTAAGCCCCATGAGTACTCAGACTTTGCCTATCTTGTTTAGAGTGGCGATGGGATTTTCCAGGGTGGGGATGGAGCTTCTCAATTTGGAACCTGTTGAGAAACAGGACCCAGGAGATGGAAAAGTAGAGAATTTTTTTTCATTTTTCATTTTTATTTTTTTTATTATTATGTTATGTTAATCACCATACATTACATCATTAGTTTTTGATGTAGTGTTCCATGATTCATTGTTTGCATATAACACCCAGTGCTCCATGCAGAACGCGCCCTCCTTAATACCCATCACCAGGCTAACCCATCCCCCCGAAAAGTAGAGATTTTTAAAATCATCTTTATTAGGAGCCACGGATGGCTCAGTTGGTTAAGCGTCTAACTTGTGATTTCTGTTTAGGTCTTGATCTCAGGGTCATGAGTTCAAGCCCTGCAATGGGCTCCACGCCCAGTGTGGAGCCTACTTAAAAAAATTATCATTATTACTAATAAGATAAGGTCAAACTTTACCCCTAAATAAGAAACACTAATGTTAAATGAGTCGGTGGGGGCAGCTGGACAACCATAGGCTTCCCAAGAGGGACAGAGCCTGCCCCAGTTTGCTTATTTCCTCAAGGAGAGCAGACCTTGCAGGCGGGCAAGCACTAGGGTATCAGAGAGAAAAGCCACGTGGCACTGAGTCTAGCATGCGCAGTTCCTACTCCAAATTCAACAAGCAGCTAACTTCTTCTTCCTGCCCTGGGGAAGAGTGAGGTGGGTTGATAGTGTGCAGCTGGAATGGACATTCAAATTCTGTCTTCCAAGGAAACATAAGGAAGATAAGTGTTTCCTGCTAGCATGCTGTGGCAGCAGGGAGACTCAGATTCCCTGCTGAGGGGAGGGAGGTGGACTTAGGACCCCAGTTCTTGCCCTCTGGATCCACCACAGTGTTTGTGAGAGGCCAAGCTCCCCCTGGGCTGATCCCACTTGCAGGGTGCAATGCTAATTCAGGCCCATTCCTGCAAGAGGTGGGATTTTTCCAATGGGCAACTTTGACCCATCAGCTTGGCCAAAAACTTTCTCGGAACTGCTCTGCAGAGACTTTCTACTTGATGCTACTTCCTTTCTGATGAGGGAGCAGAAGGCTAGCTGAAGACAAAGCAGAGGCTGACACCCTGCAACCTCCCCCCACCCTCCACTCCTGGGACATGTGTGACATTCTTCCAGGGTTGTACCAACTATCTTTTTTTTTTTTAATTTATTTGACAGAGAGAGATACAGCGAGAGAGGGAACACAAGCAGGGGGAGAGGGAGAGGGAGAAGCAGGCCCCCCGCGGAGCAGGGAGCCCAATGCGGGGCTCGATCCCAGGACCCTGGGATCACGACCTGAGCTGAAGGCAGACGCTCAACAACTGAGTCACCCAGGAGCCCCTGTACCAACTATGTTAATGTTAATACCTTGCTAGAGGGGAAAACAACCTTATCTTGACAATGACAAGACCTCTAATATCTTGTAGGTATCTTGTAGGTTGGTCCTCTTTAGCATATGAAAGTTCTTTTGAAACCTCCCTTTTCCTTACTTCCCCCAACTCCTGAGTATATAATCACCACTCCTCGAGATCTCAGTGCCACATCTCTTTCTGCCCATGGGGTCCTGTCCCCTTGCTTTAATAAACCATTTTGCACCAAAAATGTCTCAAGAATTCTTGCTTGGTCGTGGGCTCCAGACCTCACCCCACCAAACCTCACCTATATTCCAAAACCCCATCACTTTCCTCTCCCCTTTCCATGGTAGCTGACCTGTATGTGGTCTGAAAATCTAAACCTAAATCTTCCGTCTCCTCACCTTCTCTTTTACCCCTTATCCTTCACATGCATTTTCCCCAATAAATCTCTTAACACGTCTATTTCTATCTGGGTGTCTGCTTCTTGGAGGAGCCACACAAACATGGATGTTGTATGCTCAGCACCTAGAACAGGGCCTAAGATGCAAGGTGCTCAATAAATATTTGTTAAATGAATTAATGCACAAATGAGGAGGTGACATTTGAGCTAAGACCTGAAGAATGAGAAGAAACCAGCCATGCAAAAAGCCAGGGGAAGAGTTTTTCAGGCAAACAAGATGCCAAGTACAAAGGCCTCTAGGAAAGAAAGAGCTTGTCTTATTGAAGAGCCAGAGCCAGTGGGGTTGAAACACAGGAGAAGGGGAGTGTGGTATAAGATGAGGCAAGCGAAGCAGAGGTGGCCAAATGCCATAGGATCTTCCAGGTCATAAGGAGCTTGGGTTTTATTCAATGAACAATGGGAATCACTGAGGGATTTTGAATGCGTGAACAGCATGATTTATGATTTAAGGTCACACTGCTTTCTGAAGTGTAGGTTGAAAAGGAACATGAGCAAAACAGGACCAGGGAAATAGCCAGACAAGACATGATGGTAGCTTGGATTTTGGGGTCGCAGGTGAGTTGGAGAGAAGAGAATGGTTAAGTTTCTGAATATCTGCAGTACAACCAACTCTAATTTGCTGATAGACTGCGTGAGGGGAAGGAGGAGTCAAGGATGATGCCAAGGGTTTGGGCTTGGGCCCCTGGATGGCTAATGATGACATTTGCTCTGGGGGAGGAGGAGAGGACAGATCTGCGGAGACCATCTACTATGCAGCCCAATACAAATAACAGTTATGCAGCTGGACATGTAACTGGAATTCAGGGAAGAGATTTTGGCTACAGGTATATACTTGGCACCCAGCATACGTACATGCTCTTTAGAGCCGTGGGCCCAAGACTTAGGGAAGGGGTGTCAACAGAGAGGAGAGGGCTCAACACTGACCCTGTGGCTCTACAACATTCATTCATTCATTCATTTATTATGCCTTTGGGGGTTTTTGTTTTGTTCTTTAGATTTTAAGCAATCTCTACACCCATTGTGGGGCTCCAACTTACAACCCCAAGATTGAGTCATATGCTCTACTGACTGAGTCAGCCAGGCGCCCCTCTACAATATTTAAAAGGCTGGGTGGAGGAGGCAGCAAATGAACCTGAGGAAGAGCTTCCAGTGGAAAACCAGTGTGTGGCCTCATGGAAGACAATACAGGGGAAAGGGTTTCCTAAGTGCTCAACTGTGCTGGATGCTGTTGTCAAGGCCAGTAAGTATCGGACACAGAGCTGGAACTGATCTTGGCCTAATGGAGGTCGTTGGTGACTCTGACAAGAGAATTTTCTCAGAACGGTATAGGAGTAAGGGAATAAAAAAGATGTCTCTTTTGAGAGGTTTTGCTGTCAAGGAGGCAAAGAAAGAAGGCATAGTTTGAAGGAGATGTAGAGTCAATATAGGTTTTTTGTTTTTGTTTGTTTATTTTGAGAGAGAGAGAGAGAGAGTGCAAGTGGTAGGGAGGGGCAGAGGGAGGGAGAGAGAAAATCCCAAGCAGGCTCCTACAACCAAAGCAGAGCTTGATCTCATGACCCCGACCCTAAGATCATGACCTGAGCCAAAACAAGAGTGCCCAACCAACAGCGCCGGCCAGTCGCCTCTACTGTATTCTTATGATAAAGTGAACTAGAGAAATGAGGTTATTAAGAAAATCTTAAGGAAGAGAAAATACACTTACAGTGCTTTCATTGAAAAAAATCTCCGTATAAGTGGATCTGCACAGTTTGAACCCTTGTTGTTCAAAGGTCAGCTGTACTTCGGGAGGTAATTAGCATTAGATAAGTTCATAAAGGTGAAGCATTCATGAATGAGATTAGTGCCCTTATAAGAGTCACTAGAGAGCTTGTTTCCTCCTTCTGCTCTCAGTCACATGAGGACACAGTAAGTCAGCAGTCTGCGCCGGACCCGACCACGTTGGTACCCTGACCTTGGATTTCCAGCCTCCAGAACTGAGAAATACATTTCTGTTGTTTCTAAGCCACCCAGTCTATGGTGTCCCATTACAGCAGCCCAAACTAGATCAGACAATATTAAATGATTAAACATGCCTTGTAAAAGTCAATGTGTTGTATCAAAAGTGTAAGGGACAAGAGAAAAAATAGATAAACTGGACTCTATCAAAATAAAAACTTTTGTGCTGCAAATGACACCATCAAGAAAGTGAAAAGACCACCCACAGAATGGGAAAACATATTTACAAATTGCAATCAGACCTATAGGTACAGAGAACGGACTGGCCAGAGGGGGATGGGCCAAGTGGGTGAAGAGGAGTCAGAGATACAGGCCTCCAGCTATGGAGTGAATAAGTCACAGGAACAATAGGTACAGCACTGGGAATACAGTCGGTGGTACTGTAATGGTATTGTGCGGTGACAGACGGCAGTGGTGAGCACAGCATCATGTACAAAGCAGTTGAATCACTGCGTTGTATACCTGAAATTAACATACCACTGTGTCAACTGTACTCAAAAAAAGACTTGCAAATTGCACATCTGATAAGGGACTGGCCTCTAGAATATATAAAGAACTCTGACAACTGAAAACAATAAAAAGACAAGTAACTCAACTAAAAAGTGAACACTATTTGGCCAAAGAAGATAGACAAATGGTTACTTTTTTTTTTAAAAGATTTTATTTATTTATTTGAGAGAGAGAATGAAAGAGAGAGAGCACAAGAGGGGGGAGGGTCAGAGGGAGAAGCAGACTCCCTGATGAGCAGGGAGCCCGATGCGGGACTCGATCCTGGGACTCCAGGATCATGACCTGAGCTGAAGGCAGTCGCTTAACCAACTGAGCCACCCAGGCGCCCCTAGACAAATGGTTACTAAACACAGGAAAAGATGCTCAATTTCATTAGCCCTTAGAGAAATGAAAAGCAGAACCACAATGAGATACCAGTTCACACCTACTAGTGTGGCTGTAATAAAAAAGACAGACAGTAACAAGTGCGGGAGAGGAGGTAGATAAATGGGAACCTCATACATCGCTGGTGGAAATGAAAAATGGTGCAGCTGCTGTGCAAAGCAGTTTGTCAGTTGCTCAAACAGCTAAACAACTATGGGGCACCTGGCTGGCTCAGTCAGTAGAGCATGCAACTCGATCTGGGGATCGTGAGTTCCAGCACGTTGGGTGTAAAGATTACTTAAAAATAAAATCTAAAAATAAAAGCTAAATACATAACCCAGCAATTCTCATTCTAGATATATACCCAAAAGAAATGAAAACATGTCTACACAGAAAACCTGTACATGAATGTTTATAGCAGCATTGTTCATAATAGCCCGAAGGTGCAAACGACTCAAATGTCCATTAATTGATGAATGGATAAGCAAAATGTGATATATCCATTCAGTGAATATTATTTGGCATTAAGGAAGTACTGATATATGCTACAACATGGGTGAACCTTGAAAGCATATGCTAAGTGAAAGCAGCTAGACACAAAAGGCCACATAGAGTAGGATTCCATTGATGTGAAATGTCCAGAATAGGAAAATTCATAGAAAACAGAAGGCCTGGGTGGCTCAGTCGGTTAAGCGTCTGCCTTCGGCTCAATCCTGGGATCGAGCCCGGCTCCCTGCTCCGTGGGGAGCCTGCTTCTCCCTCGCCCTGCCTCTCCCCCTGCTTGTGCTCTCTGTCAAATAAATAAATAAAATCTTAAAAGAAAAGAAAAGAAACAGAAGGCAGATTGCTGGTTGTCCAGGGAGGAGAGGGGAGAATAGGAAGTGACTGCTAATAGGTATGTAGTCTTTTTTGGGGGGTGATGAAATTGTTCTAGAATTAGTGATGGTCGAACAACTGTGAATATACTGACCTTTGTATACTTTAAATGAGTGGATTGTATGGTATGTGAATTATATTACAATAAGGATGTTTAAAAAAAGAAGTGAGAAGTGAACATATTAACATCAATGTCACCAGGAGTCCAAATTCTGGCTTATACAGAATTCCTTTCCTGGAGAGCAGATAATATGCAAAGCCAGCAGTGGTCTCATTTTACTCACAAATTCCTTGCATATCTAGCTGTCAGGTTACTATTCTAAGCAAGTACCAAAGGGGGGAAAAAAAGAAATTCTTTTAATTCTGCAATACAATCTTTAAGATTATGGTTTAGTTAATCATCCAATACAGTATATTCTTCAGTAGGTGGCAAAATCTAGAACTTCATGATACTGCTATGTTGACCACTCAATTTAGACTTCTATATTACAAAATATTTGTATTCTTCAGAGAACAGATTGGTGATCACCATTGTGGGGTAGAAGTACCAAATGGGTAAGGTGGTCAAAAGGTACAAACCTCCGGGCACCTGGGTGGCTCACTTGGTTAAACGACTGCCTTCAGCTCAGGTCATGATCCTGGTGTCCCAGGATCGAGTTCTGCATCCGGCTCCCTGCTCGGCAGGGAGTCTGCTTCTCCCTCTGACCCTAACCCCTCTCATGTGCTTTCTCTCGTTCTCTCTCTCTCAAATAAATAAATAAAATCTTAAAAAAAAAAAAGGTACAAACCTCCAGTTATAAGTCCTGGGGATGTAATGTACAGCATGGGGACCACAGTCAACAATACTGTATTATAGATTTGCTATATATATACAAGATGTTAACTAAACAATTTTGGTAATCATTTTGCATTATATATATACACACATATCAAATCATTACTTTGTAATGCAAATCGAAACTACAACAAGGGGTACCTGGGTGGCTCAGTCGTTAAACATCTGCCTTCGGCTCGGGTCATGATCCCAGGGTCCTGGGATTGAGCCCCGAGTCAGGCTCCCTGCTCCGCGGGAAGCCTGCTTCTCCCTCTCCCCTTCCCCCTGCTTGTGTTCCTTCTCTCGCTGTGTGTCTCTCTGTCAAATAAATAAATAAAGTCTTAAAGAAAAAAATAATAAACTACAATGAGATATCATCTCACACCTGTCAGAATGGCTAAAATCTACAACACAAAGAAACAACAGGTGTGAGTGAGGATGTGGAGAGAGGGGAACCCTCTTGCACTGTTGGTGGGAATGCAAGCTGGTGCAGCCACTGGAAAATAGCATGGAGGTTCCACAAAATGTTAAAAATAGAACTACCATATGATCCAGCAATTGCACTACTAGGTATTTACCCAAAGAATACAAAAATACTAATTCAAAGGGATACATGATGTTTATAGCAGCATTATCTACAATGGCCAAATTATGGAAACAGCTCAAGTGTCCATCCACTGATGAATGGATAAAGAGGTGGCATGCACACACACAACGGACTAGTACTCAGCCATAAAAAAGCCATAAAAAAGAATGGTCTTGCCATTTGCAATAACATGGATGGAGCTAGACAGTATTATGTTAAGCGAAATAAGTGGGTCAGAGAAACAAATACCATATAATTTCACTCATGTTGAATTTAAGAAACAAAACAGATGAGCCAATGTTAAAAAAAAAAAAAAAGGCAAACCTAGAACCAGACTCTTCACTATGGAAAACAACTGGATGGTTATCAGAGGAGAGGTAGGTGAAGGGAGGGGGTAAAGGGTGAAATAGGTGATGGGGATGAAGGAGTGCACTTGCTGTGATGAGCACCGGGTGTTACATGGAAGTGTTGAATCACTGTATTGTACACCCGAAACTAATATTACACTGTATATTAAGCAATTGGAATTCATGTATTTATTTTTTTACTAACTGGAATTTAAATAAAAACTTAAAAAAAAAAAAACCCAAACCCCACGAATCTTTATGCTGTGTATCTAAAACGAATAGGACGTTATACGTCAATTATATCTCAATTTTAAAAAACTGTATTCTTAAGCAGGTGAAGATGGCTTCTTATCATTGACTCCAAAAGCCTTTCTTGTATATGTGCAGACACTTCAACATTTTCTAGGTCTCCCAATCATTTATACCTTCAAATTTTACCATCACTCTGGAACACGTTTAAAAAAAAAAAAAAAAGCCAAAGCAAGAACTCTCTAAAAGGCTAAAGTCAAATAAAATGAAGTCGTACTTGTCTTAGTTTTCTTCCAGATGGGCTTTCTCTGCGGAGGTGAAGTGTCCAAGGGTTTTTCAGAATGTGAGCGGTCAACGCGTTAGAGAACGTTGGCCCCAGAAAGGTCTTCTCTTTTCCTTTACTTGGTCTGCATCGCGGAGTCGCTAAAAAGCAAGCGCCTGGAAACAACGCAGGCGCTGCGCGATCGCAGCGCAGGCCCGCATACCCTCCTCGCCCAGCTTCCCGCCCCTCCAGGCTCTCCCCGGAGCCTACCTGGACGCGCCTGCCGCGCCCGCCACCCCCGGGCCGTCGCCATGGCACCGCGCCGCCCCGCCCCCCGCGCGCCGTCCGCCCGCAGCCCCGCTCGCCCCTCCCCCGCCCGGCGCTGCTGCGGGGGAGGGGGTGGGGCGTGGGGGGAGGAGACGCAGGCGAGAGGAAATCGGCGGCGCGACGCCCGCGGCCCATTGGCTACCTCGTCCTGGGGCCAGGAGCCCCGCCTCTCTGGCGGGGTCACGTGATCCTTTTCAAAGATGGCCGCCCTGTTGTTTTGATGAATAATACTTGGTGGGGCGAGGGGGTAAGAGTAGGGGTGGAGGGGTAGGAGGATTTACTCTTACATCCGGAGCACCGCGAGTCCCGTCCTCCCCCTCCCCCCTGCCCGGGCTCCGGCGTGGAGGCGGGGCGTGGCCGGCCTGCTTTGGGAGGGGAGGGGCTTCCCTCTTCAGTGCTGGGCTCTGCCTCGGCGGCTCTGGGGTCTCCTTGCCTCGGGGCATCCACTCTGCAGTCGAACAGTTCCCGCCTGGGGCAAAGGGTAGGAAAGAGAGCAGGATCTGCTGGAGGAAGCGCACCTGCCGCGCCACTACCACGAAGACGCAGCAGGCTCGGGGCACGAGACGAGCTGGAGACCCGAGTCCCTGGTCTGGGTAACCTGGGAAGCAGAGGGCAATAGTGGCGCCTTAAGATAACCCTGTAGAGCAGCAGCAGTGGCGGCCAAAGGAGGCTGCTCGGGGCACAAGCAGCTGTAGGAGTCTCTGGGGCGATTGGAGTGACCGACGCCAAGGCGGTTCAGTGCCTCTCGTGTTCTTATTTTTTAACCTCTGACTATGCAATTCTGAAACCTCCCCCATTCGGGGGACCAGACAGCCCGATAGACACCTTCCATTCTCCTCCCGCCCTGGTCTCAAGAACAGAAGGATCTCTCCCTAACGCCTTTCACCATTAAGAGGAAAGCGATGGAGGAGCTGAGCGCTGACGAGGTGAGGAGGTTGGGGGACACCTTGGGAGATTAGTTGGCAACTCTTTGGCGCTTTGGACAGGGATGGTATTGCGCCAGTGGTGCCTGGCCTTTGGGTTTGGGGAAGGAATGGAGATGACATTTTCCAAGAATAAAATGAGTCCCTGAGAGGGTCTCCAGTTGTATTCTCCTGTATTACTTGCCTTCTTTCTTCGTTCTGAACTCCATTGGCTTCTTTTCGAGTCTTTTAGGGTCTGAAGAAGAGGAAAGCCTACTGAGGCGTTCATTCTTTTCCTCGGGGTGTTTAAGCAAGAAGGGCTAGATTTACATCAAGTTAAATGTGTGTGTGTGTGTGTGTGCGTGCACGCGCGCCTTACTGCAGAGATTTAAAGAATAATTTTGGGTGGAATTAGAATGTATGGGTGTATGTTTTTTAAAAGGCAGTATTTGAAATCCCAAGTATGTGTGGCTGTTGCCTCGAGTAAGTTGATTAAACATGCGTTTGTGTTTGGGGGTGGCCTACAGACAGATTCTTTGATATTCAACAAAATATGTATCTTCTCAAAAGCCTAGTGAATTCCAGTTAAATTCTGTAATGTAACAAGTACTAATGACCCCTGGCATACTTCTCTCATTCATCCTTTTTCTAGTTTTAGGCCCTTTCAACTTGTCTTTTGCTGTAGCAGACACTGAACAGGAAGCAAATGGTAGCAAATGACTTTGTAAACTCCCCGTTATTATTTCTGAAAGGAGTTTTACAGATCTCTTTCTTGATGTTTTAAAGATTATTTAATAAGGTTGTCATAAAAACAGTGGCAATTAGGGTACAAGGAATTTTCTGTGATTCTACTCACTTTTCCCTTCCTTTTTACAAATGAGGAGCTACCCTTTCAGGACCCCTGCTGGCCTCCCTCTCATCAATCTACCTCCTCATTTCTTTCACTAGTTCATATAAAACTTCCCTACAGTGCTATGAAAGTAGTCATCCATCAGGTTGGCTAAGTACATGCTTCCGTTTCAGCTAGAGTAGTCAGTATATTTACTTAGGGACTAAAATTCTCCAGGGATGGGGCTTGCAAGTGGTGAGTTCAGATGTCAGGTGGGAAGGGAAACAAATAATTTTTGTGGGTTGTGATGCTTGGCTATTTGGAGAGTCAGGATTGCTCATTCTGGGGTACTTTTTTTTTTTCAAATACATCAGGAATGTAATCTAACTAAAATTAGAAGAATATTGAATGGTTTCTTTCATTCCGGTAGGAACTCTCAAGAGATGATGCCCTTAAAGGCACTTTGTTTTAGGTAATTTTTAAAAATCTGCTCTCCCTTTCTTAACAGTAACTCTAATGGGTAAATTAAGGCAAAGAGTTGATGTTTTTTAGTAGTCCTTTGTTTCCAGAAATTACTTTTTTTCTTAACGTTCTCTAAGTTGCTGCTGGTTTAGAGTTTTTACATACTTGGTGTTTCACTGAGAAATTGTCAAATAAAGCATAGAGACCATTGGAAGATACTGCATAATCTACACTGCACTTTAACCAGTCTTTGAGGAAGTTGTAACTTTTTTGTGACCGTATAGGAACAAATGTAATCGTTGTGGAGGAGATCAGAAAAACATTTTTCAAGGTCAACCGAATATTGAAATAAATGTGAAAAATTAAATTCACTAATGTTAGACCAACATAAAATTACGTTCGACAATTAGGTGACCTGAACGAAGAGGAACAGTTCAGTAACTGGTAATTCGGTCTCAGCAGAACCTAGAACAAATTAATGGGTTGTTTTGTTTTGTTTTAATCCATTTCCTTAATTCTGGGAGTAAGTGAACAGTTCTCAACAAAGCCATTTCCAGAGCTTTTGCCTTTGTATTGTTACTTGCTTGGTGGAAACTGTGTCACAGATATGGTAGGTGGTATTCATTTGGTTAGAAAATAAGACATTTTTCTTGCTGAAAATTCAAACATAACATCTCAGTGTGAAAACAGGCAAGACAGTGATCTTTCCATCTAAATTAGGCAATTAGGTAAGGCAGAGTTTTATATTCGAACAAAATGAAAATGTCTGAGAATACAGTCCCTACAAAATAGAGGTTGCTATAACCAGACTGGTAGCTTTAGAAGATTTTAGATTATGGGTCCCTCTCATAGATCACCTGAAATTCTTACACTTTTCTTCTCTTGTGTAGAGTAGTTCTTTTTTTTTTTTTTTTTTAAAGATTTTATTTATTTATTTGACAGAGAGAGACACAGCGAGAGAGGGAACACAAGCAGGGGGAGTGGGAGAGGGAGAAGCGGGCTTCCCGCTGAGCAGGGAGCCCAAGGCGGGGCTCGATCCCAGGACCCTGGGATCATGATCTGAGCCGAAGGCAGACGCTTAATGACTGAGCCACCCAGGTGCCCCTAGAGTAGTTCTTTAAGTGCCTTATTGTTTGTTATTTATGTGGCACATTACAGTGAGTACATTGCTCTATGGAGCAGATCCATGACTAAGTACATTCTCTTCAGGAACCTACATTCCAAGGCTTCATTATGTACATTACATTCAGTCTGTAGCCTGCTCATGTGTTGTTCTTCCTATACCAAAATGATGCTATGAGTAGGGCAGGACAGGTATTTTAAACTGTTTTTCAACTGTGGTGATGAAATTGCATTGAAATGATTTGCTTTTTCCTCTTCTTTCTTTTTTCCTTTTTCTTTCTTTTTTTTTTTTGGCTTAATCTTCTTTATGACCTAGTTCATCTTCAAGATGGCTGGCTGGGATAGTTAGGGTGTGGTCAAGGTTTTAGAAGAGTGGTAAGTCTTCCTTCTCAAATGCAGAATATGTGACCTTGCACTTTTTAGCAGTGTTCTCTAAGTGGAAAGGGACCGACATTTATTAACAGCCTTAGAAACCAGCTCCGTGCCAGGCACTTTGCAACCATTGTCTCATTAAATGCAACAGTGCGATCAAGAAGGTCCTTAAATTTTCCTTGTTTTATAGATGAGGCAACTGAGATTTAGGTTAACTGACTTGTCCATAGTGATCTGGCTTAGAAGTGGCAGAGTTGGAATTCAAACCCGAGGTGCCTGATCTGAAAACTCTTTTTACTACATTTTACTGCTTAACACCTGACAGTAAATTCACTGCAACTTCCATATGCATATCCTACTAACATACTTGATCTACATAGCTTTTCTGTAGGAGTGTTGTTTCTCATGAATGCATTCATGATATGATCGAGTTTATAGTCTTTTTGGTACTAACCCTTCATCAGGCCTCTCCAAAATTGTTCACTCCACAAACATTTTTTTTTTTTTAAAGATGCTAGGTCTCTCCAGCTATGTGTTAGTTAGGTTAGGAGAAAGTCCTTTTTCTTAAAGAAATTGTAATTTAACTGGGGGGGTGGGGGTAGAGATAGATACAGGTAGGAGGTCCAACAATTTCAATCCAGGGCTAAGAGCTGTTGTGGAGGGATGCACAAGACATTAAGAAAAACAAGAAGGGACCCCTGGTGGGGCAGTGCTGTAGTGAAGACTTTCAAGAAAAAGTGATGCTGAATGCTGAGCAGTAGTTGCCAGGCGACAGGCTCTTGGAAGTGGCTGTGAGACTGGGGAGCCCAGGAAAAAGCAAGAATGAGGGCCCAGAGGCAGGATTTTGCTAGGGGAGTGGCTGCAGGTAGACAGGCACCAGATCTTGGAGGGTCTCAGAAGTACTTAGGAGTTTGAACTTTGTCAGTTAAGACTGTAAGAAGCCTTTGAGGAATGTGAAGGGGTTAGAAAGATGACTGGCAAGGTGTAAAAGTGGGTTGGAAGATGGTGGCTGCAGGCCGGGAGACAGATTAGGAGGCTCGTGTTGCTCTCTAGCAGTGAGGCAGTGGAGTCGAAGGAAGGCATTGGCGGTGGGGATGGAGGAGGGCAGACACCAGAAATATTGAGGATCTAAGTTAACCCACTTCTAACGATCAGATTGATGTAAAGGAGGCGGGGGTGGGAGAGGAGAGAAAAAGATGATTCCTTGGTTTCTAACTTGAGAGAAGGAGGATGAGGAATTCCAGACAAGGAACAAGCAGATTTTTGGATCATTGAAAGATGAGCCAACATAGACACCCCCACCTCTGGCCTTTCTACTCCGACCTCTCCATCTCTTTGACCTTTTCTTTCTTTGTAACAGGCCTCAGAACCTAAGCTCACTCTTTTCCCAGTAGGTAATTGCTGCCACACTATAACTAGGATTCTTTCTCAAGCCTGGTAGGGAAGTGGGATGTAGCCTCCCACTTCGTTCTTCACCCTTTCTGTTCATCTTAGTCAAGAGACAGAGAACGATTATGATATCAGCTAACATTTATTGAGCATTTAATATGTGCTAAGCATTTAACTTGCTCAGCAAGGTTGGTAATATCACCCCATTTTACAGATAAGAAAGTTGAGGCTGGTAGAAATTAACTAACTTGCTAAAAGACACACAACTAGGAAGTGGCAGAGTCTGGATTCTAATCCAGAGTTTGATTTCAGAGTTTTTTTTTTTTAAGATTTTATTTATTTATTTGAGAGCAAGAATGAGAGAGAGAGAGCATGAGAGGGGGGAGGGTCAGAGGGAGAAGCAGACTCCCTGCCGAGCAGGGAGCCCGATGCGGGACTCGATCCTGGGACTCCAGGATCATGACCTGAGCCGAAGGCAGTCGCTTAACCAACTGAGCCACCCAGGCGCCCTCTTTTTTTTTTTAAGATTTTATTTATTTATTTGTGGGCGCCTGGGTGGCTCAGTCTTTAAGCGTCTGCCTTTGGCTCAGGTCATGGTCCCAGGGCCTGGGATCGAGCCCCATATCGGGCTCCTTGATCCACGGATCCGCGGGAAGCCTGCTTCTCCCTCTCCCACTCCCCCGGCTTATGTTCCCTCTCTCGCTGTGTGTCTCTCTGTCAAATAAATAAATAAAATCTTTTTTTTTAAGATTTTATTTATTTATTTGAAAGAGAGCAAGAGCAAGAGGGATCACAGAGGGAGAGGGAGGAGCAGATTCTCTGCTGAGCAAGGAGCCCGATGTGGGGCTCTGTCCTAGGACCCTGAGATCATGACCTGAGCTGAAGGCAGATGCTTAATCGACTGAGCCACTCAGACACCTCTGATTCCAGAGTTCTTAATCCCTTTACTAAACTACCTGAAAACAGAAATAATCTAAGCAAGTTTGTGATGTTTATAGCATTTTAATTGTTCCTTTTGAGATGGGCAGTGGAAGCCCTAGTTATTGCTAAGAGTGGAGCTCAGCAAATAGCCCCCTATTCTTGTAGGGCAAGAAGTCAGAAAGACTTGTGACGAGAGGCCCTTGGGTCCCCAGGCCTTTGCTTGGTGCAGAGTGTATTTGCTCACTAAGTGCTTAGGGTACGTCTAGGTGGACGTGTCCTCCCATAGGCAGCTCATTGAACTGTATTTACTGTTTACTTGCTGTGGGTTAGATACCACAGGAGGCTGCTTGCATGGAGCTTCATTCCAGTGGGAGGAAACATGATAAACAAACATGTACCCTTAGAATGTCATGTGGTGATAAGACTACCAAGAAAAACCAAATCAGCAAAAGGGGTGGGAGAGTAATGGGGACATGGAGTGTGTACAGTTTTGGAGGTGGCTTTTTTTTTTTTTTAAAGATTTTATTTATATATTAGAGAGAGAGGGAGCTCTAGCAGGGGGAGGGGCAGAGGGAGAGAGAGAATCCCTAGCAGACTCCATGCTGAGTGTGGAACCCAACACGGGGCTCCATCCCAGGATGAGATCACAACCTGAGCCGAAATCAAGAGTCAGATGCTTAACCGACTGAGCCATCCAGGTGCTCCAGGAGGTGGCTTATGAATAGAAATTTTAGGGATAATAGGGAGCCATCTGGGGGAAAAGTGTTCCCAGGTACAAGGAACAGCAGGAAACAGGGGCGTGTCCTTGGTCGGCTCCAGGAACAGCAAGGAGGACAATGTGGTTGGAGCCTGCTGAGCAAGGGCACAGGAGCAGAAGTCAGTCATTCTGTCAGCAGAAATTTGAGTTCTTATAACTGGGGTTCAGTCAGTTGTGAGATGCCCTTCCCCACCCCTTTTTTTCCTTCACATTTTAACATCTATTACATTGGGATGCTTTTTATAATGGTATCATCACTATTGGCCAGGTGGCAGGTCTGACACACTTGTCACTTCCTGTTTATGTGCACACCTGGTTTTACCTGTTTATATTTTATTGCCCCTTCAATTGAGTGCCATGGGTGTTAAATTTAGTTGCCATTTTAAATGCCTTCCCCCAAATCACGCTTTGATCAGCAGTAATTAAAAGCAAATGTTACTTTGTATGCAGAGAGGAATGGCAAGAGCAGTGGGGTGTCAGTATGATATTAGTAAAGAAAATGTTTGTTGTTGGAGGAATGACCACGATTCCGTATTTTATTGCAAAGCACCAACAAAGTGCATCAGGGAGCTTTAGAAAAGCAGCAGCCTGTAAGTTTATGAAGCTGTGCCACATTTTGCAATTGAACATATAGTTAGAAGGATTGCCTTTCATACCTAGGCAATGCAGCTAAAGGTCACAGACACTTCATGTTCCTCAGAAAGAAATCTCAAAGCAACGGGAGGCTGGTGTAACTGTTTACAACTCTGTCCTGGTCTGTTGTTCAGCCATTTTGTTGTGGTTTAATGGGCAGTATTTTTTTCCTTGGCAGTGCAAAAAATAATAGTGCAGCTTATAATCACTGACATCTTAAATTTGGTGAAATATATGTCCAGTCTTGTTCTAGACCATGAGGATATACTAATGAAAAGTACAGGCAGAAACCCTGCCTTCATGGGGCTTAAATTCTGATTTATGTTTTTTTTACTTTATTTATTTAAATTTTTAAAACTAATCCCTATGTCCAATGCGGGGCTCGAACTCACGACCCCAAGATCAAGAGTCTCATGCTCCACCGATGGGGCTAGCCAGGTGCCCCATTCTTATTTATGTTTTAAAAGAATTATATGCTGTGAAGTGCACAGACAAAAGGGGAAAGTGAAAGCAGAAAGGAGGCCGTCACAGGAGTCCCAGGACAGGGTTAGTGTGAAGAAGTAACGAAGGGTCAGATAGTGATTGGTCAGATAGGGGCGGGAGACCCTAGCACCGGGTAATGGGATGGACGTGGCGTGTGAAAGGGTGGAGTCGAGAATAGCCGTGTGAGTCGGGATATCACTGGGCGGACCTTTGTAACAGAGACCTGCAGTTACAGCTGCTTACGCCAGATCGAGGTTTATTTCTCTCCAAATAGGAGGCTGGGGTGCTGAGGCCGCTCTGTGTTCATTAGGGGCCCAGGTGCCTTCTGTCGCATTGTACCAACTTGCCTGACACATGGCTTCCATCTTTTGGTCTGTACATGTCTGCATTCTAGCAGGAGGGAAGAGAGGAGAGGGGAAGGAGAAATCATACTCCTTCTGTCCAATGGCACAACTTGGAAGCCTCGTGATCACCTCTGCTCACCTCCCATTGGCTAATGAAAAATATAGGCAGAACCTAAGGCACGTGGCCACAGCTTCTTGCTGAGAAGCTGAGAAGTATGGGTTCTACTGGGTAGCCAAATGTTCACCTAAAAATTCTCTTTTGTTAGAGGGGGAGGACAGTCTAGGCCTTTCTTTCCAGACCCTTCTTCCCAAATCTAGAACACACTGTGCACCTTTCCAAAAGAGACAGCCTTCAGTCAATTTCAGAGCCCAGAATCTCTGGCTGATTGATATACAGTCTAGGAACCTTTAGATTGAGATACAAGATGTCATGCGCGTGTGTCCCCACCTTATGTACTGTGATTGAGTAGGACAGAATAATGGAAATAGAACTCTAGTTTGGGAAAGGGAAAAATGGGGAGTACAGACCCCTCACTGGTCCTTAGCCATTATTAGCTCCTGCCAGGCCCTGTTGTGGGGACTTCCTGCCTTGGCAGGAGTTCCTGACTGCTCATTTAGCAGCCCTTGGTCTGCTCTCTTGGAGGAACTCCCTTGTCCCTTGCCCTTTGTGGTGGTTTTTCAGTATCTGTTTTCCTCTGGGAATATGTCATTGGAGAATATCCCCTTCTGGGCGATGAACAGTTTCTCCAGCTTCTTTCCTGCTGGATATTGAAGGAGTTGGCTTTATCAACCCTATTTAGCCTCCGAATTACCAGATTCTGAGGAGGTTTAGACTGTAGGCTGTGGACATGTCTTAGGCAGACCTATATTCCCTTTTATCTCTGCATGCAAATTGGCAGGTTGTAGCTTGAATCTGTCTCCTTTTCATGGGACTTCTTGCTTAAAAAGTGGCAAGAAGCCAGTAAGCACCCAAATTCTGAATTGTTCAACCAGTTCCCCTAGGCCATGTTGGCATGCAGGCAGTCATTGAAGATGTCATGGGTTTTACCATATATTTTGTTGTGGTCTAACAAGGGTTACCAACCTTCTGTCCTGCAATATCTGTGCCCATGCTGACCCCCAAGCCATTGCCACGTAATTGTAGTCTATTTATTTATTTATTTTTTTAAAGATTTTATTTATTCATTTGAGACACAGAGATACAGAGAGAGAGAGCATGAGCAGGGAGAGAGGCAGAGGGAGAGGGAGAAGCAGGCTCCCCGCTGAGCCTGGAGCCCAATGCGGGGCTCGATCCCAGGACGCTGGGATCATGACCTGAGCTGAAGGCAGACGCTTAACCATCTGAGCCACCCAGGCGCCCCAACTGTAGTCTATTTAGGTTGATTACTTCCAGATTCAAAATTCTGTGCATTGGTTAAGATATTGGTTCGTTTGTTGGAGCCTAGCGATCCAAAACAATAATAGCTTAAACAAGGTAGAAGCTTATTTTTCTTTCAAGTAAAAATCTGAGTAGGTGGTTGGGAGCTGGTTCAGTAATTTCATGATTCCTAGGGATCCAGACTCATTTTGTTTTGTGCCCTATCATCCTCGGTGTGAGGCATCTAGCTCGTAGTCCAATATGGCTGCTCCAGCACCTACTCGCACATCTGCATTCCAGTACTTAGGGACTAAAGGGGAGGGGAGGGCATGTTCCTATCCCTTAAGGACATGATCAGAAAGTGTCACACATCATTGCTGACACCTTCTTGGCCTTCTTGGTGGCTGAATATATAATGAGGAGGCAACTAGCAATCTCTACCGCAGTTATATCAAGAGTTTTAGCCTACACAGCTTGAAAAATGGAGTTGTCATATACTGAAATGAGGAATACTGAAAGAAGATTAGAGGAAGAAACTAAGTTATATTTCAATCATATTATGACTATATTGCTTAGCAATTATCCACATGGAGGTGTTAAGTCATTTGTTGATATATGTTGGGTTTGCAGCTCAAGAAGGAGGTTGGGGTTGGGATACCAGTCAGGATGTGTCAGTATATTTAAAACCATGAGAATGGGGACATCTGGGTGACAGAGTCAGTTAAGCTTCTGACTTGGTTTTGGCTCAGGTCATGATCTCAGGGTTGTGAGATTGAGCCCTGTGTTGGGCTCTGCGCTCAGTGCAGAGTCCGCTTGGAATTCTCTCTCCCTCTCCTTCTGCCCCTGGTTCTTGTGCTCTCTCTCTCAGATACATAAATAAATCTTAAAAAAAAAAAAAAAATCATGAGAATGGACAGATTACATAGGGAATGAGCATAAATAGAGAAGAGAGGAAGTGAGAGGACTGAGTCTTGAGCCTCTTCAGTTAAAAGTTGGGGAGGAGATAAAGAGGACCCAGAAAAGGACTGACAAGGGACAGCCACTGAGGTAGGAGGAAGGTCAAGAGATCATGGAGTCCTGCCATCCAGGAGAAGAAAGTGTTTCATGCCAGAGGGGAGTGTTCAACTCTGTTTAATGTCAGTAAAATAAATTAGGGAAGGACTAGGCCTTGACAATAGGGTTGGGCAATGTGGAGGTTGTTGGCGACTTTGACAAGGCCAGTTTCACTGCTGGCCACAACTGGTTCAAGAGAGAATGGGAGGAGGGAATAGACAGCTCAGGAGCGAGGCATAGGCTCCAGGGATAGGCCGAGGAGCCCTCTGAAAATGGTAGAAGAATAGGTTTAAGAAGCGGGGAGAAAATCGTTGGTGAGCATATCTTTTAAAATTTAACTTTTACCATTCTCTATTATAATCATCAATGCCTTTCTTCATTCAGTAAATATTTATTCAGTGTTTGCTCTGCTCCTTTCTTTCCCTGAAGTAAGAAGTAAAGGCATAGAGGTAGATTTTGTATATTGTTCCTAGCAAGGTGTTTTGGGCCTGAAGAGTGGCACATACACATTTTGAACTGTAATCAGAGGAACACTAGATCATATTATAGTTAATTTTTAAAACCTTTAATAAAAAACAAATAGAGTGGCAAATATGTAAATGGTAAATATTATTAATTCTGTTTGTTTACTTTCAACGAGTATCGGTAGGATATTTACTCTCTGCTAGGTACTGAGGGATACACATAGAGAGATATTGTCTCGAATATGAATAAGGCCTGGTCTTTTCCTTCAGGAACTCATGCTCCAGTGGGGAGACAAGAACACAGGCAGCTAGAGTTCAGGTGCTACCCTAGATATTTAAGTAAAGGGAGTGCTGTTGAGGGAGCACTTCATGCTGACTGTTTCCTCCAGGAGGATCGAGTCAGTCCTTAAAGATGGTCGGAGTTTTGACATTGAGAAAAAAACTGTGGTGAGGATAAATGTTTCAGTTATTTCTTACTCTGGGCAAACTCAGTTAACATTCATTCTTTTGAAATTGGTTGTAGAAATTATGAGAACCACTGAGGAAAAATAGGAGATGGTGGAAAAATCTGATAGGGGTAGGTATTTGCCGATCTGAAAGGTTTTATGATGTATCAGGCACAGCCAGATATGTCACCCCAAACTCTAAACTACTAAGATTTGGTGGAAGCTGAAGGAGGAGCTGCTGGGGGAGAAGTAGAGAAGACAGCAAAGGTATTTGATTAAAGTTGCTTCTCCTCTCCTGATGTCAGTCACACTGCCTTGGAATTGCCTGTGTGCGTGATGTACCGACTGGTGCAACACAGACTTCTGACTATCCTCATTCACTGTTTCTTATCCAGCTCTTAGCACAGGGCTTGGCACAAAGAGGCCCATAATAAATATTTGTTGAGGGGCTCCTGGGTGGCTCAGTAGGTTAAGTGTCTGACTTCAGCTCAGGTCAGGATCTCAGGACCTTGGGATCTAAGCCCTGCATTGGGCTCCCCGCTCAGCGGGGAGTCTGCTTCTCGCTCTGCCCCTCCCCTGCTTATGCTCTCTCTCAAATAAATAAATAAAATCTTTAAAAAGAAAATACTTGTTGAATGCATGAATTGAATACAAGGCGTCTCTTTGTGAGTCCCAATTCTTGTGTTGGAGGGTTTTTTTTTCTTTCTTTAAGATTTATTTATTTATTTTGAGAGAGAGGGAGAGAGAGAAAGCGAGCACGAGCTGGAAGCTGGAGAGGCAGAGGGAGAGGGAAAGGGAATCCCAAGCAGTGCAGGGAGCTCGGCTTGGGGCCCGATCTCACAACCCTGAGATCATGACCTAAGCCAAAACCAAGAGTTGGATGCTTAACTGACTGAGCGACCCAGGTGTCATAATTGTTTTTTGTTGGTAGTACATTAAGTTGCATTAGTTAGGTAAAGGTAGGCACTTGAAAGAAACCTTATTGTCAGAATTGTAATTCAGAGTCAGATAAACGTGAGTTTTAAGTGAACCAGCCAATTGGAGGACCCTGAGCAAAGTACTTTCTGAGCCTCAGTTTCTTCAACTTGTAAAAGTTATGAATATCTATCTCATGGCATTGTTCTTCAGAATAATTGCAGTGGTATGTAAATTGTCTAGTGCAGTGCCCTGGCAGAGTAGGTTCCTGGGACATATTAGTTCTCTTTTCTGGAGGAAGATGGAATTGTACAAAATTAGAACTTTAGTGGCTGCCCATACAATATCTAAAAAAACTCCATGCATGCACAGCACACCTTGGAGATACTGCAGGTTTAATTCACAATAAAGCAAATATCAGAATAAAGTGAGTCAAACAAATTTTTTTGGTTTCCCAGTGCATATACGAGTTATGTTTACACTACACTGGGGGCACTTGCGTGGCTCAGTCGGTTGAGCGTCTGCCTTCGGCTCAGGTCCTGATCCCAGGGTCCCGGGATCGAGCCCCGCATCGGGCTCCTGGCTCCACGGAGAGCCTGCTTCTCCCTCTGCCTCAGCACCTCCCCCTGCTCATGCTCTCTCTCTGTATCTCTCTGTCTCAAATGAATAAATTTTAAAAATCTTAAAAAAAAAAAAATACACTACACACTGGAGTCTGTTAAGTGTGCAATAGCATTAAGGTATATATATATTTTTAAAAAGTATGTATATTTATATGCATATAAATCTAGCATAAAAATGTACATGCCTTAATTTAAAAATACTTCATTGTTAAAACATGCAAACCATCATTTGAGCTTTTAGTGAGTCATAATCCCTGATCACAGATCACCATAACACTTATGATAATAATGAACAAGTTTGAAATATTGCAGGAATTACCAAGATGTGACACAGAGACACAAAGTGAGCAAATGCTGTTGGAAAAATGGCGCCGGTAGACTTGCTCGAAGCACGGTTGCCACAGATGCTCAATTTTGAAAAACATAATATCTGCAAAGTGCAGTAAAGCAGGGTGCAATGAAACGAGGTATGCCTATAATAATGCCAGGAGTGTAGAGGGCCGTATCTTACTGGTTACGGTAGCAAACAGGCCCTGGCTTGTGTGAAAGGTTGGGTTGGAATTTTCTTCCTCTATCCCTTAATCTTCCTGAAGTCTCTTCTCACCCAGTATTAAGCCGTACAGTTATCACTCGTCAGGCCTCCTCCCCCGCTTTTTCTAAAATCGGGAGTGATCTGGTGGCCTGAAGGAACCTAGGGGGTAAAAGTGGAGCCAGGAGGTTTGAAAGAGGGGGAGCCGTGCAGACAGGACCTGAGGAGTCCCAGAAGCAACTTTCCATATCAGACCTAAAAAATAATACCCGAAGTGACCCAGTCTACCCAAACCAGAGGACTGACTTTGTCTTCTGAAGGGCCTGCTGGTCCTGCAGTGCTGGGAAGGGAGGGGCAGTCTCTGAATTGGAGGTCGTTGTGTTAACTGCTCACCAGCTGCTCTGTCTTTGGCATCTTGTCCAGTTCTTGGAAGACAATAGTCAGGCTGGGAAGAGAGGTATCTTTTGGGGCCTAGTATTAAGAAGGGCTGGGCCTTGACTTAATTAGCTTTCTAATTAAACATTGTGGAATGTATTTAGTGCACAATGTTTCTTTGTTCCCTGTCAGTGTTTGGTATAAATTCTAGATGTGTACTAGTGTCGTAATTTAATTAGTTCAATTTTCTGACTAGATGAAGTAGTACTTTGCTTTTATGGGCCTTTTGGGGAGCTGAGCTCCTAGGACTTCCAGGCAGAGCATAGTGAGCACCTGCCACCTGCCAGGCATTCTTCTAGAATCATATCAGGTCAGGGTCTTTTGTTAGACTGTGTCTATACTTGTCACCAGGGCTGGCATTATGGGCATGTGACCTGCAGTCAGATGGTTTCATGCATGCGTGATTCAGTGCTCTGCTGTTGCTGTCTTGTAACTCTTAATAAATTTGGAGCAAGAGGCCCTGCATTTTCATTTGGTGCCAGGCCCCGCCAGTTCTGTAGCCCGTCCTGCATTGTCTCTGACTTTCTGTCTGGTGGATGAATGTCTGGGAAGAGTTTGACCAGATCCCAAGATTATAGAAAACCATGTGAAAACTCACCAAAGAGAGATGTTCATGTTCTTATGGAGAAAATGTTAGTATGTGTCTGACTATAATGCCATGTCATTAATAGAGTTTCTTGAAATTTTTAACAATTTTCTACTTCTACGTGATATGAAATCTTTGGATAACTTATTTCACTTCATCCAGTGGATTCACTTTTTTAAAAATTAGGGTTTTTGACATAGAGGCATTTACTTCTGTATTATGTTTTTCATGTTGTACATCTTATCTCTCCAATCTCAGTAGGACCTCTTTTGTATTTTACCCAGTATAGTAGGTATCTTGGTCATGCTTTTACAGTATAAACACTTCCTTTTTTTCTGAAATATGGATTGTTGTATTTAAAACTATAACTCGGGGCACCTGGGTGGCTCAGTCGTTAAGCGTCTGCCTTCAGCTCAGGTCATGATCCCAGGGTCCTGGGATCGAGCCCCGCATTGGGCTCCCTGCTCCGTGGGAAGCCTGCTTCTCCCTCCCCCATTTCCCCTGCTTGTATTCCCTCTCTCACTGTGTCTCTCTCTGTCAAATAAATAAATAAAATCTTAAAAAAAAAAACAAAACAAACAAACAAAAAAAAACTATAACTCATGTGGGGCACCGGGGCTGGCTCAGTCGGAAGAGCGTGCACCTCTTGGTCTCAGGGTCATGAGTTCAAGCCCCACATTGGGTGTGGAGCCTACTTAAAAAAAGAAAAAAAACTGCAACTCATGTTGGTTTTAACATTTAAAAAATTTTAAATTAAAAAATGTCCTTCAAAGACTGGTTTTTTATTTTATTTTTTAATTTTTTTTAAAGATTTTATTTATTTGAGAGAGAGAATGAGAGAGAGAGAGCATGAGAGCGGGAGAGGCAGGCTCCCCACTGAGCAGGGAGCCCGACGTGGGACTCGATCCCGGGGCTCCAGGATCATGACCTGAGCCGAAGGCAGTCGCTTAACCAACTGAGCCACCCAGGCGCCCTTCAAAGACTGGTTTTTTAAAGTATTAGTATTTCTCTGTAAATATTTATCTGTGCTGGCCAGTCAGGTATTAGGACTGACCAAAAATAATCATGTATAAGTGACCAATTTTCAAAAGTAATAAAGTACATTTAATATTAGAGCTGGAAAATTCTGTACATACGGATGTCCTAGTGGGGAAAACTCATTTCTGAGAAAAGAAATGAAAATTGATGGAAAATTTAAAAATGTCTAGCAACCTTCATAATCTACTCAGTAGAACTTTCTGTGTATGATTTGATTTACTCATAAAATTGTCATGTGTAGGGTATTGAAAGATATGAACAACCAGAAAAAAGCAGACAATAGGCAAGATGAAGGGAAAAAATGCTAAAAGTTAAAAAAAAAAAATATCCAACCACTTTTTCTGTATTGTATATAGATCTGCCAGAGGAATTTACACGTTGGTTTCGGCAGTTAATTATTCTGTGGGCCAGTTAAAAAAAATTATAGCCCTGTTGCGCTTTGAACACCAGTTATGTGAAGTAGATGTTTAGATTGTCGTTTTTGGTGTTTTGCTTTAGGATGCTAACGTGTGACAGCACATATACATTTGTGTTTGATGAATATTAATGAATGAATGAACCTTTTACTTTTACGTTAGTTAATCTTTTACTTATGATAGGTACAGACCAGATACCATTTCTGTGGAGTTTCATCAAAAGAAGTGCCACAGGGCGCCTGGGTGGCTCAGTTGGTTAGGCGACTGCCTTCGGCTCAGGTCATGATCCTGGAGTCCCGGGATCGAGTCCCGCATCGGGCTCCCTGCTCAGCAGGGAGTCTGCTTTTCCCTCTGACCCTCCCCCCTCTCATGCTCTCTCTATCTCATTCTCTCTCTCAAATAAATAAATAAAATCTTAAAAAAAAAAAAAAGTGCCACAGTTTTGGGGCACCTGGGTGGCTCAGTCATTGGACTTCTGCCTTCGGCTTGGGTCATGATCCTGGAGTACCAGGATCAAGCCCCGCATCAGGCTCCCTGCTCAGCGGGGAACCTGTTTCTCCCTCTCCCACTCCCCCTGCTTGTGTTCCCTCTCTTGCTGTCTCTCTCTCTGTCAAATAAATAAATAAAATCTTTAAAAAAAAAAAAAATCCACATTTTTTTCCCCTCAAGGACAGTTTGGGGCAGATGAGGTGGTCATCTACTCTGGTTTGTTCATTTTTACTTTGTTCAGATGTCCTCACTCTCAAAAAGGTTTGGTGATTTACGGCCTAGGGAAATGTGAATCAAGCAGTCTTTTTCCTTGAGATGTTATGATTAGAACGGCTTGTGAGGGGGAGAACTTTAGTGAATGCCAAGTGGGAGAAATGCTTGTGGAGGTGTCCCCGTTGGACACCTCTTCATCCTTTTTTATGTTTTGCCTATAGTAAGCCCATTCACCCATCATGGAATGAGATGGTTATGTGAAAATGTGGCCATTTCTGATTTTATTTACTTATGTAAAAAATTTTTAAAAAACCCATCTTTTTAAAGATTATTTTTTAAAGATTAGAAAGAGAGAGAGTGTGTGCAGTTGCAGAGGAAGGGGGGAGAGGGAGAAGCAGGCTCCCCGCTGAGCAGGGAGCCCTATGTGGCGCTTGATCCCAGGACCCTGGGATCATGACCTGAGCCAAGGGCAGCCGCTTAACCTACTGAGCCACCCAGGTGCCCCTAAAAGAATCTTTTTTAAGTAGGCTCCACACTCAATGTAGGGCTTGGACTCATGACCCTGAGATCAAGAGGACTGAGCCAGCCAGGCACACCACCATTCTGATTTTTAGAAGGGAGAGAAGGGCCTGTTGGCATTGGTGGAGTGATGATGCATAACCTGCAGGAGGAAGTTAACATTAACAGTTCACATTAGGAAGGAAACGTGTATTCACACCAAGAACTTGATGGGCACATAGTGCCCAGAGGAGTATTTTCTCTCCCCGAAAGAGCACACTATACACTGTTGTCTAGATCTGCTAGAATATTGGCTTTGAGTATTCAGACTGAGGGGATTGTAGAGCTTTGGTAGTGATCAGAGGAAATGTGTGAACCCTCCTGCAGAAGAATGTACCCTTGGGTCTCAGCAATAATTAGTTGGTGAGTCAATTTAAGGTACTTTTCATGTACCTGGGTTTTAAAAAGTTCTTTAAAAATGTTTAATGCTGTCAATTTCAATTGGTCCCTTTTAAGTGACCAGAATCCATTTTATGGAATAGTGTCAGAAGCAGCTGCTACTTGGTCTTGTCATCTTGTCTGCTTAACCAATTGGGGTCAAAGATGAGAATGGGGCCCACATCATCTCTTTCTCTCACTTGGGATATTTTTGGTGAGGACATAAAATTGTAGTTGCAAGAATCATTTTTTCAAAAACCAGATGTAATTAAAAAGCATCTCAGCATGCTTCTCTGCTGTATAATGTTGGCGGACTTAGGCTCCTGGTCCTAGTAGTTTCTCTTGCTGCCAGTTTCACAGTCAGTTAACAGATCTGATGCTAATTTTTAGTAGCTGTGCTACATATTCATATTGTTGGGGTGAGACAGAGCCCTGAGCCCAAGGAAAACAGTGTCTGGGCCTAAAAGAAAGATGGAAAAGAGCAAAAGGATGGAGAAAACTTGTGGGCTGAAGTTATGAAAAAAAGCAATACCTTTATTGTGTGTCGGGTAGACACTTGTCATTTGTTCAACAAATATTTACTGTGGGCTGTCTGCTTTAGGCATCGTCTCAGTTAGTGGGGAGATGGCAGTGAATATAGTACATCAAGTGTCTGCCCTCTTGGAGCTTACATTGTGTTTGGGGGAGACAGACTGTAGACTGATAAAAATTCAGGTAGTATGTTACATTATTTTTATCTCTGATGACTCTTGCTAGATAAGTGATATTTATGTCATCACCTTCTTCTAAATGGGGAAACCAAGGCTCAGAGAGATAACACAGCTAGAAAGGGGTACTGCTGGGACTGTGACCAGAGCTGGCCCCCTGAGCTGGCCCCCAGAGTCGTGTAGAAGACTTTGTGAAGATAGGGCCACCCAGCAACAATTCACTCATCCACTGCTTGGCCCCTTGTCTCACTTTCAAGTGGAATGCTTTTTTTTTTTAGGATTTTATTTATTTATTTGACAGAGAGAGACACAGTGAGAGAGGGAACACAAGCAGGGGGAGTGGGAGAGGGAGAAGCAGGCTCCCCGCAGAGCAGGGAGCCCGATGCGGGACTCGATCCCAGGACCCTGGGATCATGACCTGAGCTGAAGGCAGTCGCTTAACCAACTGAGCCACCCAGGCGCCCAAGTGGAATGCTTTTTAAAAAAGATTGCTCTAATGGCAAATGTTGATGAAGAGTCTCAAATAAGTCTTTATTCTTATAAGCTATTTATTATTCTAATTTGAACTAACAATAGTAATACTTTCAGTGTTACAGGTGACTCAAGGAAGTACCTTTGGTAATTAGGCAGGTTATGCCTTTGGTTCTTAGCCCTTGCCAGCTGGCAGAGCGTGGTTAGGCCTACTTAATGTTTTCCACGTTATTGATCAGGCAGAAATTATTGGTGTGAGCAATTGTTGCAGTTTATAAAACTCCTTGTGATGAAAAAAATAGAATCACTGGATTACATCAGAGAATTGTAAGGGCCACAGCCTTTTTTGCTCTGTAAGGAAATACAGTTCACAGTCTGTTTCTGATGACAGTAGGACCATTTCTTTGGTTCTATTGCAGCCAGGGCAGTAGGAGTTCAAAAGATGACAAGTTTGAAAGCTGTGTGGTTTGCTAGTAAGTGCTAGAACCTGGCCTTTGTAAGAATTTTGTACTTTATTTTTGAGAGATTTATTCAACTAGAATAGGACTTGTGGAGGAAGTAAGGTAACTTGCCTTGTCTGCTTTCCTTTCTTAGGGAAGGGAAGCAGGGCCGGCAACTGAGGGCATGGGGGTAGAGAGAGGCGCAGGAGTACGGGGAGGACTGTCAGATGGATGTAGGGTGACCGTAAAATGGTCACATCCAAACTAGGACTCTTCTAAGAGGGAGAATTAGACAGGAGCCCCCGGAGTCCCCCTGCCCTCTATGACACTTTGGGGCTGGTGGGAAGCATTTGGGTAAAAGCACTAGTTGCTTTATAAAGGTTTTGATTTGGGGGGGGGGTCAGTCCTGGACATGGTCATAATATCTTTTGGAG
The DNA here is from genome assembly GCF_002201575.2 of Neomonachus schauinslandi. Lineage (NCBI taxonomy): Eukaryota > Metazoa > Chordata > Mammalia > Carnivora > Phocidae > Neomonachus > Neomonachus schauinslandi. Next base: position 7,054,950 of record NC_058406.1, read on the forward strand.
GAGAAATCAGCCTCTTGGTAACTTCGAGTCACCGTTGTTTGAGCTGGGTGAGTAATCTGGGAAGGAAGGCAGATGATTGGAAAACCAAGGTTGCAGAGGTGACAGTGCTCCTGTGTTCTCTTCCCACTGTGCCCTGGTGTGTCCCGTGGCAATTCTCAGCTGACTGGGGGCCTTGGTCCTTCATTTGTCAGTGTGGGCAAGGGGGTCGGGGATGTTAGATTCATGCGTGTCAACACTGATGGTGCAGTTACAGGATAACAACCAGTAGCCTGTTCCTCTCTTCTGATGTCTCCCTTTTCATGCTAGCAGAGGCCAGGTTAGACTGCTATGCATTCTACAATGAAATGTAGAGGCAAAAATAAAAAGGAAAATAGGAAGCAGAAGGTAAAAAGAAAATCTTTGTTCAGAATCACACTTTCCAAGGATACTTTTTTTTTTTCCTAGGTTAGGATTTATTTTTTTCCAAGCTAAATCTTCTTCTTCTTCTTTTTTTTTTTTTTAAGATTTTATTTATTTATTTATTTGACAGAGAGAGAGAGAGAGTGCACACAAGCAGGGGGAGTGGCAGGCAGAGGGAGAAACAGGCTCCCTGCAGAGCAAGGAGCCCGATGTGGAACTCGACCTCAGGACCCCTGGATCATGACCTGAGCCAAAGGCAGTCGCTTAACCAATTGAGCCACCCAGGCGCCCCCAAGCTAAATCTTCTAATGCTATTTCTTTCTCTTAGAATCACAGATTTTTAGAACTTGAAAATATTTTAGAAATCTTCATAGCCTACATTCTTCACTCAAATTGATTTTTTTTATTATAAATTCAGTAGCATAGATTCACTGAGTTCTGTGTGATTCTTTATAAGAATATTTCCAAATCAAGAATTAAGGCAAGAGCAAGAATTACCTGTAATCCTGTTATCCAGAGGTAATCATTGTTAATTTTTTGGCCTATTATTTTTTGGCGTTCCATTATTTTCTCTGTGTGTTGTTAATAAACAAAATTCAGCGGAGTAAGTTTAAAGATCAGGTTGGCTTTATTCATTGAATCATGAATCGGGCAGCATCCCATCTAGCAAATGGAAAGGAGTTCCCAAGAGCCAAACAAAATGGCAGACTTTTATGGGCAGAAGGGGTTTAGGAACAAGGAAAGAGTAGAGCACCTCATCTTTCTGTGGGGGCCAGAAAGGGTCTGTCAGGCAGATCACCTCCCTAGTGCTGTCAGGAAATTCCATGTTTACTGGTTTAAGATTATGCTCCCAGGAGAGGTTGAAACTGCTGTTAGGTGAGGTGTTGAGTCTTGGTTTGCTGATATGGGGCTTAGCACAAGTGACTCCATTATGGGCCCGTTGTCTCTCTTTTTTAACTGTGTATATTTGATGTACTCTACTGTTCCTTACTCCTGTATCTCTGCTCTTCCTGAAGCCCTCCCTCCCTGAGCATGACAAGCTTGCCCTCTTTTAAGACTCAGCTGCCTTGTCACGTTCCCCTGGAACCTTTCCCTCAACACCCCACATTCCTGCAGGCCCCCACTCTGGTTTGGCTTCACTTCTGCTCTTACCATATTGCATTAGAGCAATCTGCCTTTGTGTCTGTTTCCCCTACTAGATTGACAGCACAGAATAAGTCACATTCATTTTTAATTTCCAAAGCCCATTTATTTCTGCCTGAAACATTGGGGCTTGGCTAAAGTTTGTGGAATCAATGAATAAATCATTTGAATCATATCATATCATATGCAGTTTTATATATTGCATTTTAACTTAACATCGAATTATAAGCATTTCCTTGCATCCTTACAAATTAAAACACCAATTTTAATGGCTACAGGTTTTTCCATCATTAGGTATACTGGTTAAGTTTTCCCCAAATGTAGGAAATTCAGGTAGTTGTCAGTTTCTTTTTTCTTTTTTTTTTTTTTAAGATTTTATTTGGGGTGCCTGGGTGGCTGAGTTGGTTGAGTGGCTGCCTTTGGCTCAGGTCATGATCCCAGGGTCCTGGGATCAAGCACCGCATCGGGCTCCCTGCTCAGCAGGCAGTTTGCTTCTCCCTCTCCCTCTGCCCCTGCGCAAGAGAGAGAGCATGAGCGGGGGGCGGGGCGGGGGGATGCAGAGGAAGAGGGAGAAGCAGGTTCCCCGCTGAGCAGGGAGCCCTATGTGGGCCTCAATCCCATGACCCTGGGATCATTACCTGAGCTGAAGGCAGATGCTTAACCAACTTAACCACCCAGGCGCCCCAGTTTTTTCCTTTTTAATATATATTTTTTAAAATGTTATTTATTTAGTTTTGAACTTTTTTAAAAAATTATTTTTATTTTTATTTATTTAAGTAAACTCTACTCCCAGTGTGGAACTCAAACTCACAACCCTGAGATCAAGAGTCACTTGCTCAACCAGCTGAGCCAATCAGGAACCCCTCTTTTTAAATATTATATCTGATTTTGTGATGAAGCTTTGTATATGAATCTTTGAATTTCTTTTTTTAAGATTATTTATTATTAGAGAAAGTGCATGTGCGCGAGAGCGTGCGCTGTGGGGAGGGGCAGAGGGAGAGGGAGAGAATCTCAAGCAGACTCCCTGCTGAGCGTGGAGCCCGACATGGGGCTCCATCCCATGACCCTGAGATCATGACCTGAGCCAAAACCAGGAGTCAGATGCTCAACCGATGGAGCCACCCAGGTGCCTCTGATTTTCTGATAATTTCCCTAAGATTTCTGGAAGCAGAATTACTGGATCAGAGGGTATGATCATCTTTAAGGATTTTTCTAGAATGTAGCCAGATCGCTTTCTAGAAGAGGGGTAGGGCTACTACCTCAATGTCAAGAGGGTGGGTAGTGTTTTGGAGGGCTAGTATTTTTGATGTCACCTCTTTGTGATCCAGCGTCATTTTCTGAAGATGCAGTGATGCCGGCCTAGGGCCGCACCTGTGTGGGGCTCCGTCCGAGTCTCGGTTAGGATTAGGGTAAGAAATAGGCTGTGAGGAGATGTGAAGAAAGATCATCGGAAGGAAAACGTACTGTCAGTGGGCTACTTTTCTTTGTATCTTAATTATATTACAGAACGACTGACTTTGATCCCGTCACTTGTTTTCTTTTTCTTTTTTTTAAACCATTTACTAATCTTTTCTAATCCAACACTTAGGACAAATTACCTTTTTTCCTGGCCTATTCTTGAAAAACGTGTTTTGTTTTGTTTGTTTTTTGGCATGCCAGAAATGGTAATAATGATAGCAATAATAGCTAATGTGTCCAGCACTTAGGATGCGCTAAACACTTTACATGGGCGATAACTATTTGACCCTATGAAGTGAGGTTATGGTCAGTGTTTTCATTTTATATGTGTACAAGGAAAGCGATACTCAGTCACTTGCCCAGGTCACCCAGCCATTGCTGGTGGTCGGTTGAGCCCTCCCTACCTGCCTGACGTCCAGAAAACAGGGGTCTTACTAGAGCAAGAAGGAGTCTTTTTTTTTTTAAAGATTTTATTTATTCATTTGACAGAGAGAGAGATAGCGAGAGCAGGAACACAAGCGGGGGAGTGGGAGAGGGAGAAGCAGGCAGCAGAGAAGCGGAGCAGGGACCCCAATGTGGGGCTCGATCCCAGGACCCTGGGATCATGACCTGAGCCGAAGGCAGACGCTTAACGACTGAGCCACCCAGGCGCCCCGGAGTCTTTTTTTTTTTAAAGATTTTATTTACTCATTTGACAGAGAGAGAGAGAGAGCGAGAGCAGGAACACAAGCGGGGGAGTGGGAGAGGGAGAAGCAGGCAGCAGAGAAGCGGAGCAGGGACCCCGATGCGGGGCTCGATCTCAGGACCCTGGGATCATGACCTGAGCCGAAGGCAGACACTTAATGACTGAGCCACCCAGGCGCCCCAGCAAGAAGGAGTCTTAAGCAGCCAGAGTTACCTAGGAAGACACGAGATACGTGTCTTTGCCCTTCCACTGCCCTCCAGGCTGTTCTGCTGCCCTCCAGAAATATTAGAAGTACCCACCTCCCCCAGCCCCCCACTTTGCTGAAGGGACAGCCCCTTCACATTCCCTGCAGGTTACATTGTCTTCTGCTTTTGAAAAGAAATCATAGTAGTCCGGCACTTGTTGCCTATTCCTTTTATCTCCCTCCTTCATTCCCACTGACTTCTTTCCATTTTCAGGGCATGAAGCCTGCCTCTTCCTAATAAAAATAATAATTGTGGTAGTGGTGGAGGGGAGGTATTTATGGGGTGCCACCCCCTGTTCTAAGTGCTGGATTTTTATCTCGGCTGTGTAGGGCAGCGTCTTCATCGGTGTTCGTTCTGTCCACATCTTGCCCTGTGCCTGGCTTTCTTGGTAATCATTCAAACTTCTGCCTTCCTTCTCTACTCCTTTTGATTCAGAAGCTCTCCAGTTCACTCCCGTTGTAAAAACAGCAAGATGCCACCTTTGGTCCTGCCCTCCCCTCTAGCTGTCGCTTTATCCCTGTCCTCCCCTTTCACAGACCAGACCCTTACAAGAGTGGATCTCCCCGCCCCCTCATTTTCCAGTGCCTTCCCTCCTTGTGCTCTTTTGGACGCTTCCCCCTTCATCACTGCATCCACACTGCTCTTGCTACGATTGCCAGATCCCGGGCACTTCTCAGAACATGTCCTTTAATCTCTCTTCAGCTTTTGACCTTGGCAATCACGGTTTTTGGCAAGTATCTTCTGGATGCCATGGGTGTATGGCTTTCTTACTTTCCTGTCTCCATCGCAGACTGCTCTTTCCCGATACACCCTAAATGATGTTTCTCAGGACTCTATTCTTGGTCCTCCTTTCATTTCCTACCTTCCAGATGCATTTGTTGAATGAATGAATGACTAGCCTGTTTGGGGGCATTCGTTTTACTTATTCCCCAGGTACTGTGGTCCATGCTGAGTTCTGAAGTGCTCAGGAGATAGCAAAGTTCTGCCCTCTTGGTACCTGTAGTTACCTGCCAGTACGTACTGTACTAAGTAGATACTGAGTACTCCCTCAAATCCCCTCGATGGTCCTATCCCCTGCTTGAGCTGTGCACCCAGATCTCCAGCTTCCCCAGCTTCTCAACCTGTGGCGCTCATACACGTGGCTCTGCTTGGGGGCGTCCCTGGAAAGCCACTAAACCTCACCGTGGCTCAGTGCTTATCGGGAGTAATGCTGGGCGCATGTTTTTACAGCGGATTGAATGAAGGCTCTGCAGCCCATGCATGCCCCGAGAGAGTAGTTTTTATTTATTTATTTTTAATTTAATTTAAGATTTTATTTATTTATTTGACACAGAGAGAGAGAGAGAGAGCAAGAGAGAACACAAGCAGGGGGAGTGGGAGAGGGAGAAGCAGGCTTCCTGCCGAGCAGGGAGCCCGATGCGGGACTCGATCCCGGGACTCCAGGATCATGACCTGAGCCGAAGGCAGCCGCTTAACAACTGAGCCACCCAGGCGCCCGAGAGAGTAGTTTTTAATCTTTTTTAGAAAGGGACCTCTTTGAAAAGCTTATGAAAACCGGAGGCCCTCCTGACCCTCCGGTTTTGAACCTGCCCTTGGTACTCTACCTTAAATCAGGCCACACCAGCAAAGCTGATGTGTGGATCTCCTCATTGGGGTGCCACCCCCTGTGTGTCCCTCTAAAATTGCTTTTTCTGAATTGTACTGTGGCATTAAGCCTCTGCAGATACTGATACGTGGTTTGTGTTGTCAGTCACACATATGTTGATACACATGTGTAATGTGTATGAACCTCACTTCTGGCTTAGTCTTATCTTTTGTGTCCTCATTTTACTTCTGTCCTAATATCCTTATGTTTGATTTTAAGTTAAATTAAAAATATTCTTATGTGTTGTTAATCCCTTTGAATCTAGTCGCTAGAACAAGGAAATGGAAACCATTTCTATCCATCCGTACATACGGACATCCATTCATACGTACATACGTACATCCATCCATACGTACATACATACATACGTACCTCTGTACATCCATACCTTACCGTGTCACTACCTGCCGGGCATTCTGTTTGGGTGTTCTTACGGGCATCTCACCCCAGAGTGTAGTCAGAACTCACCTTCTCTTCTCAAAATCTCCTTCTACAGCCTCAATTTTAGGGAGTGGTACCAACCACTTAGGCCCGAAATCTAGACTCCATCCTTCCTCACATCTCACTTGCAAATAATGATCAAGTTCTGTTGAGTGAACACATGAAATATCCCTGGAACTGTCCCTTCCACAGTCCCCATCACCCAGGCTTGCTTTGTCCCGCCCCAGTCCATTCTCCACATAGTAGATAGAATGATTCGTTTTCAAAGACAAATCTGATCCAGTTATTCCCCTGCTTAAATCCTTCAAAATCTCTTCCTCGCCTTCATGAAAAAGTTCAGTTAGGATGGTATTCAGACCGCACCATGAGCTTGTCTCAGCCTGCCTTGTCGTGGCCATACACACTTATCCTTAAACAACTCAGAATTCCCCTAAAACACTGTGTTCTCGTAAAACCTCCCAGCTTTTGACAGTGCTCCTCTGTCCTTTCACCTAACTCCTCCGACCTGTCCTGAAGAAGAAACTCCAGTCAGGTGACGTGTATGCGTAGCATATGAGTTTGTATGTTGCTCGATTTTCAAAATCACTGCCTAGGATGATTTGTCATGACATTAATATATAGTCGGTATAAGTGAATTTGAATCCTGAAAACCCACTAGTGAGAAAAGGGAGGTGATACTGTGTGCACAGATTCCTGAGAGTACCTCTGGGGAGTTGAAGTAGTTATACACATACAGTAAGTAACAGATTGGCTTATCGAGCTGAGGCAGAAACTGAGATTTATTTTAAGGATGCAGGGGTCTTCGGGGCACCTGGGTGGCTCAGTTGGTTACGCGTCTGCCTTCGGCTCAGGTCATGATCCCAGGGTCCTGGGATCGAGCCCCACATCGGGCTCCCTGCTCGGCAGGAAGTCTGCTTCTCCCTCTTCCGCTCCCCCCTGCTTGTGTTCCCTCTCTTGCTGTCTATCTCTCTGTCAAATAAATAAATAAAATCTTTAAAAAAAAAAAAGGATGCAGGGGTCTTCTTTTGGAACCCAAGGACAGAAAGATGGCTGGGTCACAGGAAGAGACCAGAACCCAGAATCCAGATGCTGCCTTTGCCTTGGGTTTCTGCTTCGTGATACTCACGCCTTGTGTACACTGCCCATTACCTTCCTCGTCCTCACTTAGCAGCCCCGGAGACCCAGCTTCGTGCCTACTCTGTGCAGCTAAGCCCAGCTGGAAAAAACACAAGCCGTGTTGGTGGATCTAATTTTTCCCTCAACTTTTTGCTCCGGGAATTTTCAAATCTGCAGAAAGGTTGACTGAGCCACCTAGATGCATCGGTGTTTGGTGTTGCCTTCTTGCACGTTCACTTTAGCTCTCTCTCTATGTGTGTATACACGTGTGCGTACATATACATGCGTGTGCATGCATACATGCGTACGTAATACACATACCTGTTGGTTTGGGCTGAGCTGTTTGAAAGCGTGGAGAACCATAAAGCAAAGATGGGAAATAGGAGGTGGTAAGGGAAGGCCTCCCTGGGGAGGTAGCATTTGAGCCAAGAGCTCAGGAGGGGATGCTGGGCAGTTATCCTGGGGAGCAGTGTCCCCGGGGAGACAGAGGTAACAGTACCGTAAGTGACCCCTAACATCACGTATGTGGTGAATTAAAAAGAGAGTCTATTGTACCAGACTGTGTTCTTTTCAGATATTCACTGCCCCTTCCTGGGGGGAGGGTCTCTTTCTCCTCTGCCCTGCTGGCTGTAGGTGTGGCCGTGTGACTTGTCAGAGCCAATGAAATGTGAGCAGAAATGAATGTGTCCCTACTGGCCAGTACAGCCTGTGCCTGGTGGAGGCTCCTTTGTCATCCTGGCTGTCGGAGCGAGGATGATCTTGAGCAGAGCTGCACTTCCACCTGAATGTTTTCAGGGTTTCCAGGCAGAGCAGGAAATGATGGTTTCATTTTCTTCTTCAGAAATTGTGGGAAAGGAGGAGATGGGAAAAAATAGGAATTTATTATGTATCATTGCCATTTTCATTTATGTATAATTTGCACTTAATAATAATATCCATTGTAATGCAAATATGCCCAAATGGAATTATTGTGTGTGTCCTTTTGCAACCTGCTTTTCCAACTTAATTTTAAAAAGTACCGTGGTAAAACACGTATAAAAATAATTCTCCTTGGGGTGCCTGGCTGGCTCAGTCGGTGGAGCCTGTGACTCTTTATCTCAGGGTTGTGAGTTTGAGCCTCACAATGGGTGTGGAGATTGCTTAAAAACAAAATCTTTAAAAAAGAAAATCCTCTTTTTTTTTTTTTAAGATTTTATTTATTTATTTGAGAGAGAGAGAATGAGAGAGAGAGAACACATGAGAGGGGATAGGGTCAGAGGACGAAGCAGACTCCCTGCCGAGCAGGGAGCCCGATGCGGGACTCGATCCAGGGACTCCAGGATCATGACCTGAGCCGAAGGCAGTCGCTTAACCAACTGAGCCACCCAGGCGCCCGAAAATCCTCTTTTTAAGAACAGGAGATCTTGAAGTAAATAGAAAACCCGTTGGGGGCACCTGGGTGTCTCAGTCGGTTGAGCGTCTGCCCTTTGGCTCAGGTCATGATCCCAGGGTCCTGGGATCGAGCCCCATGTCGGGCTCCCTGCTCAGCAGGGAGCCTCCTTTCCCCTCTCCTTCTGCTGCTCCCCTGCTTGTGCTCGCTCGCTCTCTTTCTGTCAAATAAATAAACAAAATCTTCAAAAAAAAAAAGAAAACGCATTGCTTTCTTTTAAAGATACAGCAGTATTGAGCTCCCTGTGTATGCACGTGCGTATGCACGCATCTTTAACCTCCCCATGAAGCGATAACAGATACCCCAGACTGAGTTGGGGTCTGAGTTGCCCTCCTTTGTGTCTTTTCTATTCTTATTACATCTTATGCAGACCTCGTCGTGCTCTATCATAATTGTTGGTTTTCGTCCATGTCTCCCCCGTGGATCTGGAAATCCTTGAGAGTGGGGATTACGGCTCAGGTGTTGTCTTATCTGGACTTCCTGCTACAGTGACTTCAGTGCACTTAATAAACCAATAAAAGACTGAATATGGGGGCAAGATTATGTTCATATGTCATTTTTGTTTGTTTTATTTGCTGGTAATCCGTATACTTTGGACCAGAAAATAGAAATGTTCCTTGTTTGAGTGTACGCACTCATCAAAGAGGGAGCTTACTAATACTCCAGTGTTGTTAGAGTTGAACACAGTATCTGAAATACTAACATTAACATATAAATTCATGAATTTGGGGCGCCTGGGTGGCTCAGTCGTTAAGCGGCTGCCTTCGGCTCAGGTCATGATCCCAGGGTCTTGGGATCGAGCCCCGCATCAGGCTCCCTGCTCAGCCGGAAGCCTGCTTCTCCCTCTCCCACTCCCCCTGCTTGTGTTCCCTCTCTCGCTGTGTCTCTCTCTGTCAAATAAGTAAATAAGATCTTAAAAAAAAAAATTCATTAATTCATAACTGATAATGAACAAGTACTATGTCCTCAGGGGAGTGAGGCTGCCTCTATATGAAGATCACTGTAACTTCAGAAGGGATTTTCTGCCATAAAGATCAGTGGGTTGTGGTTAACATCACGTACTCCGGAGTTAGACTGCCTGGGTTCAATCTCTTTCATTTTCTAGCTGTGTTACCTTGAGCGAGTCATCTAACCTCTCTGAGTTCAGTTTCCTCATCTGTAAAATGGAAAGATAAATGTACTGATTTCTTTGGATTATTAACTAGGTTTATAAACTGAAGCCCTTAGAATAGCATCTGGCGCATGGTTTAAGGGTTGGGTAAGTGTTAATCATATTATTATTTTTTTAAATTTTATTTTATTATGTTACTTTAGTCACCATACATTACATCATTAATTTTTGATGTAGTGTTCCATGATTCATTGTTTGCGTATAACATCCAGTGCTCTGTGCAATACGTGCCCTCCTTAATACCCATCACCGGGCTAACCCATCCCCTCACCTCCCTCCCCTCTAAAACTCTCAGTTTGTTTCTCAGAGTCCATAGTCTCTCATGGTTCGTCTCTCCGATTCCCCCCCTTCATTTTTCCTTCCTACTATTTTTTTTTTTGACATATAATGTATTATTTTTTCAGAGGTACGGGTCTGTGATTCATCAGTCTTGCACAATTCATGGCGCTCACCATAGCACATACCCTCCCCAATGTCCATCACCCAGCCACCCCATCCCTCCCACCCCCCTCCACTCCAGCAATCCTCAGTTTGTTTCCTGAGATTAAGAGTCTCTTATGGTTTGTCTCCCTCTCTGGTTTCATCTTGTTCATTTCTCCCTCCCTTCCCCTATGATCCTCTGTCTTGTTTCTCAAATTCCTCATATCAGTGAGAGCATATGATACTTCTCTTTCTCTGAAGTGTTAATCATATTATTAAAAATTACTGTTTTATCTTAGAGTTTCCAGCACCCTTCTGGAAGTAGTTGTCAGTGACTAGCCTAGAAAACTTTATTATCTGAGTACTCAATTAGCTTCCTATTTGCAGGAGAGGAGGTAATGGGATTGTATTGAGAAGTAAGGAGATAATTACTTGTGTTCAGTTGAAATCTTTGAAGGAGATTTTAAGTCACTTCTTGCCATAATGTTAAAATTGAAGCAAAAAGTATTTTTGTAGGGGAACCTGGCTGGCTCAGTCGGTAGAGCATGGGACCCTTAATCTCAGGGTCCTGAATTCAAGATCCACATTGGGTATGGGGCCTACTTAAAAAAAAAAAAGAAAGGATTTTTCTATATTTTTGGACTCATGTATAATAGGGTGACAGTAGCAGATTGAATTTAATATATTTTTTCAAATGGGGGAGGGATTTAGATGACAAGAGTCTTAGAGCTTTTGAGTGAAAATTAATTTAAAATGGTGAATTTTTAAAAGGCAGCTGGTGAACTTTTGGTCACAGAGGTGTGATGTTCGGATTTGAATTCATTTACTCTGAGATACAAAACCAGCAATAATCAAAATAAGAGACATCTCCAGGGCACCATTCCAAAGAGTAAATATTCAAACGTGTTTATGTTGGAATTCAATTTTTTTTTTTAGTATTGAAAGATGCTTTTGTAGAATGACTATTTACTAAATTTAAAACAATGTTTTTTGGATTTACCACTCCTCCCCCTGCAAAAAAAACCCACTAGAAATAAGAGGAACAGTTTGGCCCATCCTGTCAGAGCCTCTGCCCCGTGCCACCGCAGAGGCCCTTGCTGTTTTGAACAGTAGCTGTTTTCAGTCTATTTTTAGTTGATCAGGAACATGAGAGTAGGAAATGCATCAAGATAGAACAGTTCTGGGGAAAGCCCTATTTTAATGTTACTTGTGAAATGAGGACTCAAATAGTCAAGACCAGAAAAACTCTAGAAATGAGATTTCATGATCTGTATGTTTGGGTTTGAGTTGTGGTTCAGGACATAAGTTGAAGAACTGGAAGTTCCTTTTTTATGCTTTTGGTATTTTTTCTTTGTGACATCTGGGAAAACCAAATCCTTTCAAAAAGGACTTGTTTAACTTAAGAGAGGTTATACCAATCTTATGTGCTTGGTGTTAAAAAAGTATAGTAAGCAAAGAGAAAAAAAGTTTAAGAATATTTTGATGTGCTGAGCTATTTTTAGTTTGTGTCTCATATGTTGTGATGTTCTGTTTGTGATGAAAGTGAGGTCACATCTCTTAATAGTCAAATTAATTAGATAAGCCCTTATACCTTCGGTTACTCAAAGCCATCTCCTGGGGGTCTCCTGTCTAGATAGTCCCTGGGTCTTTGGGCTGCTAAACCAGTTCATGGCCACCCCTGTCATAGAAGGTGGTCAGTCCCCGGAAGGGCACTGTCCTCTGTTGAGTGCTGTGCAGGCGGCCCAGACTGCTGGCCCTTTCGTGGCTCCTTCTCCTCTTCCCAGTAGGTCTTTTAAGATGGTGGTGGGTGAGGACTGTTTTTATCAGTCACCTCCTACCAGTTCGTGTCATGCACGGACCTGCCTGTGTCCCTTACTGCACTCCTCTGTCTTCGTTAATAGTCCACAGTATATTTCACAAAGTCCTGATTCTTCACTCCTTTCTTTTTTCTTTTCTTTTCTTTCCTTTCCTTTTCTCTTTCTTTCTTTCTCTTTCTTTCTTTCTTTCCGTCAGTCCTTCCTTCCTTCCTTCCTTCCTCCTTTCCTTCTCCTTCCCCTTCTCCTTTGTGGAGTGTTGGAGGCAGGGATTGGGGAACACCAGTGCAGTGGAAATCTTTCTTGGAAAACTTCCTTCCTTCAAACCCATATTGCAGTGAGTCAGGACATTTATTCTATGTTTGTTTCACCCAGGAGAACATTTAAATTTAACATCTCAGGCTGAACTTGGCACCAGATTTAAAAGTGGCTTTATAGGGCGCTTGGGTGGCTCAGTCGTTAAGCGTCTGCCTTCGGCTCCAGTCATGGTCCCAGGGTCCTGGGATCGAGTCCCGCATCGGGCTCCCTGCTCCGCGGGAAGCCTGCTTCTCCCTCTCCCACTCCCTCTGTTTGTGTTCCTTCTCTCGCTGTGTCTCTCTCTGTCAAATAAATAAATAACAATCTTAAAAAAAAAAAAGTGGCTTTATATATTTTTTAAAAACAACATGTGTGCTTTTTCAAAATAATGATAATATAAATTCCTAAACACTAAATTTTATGTGCAAGACATTTTCTAGTACTTTTCGGGGCACCTGGGTGGCTCAGTCGTTAAGCGTCTGCCTTCGGCTCGGGTCATGATCCCAGGGTCCTGGGATCGAGCCCCGCATCGGGCTCCCTGCTCGGCGGGAAGCCTGCTTCTCCCTCTCCCACTCCCCCTGCTTGTATTCCCTCTTCCACTGTGTCTCTGTCAAATAAATAAATAAATAAAATCTTTTAAAAAAAAGACATTTTCTAGTACTTTTCATTTATTCTTTCATTAACTCAGCAACTATTTAGAGAGCACCTTCCGCGTGCCAGGTACTCCTCTCGGCACCGGTGAGACATCAGAAAACAGAGAAGTCCTTGCATTAAGAAAGCTAGAGTCAGGGAATGGTGAATAAGCAGTACATAAACAACATCACGTATATAGGCGGTCAGACACGAGCCATGGAGAAAAATGAAGTAGAAAACAGGGCACAGATGGTGGTTTTCTCACAACTCTTGGAGGCTACAGTTTTTACCCCCACCGTACAGATGTGGAAACTGAAGCACAGGGAGGGTTAAGTGACTTACCTTTTTTTTTTTTTTTAAGATTTTATTTATTTATTTGACAGAGAGACAGCGAGAGAGGGAACATAAGCAGGGGGAGTGGGAGAGGGAGAAGCAGGCCTCCCGCGGAGCAGGGAGCCCGATGTGGGGCTCGATCCCAGGACCCTGGGATCATAACCTGAGCCACCCGGGTGCCCCTATTTTTAAAGATTTTATTTATTTGAGAGAGAGGGAGAGCACAGAGGGAGAAGCAGACTCCCTGCTGAGCAGAGAGCCCGATGCAGGGCTCGATCCCAGGACCCCAAGATCATGACCTGAGCCGAAGGCAGACGCTTCACCGATTGAGCCACCGAGGCGCCCCAATAAACAAAATCTTTAAAAAAAATAAAATTGGGGCGCCTGGGTGGCTCAGTTGGTTGAGCAACTGCCTTCGGCTCAGGTCATGATCCTGGAGTCCCTGGATCGAGTCCCGCATCGGGCTCCCTGCTCAGCAGGGAGCCTGCTTCTCCCTCTGACCCTCCTCCCTCTCATGCTCTCTGTCTCTCATTCTCTCTGTCTCAAATAAATAAATAAAATCTTTAAAAAAAAAAAAAATAAAAAAATAAAATTGTATCATGTTGGAAACATAAAAAAGACTACATTTGACATTTAAGTTATGAAGAACAAGATGAATACCCACAAACCCGCTACCCACATTGAAAGTGTGCAGCCCAGCGAATTTTCATACAGTGGACACACCTGTGAAAACTAGTGTCATTTAAAAAACAAGACCATCACCGGCACCCTAGAAGCTTGCTCACGCGGCTTTTTTCTTGTTTGTGAACTTGATCTAAATGGAATCATGCAGTCTGTGCTTTTTTATATGTAGCTGCTTCTGCTTAATATTGTTTGTTAGAGTCATCCAGGCTGTTGTGTAGAACACCGGCTCATTCATTTGATTGCTCCCTGGATTCCAGAGTAGGAATGTACCACCATTCATTTATCCTCACCGTAGTTTTTAGAGCACTTTTACATATACCACCCCATAACAGCTACCTGGGAAAGCTATTTAGGGCTGAGTTTATTATCCGTGTTTCCTAGCTGGGAAAGAGTTAAGTGTGTTATCCAAGATGACAGCAAGTGCGGCCAATCTGTGGTGGCACCAGAATGCAGGTTTCCTGACGGATCCTGGGTTCACGTCACTCTGCTGCAACCACATTTCCTGTTGCGTCGTGCATGTAACACCACTGGGGTCTGTAGCCCATCTGTCTTCAGACGCTTCCATCTTTCCTTCTCTTCCTTGGCAGGGTGGACTCACTCCCCTCCCCTCTCCCCACTTATGCTCTTTTGTTTTTTTCTTTTTTTTTACAGTAAAAAGATCTCAGGAATCGGTACTTCCAGTCTCCCATTCTTTGCTGGACTTGCTCCGGTCAAGCTTTCAGCCCCTACATTCCATCAAAATAGGTCTTGATGAGGCCCTCAGTTCCCACCTCATTGCCAATTCCAACCGGCAACTCTTCAGTCTTCACATTGCTCAGCCTGTCCACAGAGTGATGTTAATCGCTGTTGAAAGTCTCTGACTGGGGCGCCTGGGTGGCTCAGTTGGTTAAGCGACTGCCTTCGGCTCAGGTCATGATCCCGGAGTCCCACGTCAGGCTCCCTGCTCAGCAAGGAGTCTGCTTCTCCCTCTGACCCTCCTCCCTCTCATGCTCTCTGTCTCTCATTCTCTCTCTCGCAAATAAATAAAAAAAAAATCTTAAAAAAAAAAAAAAAAAAAGAAAGTCTCTGACTGGTTCCTAGGAAGCCAGGGTCAGTTCTGGTGAACCCAGAGGCCTCCCGACACCATTCTCAGTCTCCTCTATTGGTGTCACCTCCCTTCCCCTCCCCCACTCCAGTTGTTGGTGTATTGCAGGGCTTCATCCTCAGACTCCTGAATCACTGCACACAGTGCCTAGGTGACCTCATCCTGGCTCACGGCTCTTCGTGCTGTCTGGAAGCTAACAGCTGTCCAAGGGTCATCCTAACCTGCCCTCTCCTGCACATCAGATCATGTTTTCATTTTAATTGCTATTTATTTAATGACTATTTATTTATTTATTTTTAAAAGATTGTATTTCTTTTTTCTTTTTTTAAAAAGATTTATTTATCTGACAGGACACAGCGAGAGAGGGAACACAAGCAGGGGGAGTGGGAGAGGGA
The DNA here is from genome assembly GCF_002201575.2 of Neomonachus schauinslandi. Lineage (NCBI taxonomy): Eukaryota > Metazoa > Chordata > Mammalia > Carnivora > Phocidae > Neomonachus > Neomonachus schauinslandi. The sequence continues at coordinate 7,070,342 of NC_058406.1, forward strand.
GAAGCAGGCTTCCTGAGGAGCAGGGAGCCTGATGCAGGGCTCGATCCTAGGACCCTGGGATCATGACCTGAGCCGAAGGCAGATGCCTAATGACTGAGCCACCCAAGCACCCCAAAAGATTGTATTTCTTTTTTTTTTTTTTAAAGATTTTATTTATTTATTTGAGACAGAGAATGAGAGACAGAGAGCATGAGAGGGAGGAGCAGACTCCCTGCCGAGCAGGGAGCCCGATGCGGGACTCGATCCCGGGACTCCAGGATCATGACCTGAGCTGAAGGCAGTTGCTTAACCAACTGAGCCACCCAGGCGCCCCAAAAGATTGTATTTCTTTATTTGAGAGCGAGAGAGAGAGCACAAGCAGGGGAGGGGCAGAGGGAGAGGGAGAAGCAGACTCCCCGCTGAGCGGGGAACCCGACCCAGGACTTGATCCCAGGACCCTGTGATCATGACCTGAGCCGAAGGTAGACGCTGAACCGACTGAGCCACCCAGGCGCCCCTTTAATTACTATCTTATACTCAATTAAAAAAAGAATTCACACAAAGACAACTCCATCTGCATGTTTAATAATCATGTTTCTAGAATAACTTTTATCTCCTCCTTCCCTCCCATGTTTTTACCGTTGTCTTTGTCTCAGTAAACTGATTTGATAAGTTGCTTGGGCCCAGGACATTGGTGTCAGCCTTATTACCTCCTTTGGTTCTGTTCTACTTCAACATTTTTTTTTTTTAAAGATTTTATTTATTTATTTTGAGAGACAGAATGAGATAGAGAGAGAGAGCATGAGAGGGGGGAGCGTCAGAGGGCGAAGCAGGCTCCCCGCCGAGCAGGGAGCCCGATGCGGGACTCGATCCCGGGACTCCAGGACCATGACCTGAGCCGAAGGCAGTGGCTTAACCAACTGAGCCACCCAGGCGCCCCGGTTCTGTTCTACTTAAATCCAGTCCATCAGCAAATCCTGTGAGCTGATGCTCTGCCTTCAAAGTATATCCCAGTTGACCACTCACCACGATTTTCACAGCCACCCACTTGAGTTTAGGTCGTCGGCATCCTCCTACGTAGCCTCTCTGCCTATTTCCTTTCTCCCCTACACTTTATTTTCCATAGCAGCCAAAACAATAATTTAAAAATGTAGGTTGAATTATGTCACTTTTCTGGTCAAAACCCCCTGGCAGCTTCCCAGTGTTTTCACCGTGGCCTACAAGGCCTCTTCATGCCTCCGATCTCATCATCAGCTGTTTCTTTCTTTCTTTCTTTTTTTTTAAGATTTTATTTATCTATTTGACAGAGAGAGACAGCAAGAGAGGGAACACAAGCAGGGGGAGTGGGAGAGGGAGAAGCAGGCTTCCTGCCGAGCAGGACGCCCAATGCGGGGCTCAATCCCAAGACCCCGGGGTCATGACTTGAGCCGAAGGCAGACGCCTGACGACTGAGCTGCCCAGGCGCCCCTCATCATCAGCTATTTCTATCTTGCTCATTTTGCTCCAGCCACACAAGGCTTACTGACCTTGAACATGAGTCAAGCACACTCTCACCATACTTCCCAGATACCTACCTGGTTTCCTTCCTCTCTTCATGTTTGCGGACGCCTTACCAGAGAGGCCTTTCCATCCACCTTACATAAAAATCGCAGCACCCTCCCCCCAGCATGCCCTGCTGTCCCTCCCTCTCCTACTTTATTTCATTCTAATGGTGCTCATAACCACCTGGCATTCTCTTTGTTAATTTGGCTATTGTGTTTTTGGCCTCCGCTGGAATCTGAGCAGCATGAGAGCAGGAACTGTTCAGTTTACTCTCCCGTACTTGATGAGTATTTGCTGAATGAGTGGCTATCTGAAGAGGCGTTAATGGCAGAAGTCTGAAACTCTGTCTGGGCTTTGAATTTTCAGTTAAGCACTCTTCTGTGTGGCTTTACTGCTTCGCCTGTCTTGCTTCCCTGTATTACTTTTTCCCGTTGTTCAGTATGTACAGAGCTGTTATGTGCCTGGCACAGCACTCAGTGCTGGAGATAACACCAATGAAAGCAACATAGCCGTGGTTTTCTCTTCGAGCTTCCGTTCTACTAGGGAAACAGATGGTAAGCAAGACAATAAGAAATGGATAATGTAATGACAGGGGTGCCTGGGTGGCTCAGTTGGTTAAGCATCGGACTCTTGGTTTCAGCTCAGGTCATGATCTCGGGTTCGTGGGATCGAGCCCCACATGGGGCTCTGCCCTCAGCATAGAGTCTGCTTGTCCCTCTCCCTCTGCCACTCCCCCTGCTCATGGGTGCATGGGCGTGCACGCTCGCTGTCTCTCTCTCTAAAATAAGTAAATAAATCTTAAAAAAACAAAAGAAATAGGTAATGTAATTACAGACCACGCAGAGTGCTTGAAGCTGTGATCGGAGGGCTACAGTATCAATGAGTGTGTGCTAGATAAAGTGATCAGGGAAGTCCTCTAGAAGGAGGTGATATTTAAGCTGAGAATGGAAAGAAGAGAAAGAACCAGCCATGCCAAAAATTAGAAAAATTGCTTCTAGGCTTGAGGAATTGCAAGTGGCTGAAGGTAAGCTAGAGCTTAAGATGCTCTAGGAGGTGTCAGAGGGCCAGTGTGGCTGCCGCCTAGCGTGGCATACCAGGAGCCTGGAGAGACAGCCGGTGGCTCCGTAGGACACGGGGAGGACTTGGTTTTTAGTGCCAGTGCAGTGGGAAGCCATTGAATGGTTTGAGCAGGGGAGGGTGGTTTGTGTTTTTAAAGAATTACTGTGATTGCTGTGTGGAGAATAGATTGTAGGGGCAAGTAGGATAACATGCTTTCTTATCACTTAGGATTTTATTTTATACTTAGATTTTGAAAACTGCCCCAGCCCTTGGCAATAGCTCTTCTACTTTCTGTCTCTATGAATTTGACTACTCTGGGTACCTTACAGAAATGGAATCATACAGTACTTTTCTTCCTCTGACTGGCTGATTTCACTTAGCCTCGTGTCCTCAAGATTCATGTGTGTTGCAGCACGTGTCAGAACATCCTTCCTTTTTAAGGCCGAATACTGTTCCATTGTGTGTATGTGCCACATTTTGTTTATCCATTTATCCATTGATGGGCACTTGGGTTGCTCTTGCTAATAATGCTGCTGTGAACATGGGTGAACAGCTCGCTGTTTAAGTCCCTGCTTTCATTTCTCTTGGGTACTTCCTAGGAGTGGAATTACTGGATCCTATGGTAATTCTATTTTTAATTTTTTGAGGAACCACCCAGCTGTTTAAAATGGTGGCTGCACCACTTGACATTCCCACCACCGGTGCACAAGGGCTCCAGTGTCTCCACATCCTCACGAACACTTGTTATTTTATGGTTTTTCGATGGCAGCCACCCTAATAGGTATGAGGTGTTATCTCATTGTGGTTTGATTTGCATTTCAGAAATCTAAGACTTTGGAAGTGTTTAAAGAAAGGAATGTGGAGACTTTGCTTTTACCAGGCCAGAGTGGACACAGATAGATTCCTTGGGACCTTTCGCAGAGGGCCTGGTGAGAAAGGGTGGTGGCCTGGATAGGGTGGTGGCAGAGGAGCTGAGGGGAGAGGGTGGACCCAGGTCGAAGGAGCAGAGCTTGGTGATAAACTGGGTGTTTGAGGAGATGAGGGGAGGCGAGGAAACAGTGAACAAAAATCCTGGGTCTCTGGCTTGAGTAATTGGATCGGGAATTTCTGGTCCATGTTCCCCACCCTCCAACCCAGGTAAGTGTTCATGAAACACTTCAGTCATTTCTTTCAGTGAGGTTTTTTGTCTCAATCCCACTTCTCCCTTCGATGATTTGTGATGACCTTCACCGTTCGCTGTTCAGCTCAGGTCAGGGAGCGCTGAGCACCTGTTACAGAGCAGGTGTGTTGCTTGACAGTAGGGAGATAAGGATGAATAGGAGAAGGCGGTCTGGCTCTCAGAGGTTTGGTCTCAGGACTCCTTTATGCTCTTACGAAACCATGAAGATCTCAAAGAGCTTTTGTTTAGGTGGGTTCTATTCATTGATATTTACCATAATAGAAATAAAAAGTGAGAAACCTAAACAAAATAATAAAAACATTGTATGTTAATATAAATAATATATCTTTAATGACAGAAACTACCTTTTCCAAAACAACATGTTTAGTGACAAAAGTTGACATTATCTTCACTTCCGCAAGCCTTTTAAATGTCCGATTTGCTAGAATACAGCCGAATTCTCATATTAAATTCCGTATTTAAGTTGTTGCAACATGACATGTCACATAGTCTCTGGAAAACTCCACTGGACACTTGAGAATGAGAGCGAAAGAGGCAAATGTCTTAGTGATACTGTAAAAATAGCTTTGCCCTCAGCATACCCTCTGCAAGGGTCTTGGAGATCCCCAGAGATCCCCAGACCATTGGATTAGTGGTGAGGGCATATGCTCTGGAGCCAGATTACATGAGCTTACATTCCAGCTCTGCCACTTATAATTAGGCAAGGATGTAACCTCTGTGCCTCAGTTTGCTCATATATAAAATGGGCATAAGTACCCACAGAGGCTCATTATAGGGGTTAAATGAGTATGGATTTATAAAGTGTTGAGAACATTGCTAGAAGACAAAGTGCCACATCAGTGTTTATTTTAATTTTATTATTATTTTTTTAATTTGTAATCTCTGCCCCCAACATGGGGCTTGAACTCACAACTCTGAGGTCAAGAGTTCCATGTCCAACCAACTGAGCCAGCCGGGCGCTCCTCAGTGTTTATTTTTAATAATTAAGACCTGATCTTTCCTTCAAGGGATTTAATCTAGTGAAGTAGATAGATGAACAACCAGACAACTTGAGGATTTTGTGTAAGTTTGTTGATAGATGTATTTGCAGCAGGGGCATAGGAGTGGGTTTCTCAACTTTGGGGTCAAGAATCTTTGGTCCTTGGTTGTGTGAACAATAGAAGGAGCAGATTTTCTGCAGTGTTAGAATGACAGATTCTTAGTTCAGATGAGGTCCATCCCAGTTAGCATTTGTCGTAGGTTAACTTTTTCATCTTCCTTATTTGTAAAGGAATGAGTGGAGCAGCCTAGTTGGTTTGCTTCTTTGATGCCTATGTAGAGCCAGAAGCCTGTCACAGTAGTTAGATGTCCTCACTGCCTGGGACAGCAGGTGGTCAGTGAGAGTTTATTGCCTGGTTATAAATTAATGATTGTCAAAATGTGAGGGAAACATTTCTGGGATCCACTGGGATTTTGTGGTAGATATTTGTAATCACTGGATAACTCTGGGGTATTATTATAAGGAAGAAGTGGCAGATTATATTTTTATTGCAATTAAGTAAGACAAATTGAATTGCTTTGCACCTGAAAGTGATGGCAAAATTTGGCTCTTAGTGTAATGTTTGTTACTTTTGAAACTTTTGCTTTAGTAAATTAAATTGGGTATTTATTTGAGAAACAAGACAGAGAATCATAGGGGAAGGGAGGGAAAAAATGAAACAAGACAAAACCAGAGAGGGAGACAAACCACAAGAAACTCTTAATCTCAGGAAACAAACTGAGGATTGCTGGAGTGGAGGGGGGTGGGAGGGATGGGGTGGCTGGGTGATGGACATCGGGGAGGGTAGATACTATGGTGAGCGCTGTGAATTATGTAAGACTGATGAATCACAGACCTGTACCCCTGAAACAAATAATATATGTTAATAAAAAAAATAAGTGAAAAAATAAAATCTCACCTATTTAGGGGAGCCTGGGTGGCTTAGTTGGTTGAGTATCTGACTCTTGATTTCTGCTCCGGTCATGATCTTAAGGGTCATGAGATCGAGCTCTGCGTTGGTGTGGAGACTGCTTGGAATTCTCTCTCTCCCTCTCCCTCTGCCCTTTCCCCCATCCCCTTCTCTTAAAAAAAAAAAAAAAAAAACCCACACACACAAAAAACAACTCACCTATCTCACCTATTTAAAATAACCAAGTTACGTGGTTTTATTAAAATAACAAGCTTCGGGGTGCCTGGGTGGCTCAGTCGTTAAGCGTCTGCCTTCAGCTCAGATCATGATCCCAGGGTCCTGGGATTGAGCCCCGCATCGGGCTCCCTGCTCGGCGGGAAGCCTGCTTCTCCCTCTCCCTCTCCCCATTTGTTGTGTTCCTTCTCTCATTGTATTCTCTTTGCCAAATAAATAAATAAAATCTTTAAAAAATAAAAAAATAAAATAACAAGCTTCAGTGTGTTTAAAAGTGTAGTATGGCAGATTCACACTATCGGTTAAGGAAGTGTGATAAACAGGGATTGTAAGGCAATAAGATGTAGTTTTTATTTTTTTTCTTAAAATTTTTTATTTATTCATTCGAGACACACAGATACAGAGAGAGAGAGAGCATGAGCAGGGGGAGAGGCAGAAGGAGAGGGAGAAGCAGGCTCCCTGCTGAGCAGGGAGCCGGATGTGGGGCTCAATCCCAGGACCCTGGGATCATGACCTGAACTGAAGGCAGACGCTTAACCATCTGAGCCACCCAGGCGCCCCAAGATGCAGTTTTTAAAAAGTGAGGTGGTAGTTTGTGAAAGTACTGGTATGCCAAGTTATTAACTTGTCTTGAATGAGTCCTTTTTTCTCAAAGCATATTTAGTTGTTAAGCTCTGGTGTGGTTTTCGATGCTTACTGACAACGTTAATGTTGTTCTTAGGCAGAATTGTGTTTCTACGGTTGAGTTATAGAATGTCTTTTCTCCCTTCTTGTAGATCCGACGGAGGCGCCTTGCACGACTTGCTGGTGGACAGACCTCCCAGCCGACCACCCCGCTCACCTCGCCCCAGAGGGAGAACCCTCTGGGGCCTCCTATAGCAGCATCAGCCCCAGGCCCCTCCCAGAGCCTTGGTCTCAATGTCCACAACATGACCCCAGCTACCTCCCCAATAGGTGCATCAGGTAAGCCTCACTTTCATACCTGGGACACGTTTATAATTTCAGTCATGGCTTTCTAGGAAGCTTATGGTTGTGACATTTTCACAGCAGGGTAAAATGAATTGGACAGCAGCTTTTTAAAATCCTGCAAGCAAAAAAAAAAAAAAAAAAATTCTGCAAGCAGTAGTTTAAAAGATTAAGATCATTATATTGTGTTTTGTTAATCTCTATTCATTTTTATGGTGATCTGTTAAAACTAATTGTTTTCCTTTCCATAACTTTCATCCTTTGTTTCAAACAGAGTCAGGTCTTAATCTCTGATGGCAAGGCGATTAAGACTTAATTTGACTCAGCTGATTTTATGAGTTTGGTGCTTTTCTTTTATGATAAAATCATCTGAAAATGCAAGATTGAAATAATGGTCAAAATAACAAGCCTCTAATTATGGATTTCCTTGTCTTCATTTTACATTGTCTTGTAACTCTTTCTCTGAATTTTCAGGGTATAAAAGTTTATCTGATGGGATGTTTTATAGCTATCTCATTGACAATTTAACTGTTGTGAAAATTTCTTTCTTTATAATTAATGGACTCACAGTTAATATCCATGATTGTCTTTGTTGGGAAACAGTGACACTGACGCATACTGTATATTTGAAAATATCTGTCTTTTATCAAGTGAACTTTTCTACTGAACATAAGAATTATTACCATTACAATAAGTATTATAATTAGGATTCTAATTTTGAAAAAGCAGGTGCATTCAAATCTGCATTCTTCATCATCATGTCATTGACTAATTTAATATGATTGTTAGTTCTGCAGTCATGTAAAGCACTCCCTTAGTTGCCTTCCACATAATCTGTCTTTCTGAACTAGGTAACTCGTCAATTAAGAGTATTTGCAGAGTTTCTGTTACCGTAGCTCTTGTTAGGCATTGTGGTAGACTCTTCCCCATGTAAATATAAATGCTTATACATCCTTCTGTTGATTATAGAAGTGAGAGATGCTTAGGCCACATCATCAGTTAGTAATAAACAGTGCCTTTGCCTGAAGGGTCTCCCCTGTACACCTGTGAGAAGCCGTGATGGTCTTCTGGCAGGGGAAGGGCTCGGGATCCTAGTTGGGTTTTTGCCCTTTCCTTAGAGACAGTGCTACCAACAGTGCCGTTTGTCTCACCAGGACCAGGTCCCACCTGGAATGCTGGAGATTGTTGGGGGAGAGCTAGTGGGAAGGGGAGGGGCCTGAGATCTCACTGCAGTAGCGGTGGGCAGACTGGAGACCGGAGCTCCGCATGCACATGGTCATTGCACCTGGTCATAGCACCCTGCCTCTTTGGGACCACCAGGAATCATCACAGCACGTGCCCTTTTCTGCTTATTATGTCAACCACCGCGTCTCCCAGGTCCTCATCCCTTAACCTCTCAGTCTCTAATCTGTGTATGGCTTGTTACAGACACCTCTCTCCCCCCACCCCCACCCCCAGTTCTGAAATGCTCACGGTCAGTCCCTGGCAGAATCCTTCTCTATGGACAGCCCTTCCCCTTGGGGCTCTCGCTGAATCTACTCTCTTCCTCCGTTGCTTTCTCGTTTCTTCTTCTAGGCCACTCTTCCTCCTCCCTAAGAACACGTAGATTTGAACTTCGTGTCGTCGGACTGTATTCCCCACTCCTGTCCTTGTCGCAGCCATCCCCTGAACCCGTTCTCCCTGCCTCATTCGGTCCACTGTCTCCCTGGTACTGCCTGTGTCATGATTCATGGTGATTTCAGTAGCAACATGGATGACCTTCCAGGACTCTGCCCTCTCACTTTTGTGAGCCGCTTTCCCTTAGTGACCTTGTCTTCCATCCGACATCAGCTACTCATGGCCGTGTCATGCTCTAGACCTTTACATCTCAGCGACTTCCTAACTACCACCTTCAGCTTTTTGGCTCACCCCCTCTATGCCACTTTCTTCACTTCTCCCTCCCCCAGGGTCCCCACTTACCTCCTTTCCCCATTTAAATTCCACAGTCATTCATTGTCACTCCTCTCTCTCGCCTCCCTCTCACTTTGTCTTACTTCCTTGGTTAAACCATGCTCCTGGTTTGTTTCATAAAGATTTTATTTATTTATTTATTAGATTTATTTATTTATTTTAGAGAGAGCAGATGCACACATAGGCAGAGGGAGGGGCAGAGGGAGAGAGAGATTGAATCCCAAGTGGATTCCTCGCTGAGTGCGGAGCCTGACGCAGGGCTCCATCTCAGGAACCTGAGACCGTGACCTGAGCCGAAATTAAGAGTTGGATGCTTAACTGACTGAGCCACCCAGGTGCACCTAAAGATTTTATTTTTAATAAACTGTACACCCAATGTGGGGCTTGAACTCAACAACCCTGAGATCAAGAGTTCCATGCCCTACTGACTGAGCCAGCCAGGCAACCCCATCCATGCTCCTGGTTTCAGATACCATTTCCTGGTTCCTTCCTGTCTCATGCTGTGGGACAAGACTAGAGAAAAGTCCAGAACCATGCTATCTGTCTCATTTCAGATTTGTGGTCACACACTCTCACAGGTAGTTAGAGTGTATTTCCCATTCACTCCCCCACTCCACAGATCGTTTCAAACCTCCTGCTTCGGTGGGCAGCACCTTGTTCTCTGTGCAGGTCTGGGCTGATGGCCTGCCTTCCTATTTCATGGAGAAAACAGACACAGGCGAAAGGGAATCTCTGTAAGCTCCCCATCATCGCATCCTCCTACCTGCCTGTATGTGTGGCCGGTTCTTCTTAAGCGTGAACCGTCCACCCCTGACTGAATTCTGTCCCCAGATCCCACCTCCTCTGTCCTACTCAGAGCCTTTGCCCGAGCACTTCCCATCTTTCCTGCTTCGTCAGGCTTTCTATCTCAAGTGGAAAGCTTTTATTTTTTTAACAGTCATTATAGATGCTGTTCCTTCTCCCATCATGGGAATACATAAAAAGGAACTCTCTTGATCTCATTTCCCCTGCCAGCTTCCACCCCGCTGGCTCTGCATCACAACAAAACTTCCGGAGTGACTTGCCTATCCTCTGTCTCCTTTGTCTGTCCTTGCACCCACTGCTGATTCGAATCCAGCTGAGTGAGGCCTCCTGCGGTCTGCTCTGAGTCACCATCTTGGCCTCAGTTGATGGGGCTTTGGCCCTCTTCTTGAAACACTTTCTTCTTTTGGCTTCCAGAGCTCCACACTCTCTTGGCTTTCATCCTGTCTCTGTCTGTCTCTTCTTGCTGCTCTGTATGGTTCTTTTTCATTTCTCTGACCTGTAAATGTCAGGGGTCTAGGGCTCAATATTTAACCTGTTGTCCTTTCCATCTGTGTTGATTCCCTTACTGATTTTATCTGGTTTCCCAGCTTTAATTATTATCTCTAAGCTGCTGGTCCCTAGGTTGATCTCTCCAGCCCAGAACTGTTCCTTGAACCTCAGACTCCTGCAATGTCTAAGAAGCATCTCACAGTTAACACGTCCAAAACTGAGCTCCTGCTGTTTCCTCACATCTTATCTTCTCCTTGAATCCCATCTCAGTAAATGGCAACTCATTTTTTTCTAGTTGCTTAAGCCTAAAACATTACCTCTTCTTTTTACCTCATATTCTAGATCAGGGGTCAGTAAACTTTCTGTAAAGGGCCAGGTAGTAATATTTTTGGTTTTGCAGGCTGTATAATCTCTGTCACAACTATTCGTTTCAGCCCCTGTAGCACAAAAGCAGTCATAGACAATATATAATGAGTGTGGCTGTGTTTCAATAAAACTTTATTTACAAAAACAAATAGTGGTCCAAATGCAGGGTCCAAGGCACCAACATATCTTGCCTGGATTATTGGAGTGGCCGCCTAACTGCTGTCTCTTAGGGTAGCACCAGACTGGGTCCCACTAAAGCACAAGTACAACCTTGTATAACAGCAGGGTTATTTTTCACAGCAAGCTCATTACATTGCCATCACGAACTACTGGAAAACTTGGGCAGCTCTAGATGGTTAGTTCTGGCCAGTGCACCTCTATGCTGTGAAGTCCTGATTATGTTTCTCACATAATCATCATCATTCATAATCACAGTTAGGTAGATATTATTAGCTATGTGCCTGGCAGGTTGGATAAACAAATTTTCACAAATTTATTAAATAAACAAGCTTAAACGAAACAGAAAATAAGCACCTCATAAGGTGGGCCACATCAGTCTTCTGTTGGCTCCCTCCATTGGCTCCCCGCCTCGTCAAGAATGAAAGTCACAAAAGGGGGGAGGGGAGATTGGTTAGCCCGGTGATGGGTATTAAGGAGGGCACGTACTGCATGGAGCACTGGGTGTTATATGAAAACAATGGATCGTGGATCACCACATCGAAAACTAATGATGTATTGTATGGTGACTAACATAACATAATAAAATTAAAAAAAAAAAAAGAATGAAAGTCACAGTCCTTACTTTGACCCAGGGCTGTGTATGCCCTGGCCCTGTTTTGGCTCTGACCTCCTTTCCCACTGCGCTCCTCTTCCTTGCTGCCTCTGCTCCAGCCATACTGGCTTCCTTACGCTTTCTGGAACATTCCAGACATGACCACTGTTGGGGGCCTTCCTGTTGCTCTCTCTGCCTGGAATGCTCGGGCCCTAAAAATCCACATGGCTTTTCATTCAACTCTTCAGATGTTTATGCAAGGGTCACCTTCTTTGGCCACACTGTGAAGGTGCTACCTCTCTCTGACATGGCTGCTTCTTCTTTGAGCTCTGTCATCAGCTGATGTAGCACACACATGACTTGTAGATCCTGGGTTCTCTGCTTCCCCTACTAAAGCAGGGACTTGGATCCATTTTACCGACTGCTCCGTCCCAGTGCCTTTAACAGTGCTGGGAGCGTTAAATCTGTTCATCTAGTGAATTAATGACTCACAAGAGAAAATGGCCAAAACAACATAGGCAGGTATAACCTAAATCTCAAGAGGATGTGTTAGTTTTCCGTTAAAAAAATGCAAAGAGTTGCTGTGAGGAAGATGAAGGCTAGTGCTTGTTTTCTGTGGTCCTTGATGGTAGACGGAGGGCCAGTGGGTAGATTTATTGTCCACTGAATATGAAGGAGAGACTTCTGTTCCAGAATCAAGAAGTGCTTTCTGACAGACACAAATCCTGGATAGACTGGCACCCCTGGTGAGGAGTTCCTCATCCAGGAGAGACGTGGCGGTCACTTGGCAGCCTCCTTAGTTGAGATGCTCTCTGTTACAGGGTTGGGGAGCTGCAGTGAGTCCTGCTAGTTGCTTCTCCCATCGGTGGTCCCAGCTTCTTGCAATGCCCGCTTTCCTAGGGCCGCCATAGCAAAGTATTGCAGACCTGATGGCTTGGAACAACAGAATTGTATTCTCTCACAATTCTGGAGGGTAGAAGTCGAAAGTCAAGGTGTAGGCAGGGCTATGCTTCCTTAGAAGGCTCCAGTGAAGACCGCTTGCCTCCTCCAGCTTCTGTTGGTTGCTGGCCACCCTTGGCGTTTCTTGGCTTGTGGCCGCACCACTCCAGTGTCCTCTGTCTTTTCGTGGCCTTGCCTCTGTGTTCAAGTTTCCCTCTTCTTGCGAGGACATCAGTTAGTGGATTAGGGACCACTCTAAGCAGCATGACCTCATCTTAACTTCATGACATCTGCAAAGACCCTGCTTCCCAGTGGAAATATCATTTATGGACTTTTTTTTTTTTATCACCATCCCCTCCTCCCTTTATTTATTTATTTATTTTTAAGATTTTATTTATTTATTTGACAGAGAGAGACACAGTGAGAGAGGGAACACAAGCAGGGGGGAGTGAGAGAGGGAGAAGCAGGCTTCCTGCCGAGTGGGACTCGATCCCAGGACCCCGGGACCATGACCTGAGCCGAAGGCAGACGCCCAACAACTGAGCCACCCAGGTGCCCCCCCTCCTCCCTTTAGAACATAAGGTTAGAACAGGGACCTCGTCAATGCTGTTCATTCCCTTATCCCCAGAACCATCCCCAGAACCATACTGGCATGCAGTAGGTACTCTATCGGTGCCACTGGTTAAATGACTGAATGAGTGAAAAAATATTTTGTGTTGGGAATGTTGCAAAATAAGACTCCAGTTCTATTGATTGATTGATTTGATTTTTAAGTAATCTCTACACCTAATGTGGGGCTCAAACTTAGAACCCTGAGATCAAGAGTTACACACTCCATTGACTGAGCCAGCCTGGCACCCCTTGAGTTCTAGAGAACATTTACTATAACATTACTCTTGCACCATGACCAGATCTAGCTGTCTCTTTGCTTTTCTTGGCATTCTGAACAGAATTTTAAAAATCCCTAAGCCTATTTTTTTCTAAAATTTTACCAAAAAGTTATTATAGAATATTCTGGACTTACGTGATAGATAACATCCATGAGACATAGCACCACCTGTGAACCCCTGATGGAATCTCTGGCTCTCTACACCTTTCCCCCACACCAGCAGGCCATTGCTGTTCTGAATTTTGCATTTATCATGCTCAGATATTTCTTTTTCTTTCTTTCTTTCTTTCTTTTTTTTTTGTTGCATTGTTAATATGACATTGCTTTTGCCTGTCTGAAAACTTTATAAGTATGGGTAGTATTTTTCCTGCAGCTGATTGCCACTTTTTTACAGTCATCATTGATTATGTTGCTTTTATGTTTCAGTTCAGCCTGCTTGTATTTAGGGCCTACAGCAGGCCAGACCCAGTGCTAGGTCATGGGAATGCAAATACGAGTGAGGCTCAGTTTCTTTCCTGGAAGAGCTTACTGTCTAGTACGGGAGAAGGTGTTCTTTCATTTCCTTTTAAGAATCTCTGCTTATTAAATTCCTGGGAGGATGAACTGGTTTTCTTACTTCTTCCCCCCTCTTTAGATTGGTTTGTGATTGCCCAGCCTTCGGAAATTCTTAACCCCCTTGAACGATTTTAATTTTATAGTCTTGTTTTGAAATTATACTTCTCTTCCTTCTGTTCCCTTTGATGTCCACCCCTCGGACATCTTGAATATATCCAAGGAAATCCTTACCCTTCCTGGCTGTCCTGACCTCTCTGAAGAGGTGGCCTTTCTTGCACAAGAGTTCCCCAGTGAATCCTTTATCAGCTGGTTTTATCTTGACAGAATTCTTAGGTCTAGTGGAACAAGTTCCCTTGGGTGCCTTTTCTACCCTCTCCAGTCGGAGTTCTTTTTTTTTTTTAATTTATTATTTTTATTTATTTATTAGAGAGAGAGAGAGAGCCCAAGAGGGGGTAGGGTCAGAGGGAGAAGCAGACTCCCTGCTGAGCAGGGAGCCCGATGTGGGTCTCGATCCCAGGACTCCGGGATCATGACCTGAGCCGAAGGCAGTCGCTTAATGACTGAGCCACCCAGGTGCCCATCCAGCTGGAGTTCTTTTTTTTTTTTTTTTAAGATTTTATTTATTTATTTGTCAGAGAGAGAGTGAGAGCACAAGCAGGGGGAGCTGCAGAGGGAGAAGGAGGAGCTGGCTTCCCGCTGAGCAAGGAGCCCGATGTGGGACTCGATCCCAGGACCCTGGGATCATGTCCTGAGCCGAAGGCAGACGCTTAACTGACTGAGCCACCCAGGTGTCCCCAGCCGGAGTTCTTAAAAGACTGTTGTCTTTTCATGAGTTCTCCTGGCAAACCGATGAAGCCTTGGATCGGCATCTCAAAGTATATTTTTAAATGCGAATAATAAAACATAGGATCACAAAGGAAACCAATGATATAGAAATATAATTATCACAATATTTTTAAAGATTGTGGCATAGTAATTTATGTGCTTCTGTGTTAAATGCTTTAGATAAAAGATCTAGCAGCTAATCAAACAGCTGCTATAATTTCGACCCCCTAAATTCTGTTTCCATCTCTTGTAAAGCACCTCTGCTCTGGGAGCAGAAATGAATGACGGGGCCTGTTTGGAATGAGTAAGAAGCCAAATGATAGGTTTGGCTTCTGGGCTAGTTCCAGGGTTTGGATTAGAAACACAGAAGCCATTTCCTCTGTCTGCCTGCTAGTCTTTAATATACTTAATTTAACCTAAATTCTTCTTATGTTTGAAAATGATCTTCATCCTGCTTCCACTTACGCATTTGGACACTTGTTTAATGCCTTCCGTGTGCTGGGCACTGTGTTAGGAGCCCGGGCTGCAAGCCAAGCTGGGGGGTGTCAGCGGGCCCCGAGTCCGGCAGGAGGGGACGTCCTCATGGAGGCTCACGCGCCGCACTGACACCACCTGGCCTCAGGTCGTCTCCCTCTGCCCCACACTCCCAGTCTCCCAATTGGAATCTCCACTCTCCAGTCTCCCAATTGGAATCTTGCGGTGGCCAGCTGTGCGGGAGAATTTTCACTGAAGGATTTATCTGATTGAAAATTCTGCCTTAAAACAACAACAATGACACAGGATTATTACTTCTGAAAATAGGGAACATCTTCCATATCCCATTACAGTTGTTATTCTAAACCCTCCAGATTTGTTCGACATGTTTTATGATCTGTTTTACGTTTCATTTTATATCGGTTGTTATCAGTGATCTACTGAACGCTGTAAATTCATGCAGCCTTCATTTACTACCTATTTGTTTAAATCCTTTCATGTGTCTGTTCGGTTCTCTTCTAGGTCACATTGCTTGTAGTCTCATGGGAGAAGACAAACAGTTTTTAAAAACCATAAAATCTATCAGGTGGTGAGAATTATTTTGGAGAAACTAGAGAATTATGTTGCCAGGGTATGAGGGCATAGCTATTTTCAGTTAGAGAGTCGATGGTAGGCCTCATTAAGAAGATGACATTTCAAAAGAAGCCTGAAAGAAGCTGGGGAGCAAACCAAGGGATTATCTGTTGGGCGTTCTTTTCTGACAGAAGGAACAACGGATGCAAAGGTCCTGGGGCAGAAATGGGCCCGGTGATGATTGATGCAAGGCCTGTGATGGTGCCGTCATCTTCAGTTCCCCTCAACTTCCTTCTCCAGTTCTGATACTGAACATCATTATTAAATAGCAGTACATTTGTAGAAATTTCAACAAAATCACACTTTTATAGTTAATTGTCTTTGGCTAAGAATGCTATTAGCAATGACAGAATTATAACCTTTTCATCCTATCCTTGATTGCTAATCCAGTATTTAAATCTTTTTTTTTTTTTTCTTCTTCAGAAAGAAGCCCTATTGTTTCCACTTGGTCTGCAGCTTGGGAGAGGGCAGGGAAGAGGGCTCGAGGATGAGTCAGAAGCAAGCTGGAGGCAGAGGCTCAGGCAGAAGTTCCAAGGCCAGAGGGCTGCATTGGGACCCCTCGCAGACTGCAGGGCTCGGGAGGCTCCTGGTGGTGGTTGAAATCCTTTTTGCTTTAGTTGTGACAGATGTATCTTATACCGGCATGAATATTTCATCTCACTGGAGTGGCTATTTGGTCATCCAAGGGGGGGTATATTTTACATATATTTTGGCCACCAGAGGGGCAGGATATTCTATATATTGGGCTGGCTGCATTATTATAATGGGCTGTATTATATAGCATTATTCCTAGGGTCATGATACTTACTTTGTGAGTCTGGAAAAAGTGCTGACAGCTTGTTAGTGAGAGGTATGTAGCTCTGGGAATCAGATTCCTGTCTTGACCTGGGGTTGGTCCCTTTCTTCTCCTCCTCTATCCCCATTTAGGCTAACCTGGTCCTTGAACTTCTGTTGCGTCTGACTCCATGGGACATGAACATTATGACACTCCTGCTCTCACTGCTTAGGTCATGCTTTCAAGTCTCAGGAGGACTCAGAGGTCAACAGTGTGTGAGAGTGGTTTCCATAAAATGTATTTCCTGTCTCTTGGGGAATTTATGGCTTAGTAGAAGAGGTCAGACATGTCACCTGCTCAGAAGTCTTCTTTGTCTCCATGTTTGCAACTATAATGTAGTCCAAGAACTTTCAGGGTCCTCTGTGATCAAGCCTCCCTTCATTTCACTCCATGTTCTGTTTTCAGAGCATCTCTGCTCCTGTTTTAGCACCATCATACTCACTGCAGACACTGATAACCCTTAGGAATTGTGCTGCACAAGCCATTCTTAGTTTTGTGTGCATTTATCTTGTTTTCCTAACTAGATTGAAAACTCTTCATAAAGCTGTCTTATATTTCTCTTCTATCTGTTGAGCTCATAGTAGGTATATGTCCAGGAAGTAATTCTCTGGTTTTGATTTGGGAATATGCTGGCACTTTTTCTCACCATCCGTCTCCAGTCTCCCAATTGGAATCTGAGGGAGTGTGTTTAAGAAAAATTAATGTTTTGGGGACTCCTGGGTGGCTTGGTCAGTTAATCCTTGGACACTTGGTCAGTGTCTCTCTTCGGCTCAGGTCATGATCCCAAGGTCCTGGGATCGAGTCCCGCGTCGGGCTCCTTGCTCAGCGGGGAGCCTGCTTCTCCCTCTCCCTCTGCCTGCCACTCCCCTTGCTTGTGCTCTTTCTCTCACTCTGACAAATAAATAAATAAAATCTTAAAAAAAAAAAGAAAAATTAATGTTTTGACATACAGCCTTCTAAAACTGAGTCATGAAAAAAATAGAAAATCTGAATAGACTGATTACTAGTGAGGAGATTGAGTCATTAATCAAACACCTCCCAACAAACAAAAGTCCAGGACCAGACAGCTTCACTGGTGAATTCAAAGAATTAATACCGATCCTTCTCAAACTCTTCCAAAAAAAAAAAAAAAGAGGAGGAGGGAGCACTTCCAAACTCATTTTATGAGGCCAGCCACTGCCCTGATGCCAAAATCAGAAAAGAACACCACGGCAAAAGGAAATTGTAGACCAATATCCCCGATGAATATAGGTGCAAAAATCCTCGACAAAATATTAGCTAACCAAAATCAACAGTACATTAAAAGATCATATACACACTGTCATCATGTGGGATTTATTTCAGGGACCCAGGGAGGGTTCAACGTCTGCACACCAATCAGGGTGATGCACCACATTAACAAAACGAAGGGCAAAAATCATGAGCTTTCAGAATAAGCGCTCAACATCCATTCATGAGAAAAACTCTCAACAAAAGTGGGTATAGAGGAAATGTACCTCAGTATAATAAAGCCATGTATGCTAAGTCCACAGCTAATGTTACACTCAGTGGTGAAAAGCCAAAAGCTTCTCCTCCAAGATTATGAACAAAAGAAGGTTGCCCATTATTGCCACTTTTATTCAATATAGTTTTGGAAGTCCTAACCAGAGCAGTTAGGGGGAAAAAAAAATCCAAATTGGAAAGAAAGTAGAACTGTTGCTATTTTCAGATTTGCAGATGACTTGATACTATGTGTACAAAACCCTAATGACTCCACCAAAATACTGTTAAAACTGATAAATGAATTCAGTAAGGTTGCAGGATATAAAATTAATATACAAAAATATCTTGTTTTTGGGATTTTTTAAAAAAGATTTTATTTGTTTTTGAGAGAGCAGGAACGGGGGGAGGGGCAGGGGGAGAGGGAGAAGCAGATTCTCTGCTAAGCGGGGAGCCCAACACGGGGCTCAGTCCCAGGACCCTGGGATTATGACCTGAGCCAAAGGCAGATGTTTAACTGAGTGAGCCACCCAGGAGCCCCAACAAAACTCTCTTGTGTTTCCATACAGTTATAACAAACTATGGGAAAAAGGAATAAAATAATCCCATTTACAGTTGCATCAAAAAGAACAAAATACCAAGGAATAAATTTAACCAAGGAGGTGGGAGATCTATACACTGAAAACTACAAGATGTTGATCAAAGAATTTAAAGAAGACATAAATAAATGGGAAGATCTGTGCTCACGGATTGGAAGAATTAATATTGATAAAATGTCCATACTAAGCTAAAGCAATCTATAGATTTGATGCAATCCCTATGAAAATTCCAATGGCATT
The DNA here is from genome assembly GCF_002201575.2 of Neomonachus schauinslandi. Lineage (NCBI taxonomy): Eukaryota > Metazoa > Chordata > Mammalia > Carnivora > Phocidae > Neomonachus > Neomonachus schauinslandi. The sequence goes on from NC_058406.1 coordinate 7,089,079, forward strand.
TTTCACAGAACAAAGAATCCTAAAATGTGTATGGAACCACAGTAGGCCCCTAATAGCCAAAACAATCCCGAGGAAGAAGAACAAGCAGGAGGTATCACACTACCTGATTTCAAACTATTATAAAGCTATAGTAATCAAAATCGTATGGCCTGGCATAAAGACATTCACATAGATCAATGGAACAGAATAGAGAGCCTAGAAATAGACCCACCCATATATGGTCAATTAATTTATTAATTTACAATGAAGGAGCCAAGGATGTACAATGGAGAAAGGACAGTCTCTTCAGTAAATGGTGCTGGGAAAACTGGACAGCCACATGCGAAAGAATGAAACTAGACTATCTTACACCATACATAAGAACTCAAAATGGATAAAGACTTGAATGTAAGCCCGGAAACCATGAAACTCCTAGCAGAAAACATAGGCGGTAAGTTTCTTGATGTCAGTCCTGGTGATGGTTTTCTTTTTATCTGACTCCAAAAGCAAGGCAACAAAAGCAAAAATGAACAAGTAGGACCACATCAAAGTAAAAAGCTGCATAGCAAAGGAAATCATCAGCAAAATAAAAAGGCAACCTACGGAATGGGAGAAAATATTTGCAAATCATATATCTCATAAGCGGTTAATATTTAAAATATATGAAGAACTAGACCTAACTGTGAGACCCGAAACCATAAATATCTTTGGGGTACGACTGTTGACTAAACTAAAGATGAGTCTCCTTTGGTCTGTGACCGTTTCTTAGTCTTTCCATGGTTTTCATTATCTTGACAGTTTTGAAGAGCTTTGTAGAATATCTCTTCATTTGGCTTTGGCTGATGTTTTTCCTCTTGATTAGACTGGGGTTTGGGGTTTTGAGTGAAGAGAACCACACATGCGAAGGGCCCCTCTCATCACTTCCTCTCTGGGTGCACACTGTCCATACCACCCCTCTGGTGGTGTTCACCTTCACCACCTGGTTAATCTGGTGATCGCTAGGTCTCTCCTCTGTGAAGTTACGATTTTTCCCCCTTTCCAGACTCAGTTCTTTGGAATCAGAGTTCCTAAGTCCAGCCCACCCCACTCAGGCAGTGGGAATTAAGCTTTACCTTCTGGAGTGGGGAATGTCTACATGTAGATACGTTATATGGAATTCTTCTGTAAGGGACATTTGTCCTTCTCCTTACTTATATCAGTTTGAACTCATGTATGTTTATTTTGTACATTGAGTTCTAATTCAAATTGCTGTATTATTTATTTTTGCATTATTATTTTGCACAAATTGTTCTAGCTTTGACCATTGGGAGCTCTTTTGGGTTGACTCCTCTGTTTGACATGCTCATCTTTTAATTTTTTTGAGTATTGTCTCTTTGGCACTGTAAGATGCTCCAGGCTCATCCTGTCTTTTCTCTGCACTAGCCCGCCACTCAACCATTTTTCTAAGGAGCAGTTAAGGTCTTTTGATTCCAGGTGTATGATTCTTTGCATGATTCACCCTTTTGACATGAAGGAAGGGAAACTCTATCGCATAAGTAAGAAGATTAAATCATTTTTCTAATTTGAGTTGTTGGTTTTCTTCTCTTAATGTTTTAGGTACCACTGTATTCCTTTACAGGTTTGAAATTTCATTCTATTTGTGTTAATTCACAAGAACAAAATATTTTCACTAGGAAGTTAGCTGCTGACTGAATGTATCAGTTGGCTTTATGGAATAGAATATGCTCATCATAAGTACTCTTGAGGGGTGAGGTTTGGTATTGGCCAAATAAACTATGAGGGTACTTTGTGTTTTCCATGAATGTTAACCCTTTAGCTTAGTTCATTGTCAAGATCTGTGTAAATTAGCCTTAGAATTTTGATTAGTAATAGAATGATGGTTCTTTTTATAACACTAATATCTTTTTAAGCTTTGCTCTTATTATTTTAGAATGCATGAAACATATAGCTTTGGTTTAAAATAGCTGTGATCAAAGCAGTGTTCAGCAGTTTGGGGTAGTGGAAATAGCATTTTCTTTGGAGTCAAGAGACATGCATTTTAATCTTGCCTCTATTTCTAACTTGCTAATAAGGGAAGTTCTTAGACTTCACAGATCTCAGTATTCTCATCTATAAAGAAGAGGATTGGGCGAGACCTTTAAAGTCACCCCCCCCCACACACACACACCTTTTTAACAGCTTTTTTGGGGTTTTAAGGTCCCTTTTGGCAATCCTGTGCTTCTTTTTTTTTTTTTTTTTTTTAAGATTTTATTTATTTATTTGACAGAGAGAGACATAGCGAGAGCAGGAACACAAGCAGGGGGAGTGAGAGAGGGAGAAGCAGGCTTCCCGCAGAGCAGGGAGCCCGATGCGGGGCTCGATCCCAGGACCCTGGGATCATGACCTGAGCCGAAGGCAGACGCTTAACGACTGAGCCACCCAGGCGCCCCTGTGCTTCTTTTTATACTAGAATTTAGCAAGCCTCTGTGTGTGTGTGTATGTGTGTAAAATACTGGACTAGATCTAGTGTTACAGCTTAAATAGGCATTTGGTCTGGTTTATACCTGAAAGGGAATAGCATTCAGGAAATACTACAGTACTGGGAGGAAAATCTTGGAGAAGTAAAACCCTCCTTATTATTTCCTTTAAAATTACGGCCTTCCCACCCAGAATGTATAATTTTCCTTTAACAAGCTCTTATTAGTAATAAAAGTTTGGACAACTGCCAACTTGAAAGTTTGTAGTTCATCTTTTGTTAAGCAGACACGGCTTTCTCCATTCTTTGTTACACCACCCTCACTTTTTGAAGACTTGTTTTTAAATTGATAATGCAGAGAATTTCTCATCTTGTAAAGGAGAATTGGAGAAGATTATGTCTGTTTTAATTCTTTGATATCTGCCTTTATGGAGATGAGGAAGGGGGGGAATCTCCATTCCTTGAAATTGGGCTTCCTGACAGTAGTTTCCCAAGTTGGGAGCGGGAGAGAGTGAGAGCCACAGGAGTTACGTGTGCGTGCTTTGGAAACAGAGCGATATTTTGTGCTGTTGCTTTGATTTGTTTTAGCCACAGTATTTAATTTATATTGACTATAAATAAAGTCAAAGACACCATCACTTTTTAAGTTTAAGAAAGCAGTGGGGTCACTCCAGATTCTAGATGGGATTGAGGAACACTGTGATACATAATAAATTCTGGGGAGAATTGCCCCACTGGACCCAGGATATGAAGATCACATGGAGGGTTCGAGAAAAAAAGAATTCAGATGATATCCTTGATGTTTTATTAAAATATTGCAAACACAGTATTCTGTACTGTCTGGTATACTCTGGCATTGTATTACTGGAGGATCATTGTACATGTAGTGTAGCGAGGGTTCTTTTTATTTTTTTATTTTTGAATATTTTATTTATTTATTTGACAGAGAGAGACACAATGAGAGAGGGAACACAAGCAGGGGGAGTGGGAGAGGGAGAAGCAGGCTTCCTGCCAAGCAGGGAGCCCTATGTGGGGCTCGATCCCAGGACTCTGGGATCATGATCTGAGCCAAGGGCAGACGCTTAACAACTGAGCCACCCAGGCGCCCTCAAATACAGGTTTTTTTAAACAACTTACTCTGTTTAATTTTAGAACTGGTTTTATAAGGTAGAAATTTTAAAGCTGCTTAATTGCTATTCCATAAAAATTGATGAACTTTATTATTATTGATTAGTTTTATTTAAAAACTGTTAGGGCGCCTGGGTGGCTCAGTCCGTTAAGTGTCCAACCCTTGATTTCAGCTCAGGTCATGATCTCAGGGTTGAGATTCTTGAGATTCTCTCTCTCTCTCTCTCCCTCTGCCCCTCCCCCTGCTCACGCCGGCTTACTCATGCGCACACTCTCTCTCTGTAAATAAATAAATTCTTTAAAAAAATTGTTAGACCTTTTATTGTGCTAGGTAAAATAATATTCTCCTAAGGACCTTGTTGTGTATTATTTATTCCTTCAGTAAATAGTTACTGAGAGCTTACTTTGGGTTACATTCTTGAATTCGGGAATTGAAAGTTTTACTATCTTCTCCAGGCTTATTTCAGATTTTTTCCACATTAGGTACTTTCTGTATTCTCCTTGAGTCTATTTAGGAATAGAGGATTTAGTTTCTCTTTTCTTTCATGAGTCCTGCAGAAGCTTTAATAAACAGGCACATGTTAAAACCCGCCATCAGGAATGGATGGATGTTTTCTGATACTCTTCAATGAGGGACAGGGAAAGGTGGCAAGTTTACTTTCTTGTAATGCTGGGAGTGTTCAGGTTCATCCACTTGGTACTTGTTTCAGCTACAAATGGTAATTGCAGTTGTGGTTGTTTTTTGTTTTTGTTTTTAATGTCTCATTTTTTAATTTAAATTCAATTAACTAACATATAATGTATTATTAGTGTTAGTCTCATTTTCTTTTCAGCAACTTAAGTATATATTTTTTAAAGTACTTGCAAATGCCTGGGTAAAACACTTTTCCCCCCATGGAAAGATAGAGTTTTTTTTAAATTCTATGAGAAAAACATGGTTTTAAAGACATTGATAAGAAATAATCTGCCCTGTACTCATCGCTGTTGTTCTCTATACTGTAGGCTCTATGAAGGCAAGGGCATTGTCGGGGTTTTTATTTTCCCCACACTATCATTCGATGAGATGTTCAATCAATAAATGAGTTGATCTGTATTTAAGGACATTGCTTAGATGGCTCTGTTGGCATGTTTTCAGCATTTTGTTGTGAAAATCTTAAGCCTAAACTGAAGTTGAAAGAATTTTGCAATGAACACCTATATACACCTCATCTAGATTCTACTATTAACATTTTGGTATATTTGCTGTGTCACACATCTATCCATCTGTATATTTCTATAGCCATTTATTAACTTATCTTACTTTTGGTACATTTCAAGGATTTTTCTGGACCATCACGGAGGCTAATTTGTATTCGGGAACCATATTCGAATTGGTGAAAGAAAAAGTGATGAGTTAGTTTTGGCTATCAGATGTAGCTTTGTCACTGACCTCACATGACATATATGGATGGACTATGATTTCTTGCTAATGTTTCTATGATTTTAATATTGAACATTTAACATGATCTCCTGATAGAGATTCCTCATTTGCTGACTGTCATGATGGTATAAATGCTTATGTTTACTGTCGCCATTATAGATGGCTTTAATGTTACTTCACAGGAAACTTAATTTTTCCTGTCTTTTCTGGCTAGGAGTAGCTCATCGAAGCCAGAGCAGTGAAGGAGTCAGTTCTCTCAGCAGCTCGCCCTCCAATAGCCTTGAAACCCAATCTCAGTCTCTCTCACGTTCCCAGAGCATGGATATCGATGGTGTCTCTTGTGAAAAAAGGTAAAGTAAGCCAGTTTTTCAGTAAGCTGTCGGGTTTATGGAAAGGGAGAGATTCAGTCACTTTAGTCTCTAGTCCGCTAGTCCCAAGTGCCAGCCCAGAGATTTATGCCAGTCCTTAGCAAATTAGTGTGAGATCTATGAGATTTATAGGTCTTTGTATTATTCTGAAATATTCTTTGTAAGTTTTTTTGGTTTTGGTATTGAAATCTTTTAGGAAATAATGGTATAAGTGGTTAAAAAAAAAAACTGTTTTAAATTTTTTCTAATGTCCTCATTTGTACATACCATGTTGGCAAGCATATGTCAGTCCCTAAAAATTTCTTCAAAGTTATACTGATCAGTGAAATTTAAAAGTTTGGGAAGTTACAGACAGGTAAGCCACATACCTTCGGAGCTCCATAAGGGTCAGGACGTCCTAGAGCAGAATCTCCCTGTGCTGTCAGAGTGCCGCGAGTGGGTGACAGAGTGGCTGAGGTACTGATTTCTTTATTGCGTGGGCAGGCCAGAACCCCCCACCTCCCAGCCCAGGACCTGTCTTCTCTGCCCTGAAGCAGCTTCCATGGTTTACGCCAGGGGACCAAATACTATTTTTCTATGTGTGTTATGATGTGGAAAAGGTTAAGAAGCATTGGCATAGAGTTTCAGCACTTGGTGGGGTTGGGGTAAGGAGCCAGATGAGAGATCACCTCACATTAGGTAAGAATTCAGAAAGGACTCAGGAAAAAGATCAAGTAGAAAAAAAAAAGTCAACCCCACAGAGTAAAAACAATTGTGTTCTAATTACCTTAGCTCTGAGTAGATATATTTTTAAAAAATCAAGTCATCTCTGCAATTTCATGGCCAGTGGGTGCCTGCATTGGGTCTGGCACCTAGATTTACACTATTGGTAAGTCAATAGTCTGAAAAGCCTCAAGCTGAGAACTACCATACACAGTGGAGCCAGGCCTATACAGCCTACAAGGCATCTAGCAGAAGCAAACCTAAATCATCCACGTCTTCAGAGGATTTCCTTAGAAAAATTTCCAAGAAGTGTGAGCTCATGGTCGGAAATCACAGAACACACTAGATAAAAGCCACCATGAGTAAGATACCACAGCATCAGGAAAAACAGAATTGTTCACCTAGAGATTTTGGGGTTTGGAATTACCAGATACGGGATACAAAACACATAGGTTTAAATAAATTACAAAGGGAATTGAAAACATGAATAAGGGGAAAACAGCTATAAAAACAACCAAGCACATTTGAAAAAGAACCATGTAGAATTTCTAGAAATGAAAAGATAATTCACATGGAAGACTTGATGCAAGAGTTAAGACAGTTGATTAGACATAGCTAGAGAATTAACATACTGAATGGTAGAGCTGAAGAAATTACCCAGAGTGTGCCACAAAGAGAAAAAGAGATGAAAACTATGCCATGTATTTAGAGATGTAATGGACACAGGGCCAATATATACCTAATGGAAATTCAAAAGGAGAGAGTAGGGAGACTTAAAGGAATTCCCCACACCCCTCTTTATACCATGGTTTTTCCTCTACCTGCTCGGTTTGGAAGCCATTATCAAAAAGATAAACGGCTAAGAATTTTCCTAGAGTTGATAAATGATATTAATCCTCTGATTAAAAAAGCCCAGAAACTCGCATGCTGATTAAACCAAGAGAAATTCGTATCTGGTCATTTTATAGTAAAATTTCCAAACATCGAAGACAAAACACCTTTAAAGCAGCCAGAGAGAGAAAAGAGATTATCTGCCAAAGAACGATAGATGTCTGAATGACGGAAGTCACATGGAGGCATAATAGTGTCAAAACGCTGAAAGTAAGTTAACTGCCCACTGGGAATTGTGTACCCTTGTGCACCTTTCAGGAGCAAGGGTGAAATAAAGACACTTATCGATTCAAAAAACAAACAACCAAACAAAAACAACCTGATGGTCTGCCACCAGAAGACCCCAACTTTTAGCAGATGTAGTTGAAGAAGAAGGAAAGTGATCTCAGGACTGATGTCTGAGATGCAAGCTGGAAGGATGAATGAAGAAAATAAATGTGGTACCTCTAAACAAATGCAGTATAAACAGTAGTAACAGTATATAAAATAACACTGGGGGAGAGAAGTGAAACAATGAGTTAGATGTAACATGCTGGACAGCATAGCAGGGAAGCCAGAAGTGGGGTGATTAGAGCAAGCTCTAAGGTCCCTGTGTACTTGGGAGAGGGGTGAAGACACTGGCCAACTTTTAGATTTTGAGTTAAGGATACTTGATAAAATTTAAGGGTAGCCACTAAAAGAACGGGAATGGAGTTTATCTTCCAAACCAGTAAAGGGAAAATATGGAATGGGAGTTGGGAGTTGGGAGGGATTTAAGTCAATTCAAAAGGAGGGAAGAAAGAAGCACAAGTTTAAAAAAAGGGACAAATAGCACAAAATAAGGTCAAAAGAAATGAATATTGTTTATAAATCACAGTGAAAAGGCTTAGATTGGGGTAAAAACAAAACAGAACTCAGCTTTATCCTTGTTTACAGAAGGCGCACCTGAAACATTAGGTTAGATCTTCAACCTTTCATTGAAAGTGAAAGAAAGGGAAAAGATATCCCACACAGATACTAAACAAAAGAAAACGGGGGTAAACATATTCATAAATTAGACTTTAAGGCACAAAGTATTATTAGAAATAAGCACTGTGTACTGTTTAACAGTTACCAAAATACATGCACTTAGTAAGAGGACAGCAACAGCACACAATAAAGCACACAATAGTAGAACTAGAAGAAAGTGACACATAACTATAATGGGAGATTTTAACACATCCCGTGTTTCATCCATCGATAAATCAAAAAGAATGAGCATCGGTAAGCATATGAACAAATTAAACAACACAGCTAAAACCTTGATCTAATTGACAGATACAGAACTTTGCACTCTACAGTTGGAGAATACACGTTCTTTCCTAATACCCAACGACCAGAGAGTTTCTATGTGACGCTTCACATAGATCATGTTTTCTTTTTTTTTTTTAAAGATTTTATTTATTTATTTATAGGACAGAGAGAGACACAGCGAGAGAGGGAACACAAGCAGGGGAAGTGGGAGAGGGAGAAGCAGGCTTCCCGCCGAGCAGGGAGCCCGATGTGGGGCTCGATCCCAGGACCCTGGGATCATGACCTGAGCCGAAGGCAGACGCTTAACGCCTGAGCCACCCAGGCACCCCTCACATAGATCATGTTTTCTGACGAGGGCATTACGTTAGGTAATTAATAGAAGAAAAAAAACTTAAAAATTTCCTCATACGGTTGGCAATTTTTAAAACAGAGCATGCTTCTAAATACAGATCAAAGAAGAAATCATAATGGGAATTTGAAAGGCTCTAGAACTGAACAATAAGAAATATTCCATGTTACGAGCTGTATGTCATAGCAAAAGTGGTCCTCAGAAGAAAATATAAAGCTATAATTTACATGAAACAAGGAAAAAGAATATAAATAAGTATTGGAAATAAAAAGCCTTTTCTGGGAAGACTCCCTGGATATGTGCATGGCCAGCCCCCCTCCTATTTGTATTCATGTGGCATTTCTCAGTGAGGCTCACCCCATTTAAAGTGGAAAGGCCTGCACTCTCAATTGCCTTTTCCTTAATTTTTCCATAGCAGTTATCAGTATATGATATGTTTTACTTATTATGTTTATTAGTGTCTTTCTCCCTCTAACTAGAAGGTAAGCTCCATGACACAGGGATTGTTTTGCCCCTTTTGTTTGTTCACCAGCCTCTCTGACAACTAGAACAATGCCCGCACAGAAAGGGGATCTCGGTAATGTTTGTTATTAAAGAAGAGAATTCCATGAAAGAAATGTAAATATGCAACGTGCAAATAAACATGAAAATCTGGATGAAAATCAAATTCCTAGAAAAACATAATTCTCCCAAAATTGACTCAGGAGGAAAGAGAAAACCTGAATGATCAAAAACCATGAAATAAATTGAATCAGTATTTTAAAATTTTCCAAAGCAAGCCCCTCGCTCATATGATTTTATGGGCAAATTCTGCCATTCCAGTTATACACAGATTTTTCCAGATAACTTAAAAAAATAGGGAATACTTAACCAACTCAATTTATAAAGCTTGTAAGACTTTAATATCAAAACCAGACAAGAATAATATAAAAGAAAAAAATTACATGGTAATCATGCTCATGAACGTACTTGCAAAAATCTTGAGATACTGACAAATCAAATATTATAACACATAAACAGCAGACGAAACTTCTCTGGGGCTGGATGCCAGGATAGTGGTTGCTGTGGGCTAGCTTAGTTGCAGAATGGTCATCGGGGTGCTCTTGGGGTGCTGGGAATGCTCTGGTTCTGATGTGGGTGCTGATTACATCAGTGTTTCTTTTGTGAAGCTTTATTCAACCAAAGAGACATGATCATCTATGGATAGGTCTGTACAGATATTTCAATTATAAGTTTAGTTTAAAGTAATAATATAACATAACATGAGCCACTTGGATTTATCTCAGGAGTGCAAGGGTGCAGCATTAGTGAATCTATAAATATCATTCCCCACGTTATATATGAAAGAGAAAAGCCATATAATCTTGGTAGTTGGAGAACTTTGATAAAATTCAACATCAGTTCATGATAAGAATCTTTGTAAACAGGAAACAGAAAGGTGCCTCCTAAATTGACAATATGGCAGAGACAGAGTTCAGCAAATATTCCACATGATCCCCTGCATTTCCAGTTACCTTTGCAGTTAGATGGGGACCAAGTGACTAGTTTTGTCCAGTAGACTGTGAGTGGAAGTGACATGTGTCACCTTTAGGCAAAGGCAGTTGAGCCGATGTTCCTCCTCCATCCCTCTCTTCTCTTGCTCCAGTGACCTTGGAGGCTGTGTATTGCAGATGGCATAGATTAAAGATGGAGTAAGGATGCTTCACTCTCACCAGACTCGGCGTAAGCAAGAAATAACCCTTATAGTGTTAAGCCTCTAAGATTTCCAAGTGTGTGTGTGTAAGCACAGCAGAGCTTACCTTATTCTGACTAATATAGTCTCTCAAGAAACTACAGCAACTCTCATACTCTGGGGTGAGAAATTAGAAACACTCTCTTTAAAATCAGGAAAAAGAACAAAGATGGCTGCTCTTTCTACGTCTGGTCAACGTGGGGATTCTACCCAGTGCAGTAGAACAAATAAGGATTAGAGTGGAAGAAATAAAACAGTTATTATTTGGAGATGAAATTATTTTCTACCTAGTAAATCCTACGTATAAGTAAATAAGTTGTTTCTGAGAGGTCTATATCAGTTATATTACTATGGACTAGCAACAAGAAATTAGAAAACTTAATCTTTAAAGAGGTACCATTCACTGTTTCATTTAAAAACATATGGTACCTAGGTATAAATTTAGCAAAAGAAGTGAAAGACTTATAGAGAAAACTGTGAAAGTTTATTGAAAGACCAGGGGTGCCTGGGTGGCTCAGTCAGTTGAATGGCTGACTCTTGATCTCTGCTCAGGTCTTGATCTCAGGGTTGTGAGTTCAAGCCCCACATTGGGCTCCGTGCTGGGTGTGGAGCCTATTTAAAAAAAAAAAAAGTTTATTGAAAGACCTTGAAGAAGGTCTAAGTTACTTGGAGAGAGATACTTATCTATGGACTCAATAACGTAATGATGTCCTTTCTCCCCAGTTTGATCTCTAGAGTCAATGAAATTCTAGTGAAAATACCAACAGGATTTTCAAGGAATCTGTGAAGCTGATTCTTAACTATGTGTGGAAGAGCCAAAGGCCAAGAATGGCTAAGACTCTCTTGAAGTAGGAGCGTAAGGTGGAGACATTGACCTAGCAGATAATCAAGATTTATTGTGAAGTATTAGTAAGTAAGATAGAGTGGTTTTTGTTTGGGGACAGGCAGATTATCTAATGGAACAGAAATGAATATCCAGGAAAAGACCCATATATACATGGCCATTGGACCTATTGAGAGGTGATTTCCTATTAGCATAAAAAGGATGGTCTTTTGAATAAATGGTGCTGGGAAAATTATTTATTTAATGTGGGAAAAAATAACATATGTGCTTAACCAGATTTTTGTGATCAGGCTCTGATTGTATGTATACCATTTAAAAATAATATGTATAGAAAATAACCTCTAATTTGCTTTTGAAAGTGAGCCTAAGAAAATGACAACTTAGGAAAAATATTTCCAGCAAGTATAATAGACAGAATGTTTACATCCTAGTTTATGAAGAGCTCTTAAAAGTCAATCAGAAAAAAGATTTTATTTATTATTATTTTGCCTTCTTGACTGATTTTGACTTCTTTGCTTTATTATTTTGCCTTCTTGACTGATACTTAAGAACTTTTCCTCAACCAGGAAGCTATGACATTGGGTGGATTTATAAAAGGTAAAAGCCTTATTTGTCTTTTATACTTAAAGCATGTCCCAGGTGGATGTGGATTCAGGAATTGAAAATATGGAGGTTGATGAAAACGATCGAAGAGAAAAGAGGAGCCTCAGCGATAAGGTTGGTAAGAGATGAAGCCCTTGCTTCTGTTTTTAGAACAGGTAATATAAATACCCTTTTAGTTTTCCATCTGCAGAGTCGATTAGAATGCGCAGCCCCAAGTCAGCAAATCCTATTGAGGTGACTCTTTTCTTCTTTTGAGGAGAAATGGAGCCTAGATTGCCCTAATGGAAGGAGAGCTCACTTCTTTCATCTGGTCAAATCCTTCAGTTACCTTGGTTTCAGATCCATATTTCTATCGGTAAATTGAGTTTGTAATGAGAAGGAATTTCACGCTAACTTGAACTTTTTCTGTTGGTCTTTTGCTTACGCAAGTAGGTCATCACATCTTCCGTAGTATTCTGAGGAGAAAATGGCTGGGAATTGAGGCAAGAATACGTGAAGTCTAGTAGCACTTAGAAGCTTATTTAAAATATGAGGTCTTTATATTTTGTTATCATCTGAGCTTAGTTCCCTATAGTTAGCCAGAGAGAGTTGTTTTCTTTTGGCGGGTGTCATGGGGTAGAATTGGTAGAGACAGTTGCCTCACTTACTGTGCAATGATTTATGCGTGTTCAGCAGCACTTGGTGATGGTCATCTTTTGGACTGTGGCCTTCTGATGGCACGATGCTTCGTTTTGTAGAGTTCTTGCGTGTTTCCAGAATTCTTTTATATATATTTTATCTGTGACAGAAACTAGTGAGTAACATTGAATTCTGGAAAAGTTTTTGGATGAAGATTAGTTCTGTGCTGATGTTATCCTGGTCCTTTGGCGTTCAGAAAAGTAAACAAATAGGATGTATGTACATCCTTTATCACATTACTCCCTTGGTGATTACAGGTAATGTTCCCGCTCTTTTATCCACCCCCCGTAGATAATTGTAAGCTTATGAAACCTCCATGTTGGTACTTCAAAGTCATAGTAACAAGTTCATTTTTCCCTTAGTCAATGGGTGAACAGTTGTGTGTATTTCTAAAATATCCTCATTAATAAACGGATTACTTGAAATTAACCCCCAAATCTTCTTCCTCACAAGGAGCCTTCCTCGGGTTCTGAAGTGTCTGAAGAACAGGCCTTACAGCTGGTCTGTAAGATCTTTCGTGTCTCCTGGAAGGACCGGGACAGAGATGTCATCTTTCTTTCTTCTCTTTCTGCACAATTTAAGCAGAACCCAAAAGAAGGTAGGAATCCATCTTAGCTGTTAAGAGAAAGCAAGAATGTAAGATCTTTGCCCTTCTGTTACCCGCATTCACTTTCTCTTGCTTTGGGGTTATATTTTTTGACTACAGAGATAGTTCTTGATGAGGACACTGCTGTTTGGCCACTTTCCACTGATCTTACTGATAAATTATTTTTTTTCTACTTTCATGATTTCTCTAGAAGAAAACTATATAAATAAGTTGATGGTCTCCATTGTTTCAGAGTTGAAGTTATTAATGTCTCTAATAAATAGGAGTGTACTGGACAGTCTCTAGGGATCCTGGGAGAGGTGTTCTGTATGACCTATACTTGCTTTAAGTGCCTGTCAGGTCATGTGCAGACAGTGGAGTAAATCCGCTTGATTAAATTGCTTAGCAGGATGAAACATTGATACTTTGCTGTGTTCCAGGATTCTATTTTAAGAGGCTACCCTAAACCACATTTTTATAACAAAGTAATAAAACTTCTAGCAAGATACCAGCATTTCAGGCACTGATACTCTTCTTTACAGAAGTCATTTGGAATGCAGAAGAGGCAGGGGTGGTTTGCTGTAGTGTTCCTTTGCATATCACTAGAATATAGCCCTGACGGCAGGGATTTTTGTCTCTTTTGCTCCCTGATGTATTCCTGGTGCCTAGAAGGGTGCCTTGCACTTAATAATCCCTCAATAGATGTACTTTAAATGAGTGAATGAAAAGGAGATCATCTTTCCCTTTTTTGTGCTGCCCATCTTCCCTGGCAAGAAAAGTCCCCTATGTTCCTGGCAGATGGATAGTTTACTTCTGATTTTACTGGGATCTTCTTATTAACTGGTTGTAGATACGAGCCTAGCACCTGTGTGTTTGAAAAGCCTGCCACTTGTTCTTCTTCTTCTTTTTTTTTTAAGCAACAGCTACTTTAAAAAAAAAATTTTTTTTTTATTCCAGAGCAAGAGAGTGAGCAAGGAGGGGGAGGGGCAGAGGGAGAGGGAGAGAGAGAATCTCTACCGACTCCCTGCTGACGTGGAGCCTGACACAGGGCTCGATCCCACAACCCTGAGGTCACAACCTGAGCCAAAATTGAGAGTCGGGCGCTTAGCCGACTGAGTCACCCGGGCGCCCCCTTGTTATTATTCTTATTGTAAACCTTAAGATTCTTAAATCTGTCTTGTACACATATAAGTGATAATTTTTAATAGCCAAATCAGATAAGATTTACATGTGTTACAGCTCTCATTTATTTAGTGATATTTAAAATGTATCCAAAGACCTCCAGGAAAGCATTTGGGAGCTTCGAAGAATAAGGAAGCAGTTAGAAAATAGAATTTGCTCCAGAAAGCCAGATGGTGACTAAATATTAGACACTTCATAAAATATTTTGAACTTCGCATTTAGTAGTTTTACTGTATATAAAGCATAGGTAGGTGAAGAAATGTACCCAGCTTTACTTCTAGTATGATAAACAAATGTCCATAGCTGGGAGTAGCAAGACCATAGCCATAGGGTTAATATATCTCAGCAGGGATTCTCATTGGGTGCACTCCAATTTTCTTTCTTTTTTTTAAAATAAGTTTTGTATTTTGGAATAATTTTAGATTTACAGAAAAGTTTTGGAGATTGTGCAGGGAGTTCCCATATACCCTTCACCCAGTTTCCCTAATGTTACCATCTTATGTAACTATATATATATAGTCTCTTTGTCAGAACTAAGATATCACTGTTATCTGAACTCAGGCTTCATTTGGATTTTTCACCGGGTTTTCTCCTAATGTCCTTTTACTGTTCCAGAATCCATTCCGGATACCACATTGAACATCTGGTTCCAGTTGGCTGATTCAAGGACTGTGTATATGAAGAAGCATATGTAACCTCTTCTTTATTCTGCCTTTCCAACAGTGTTCTCTGATTTTAAGGACTTGATTGGCCAGATTTTAATGGAAGTGCTAATGATGTCTACTCAGACTCGGGATGAAAATCCATTTGCCAGTCTGACGGCCACATCACAGCCAATTGCAGCGGCAGCTCGGTCACCAGACAGAAATCTCATGCTCACTACTGGCTCCAACCCAGGAACAAGCCCCATGTTCTGCGGTGTGGGTTCCTTCGGTACCAGCTCTTTCTCTAGGTCAGTGCACTCCCTTTTGCACATCTAGTTTGGTGGTCCAACAGCCATGAAGTATGTGACGGCAGGGACTGCTCACTCACGGGCCTTTGCCAGTCGGATTGTGCCATGTGTTGTATTTGGGTGGGTGCGTTTAGTCGTGGCTGGAGATCTTGTCTTTCCCAGATTGGCTTGTTTGGCTTCCCATGGTTAGGCTGTTGGTAAATTTTAGAAGCCAGTGGCTGTATAGAGTACATTATTCTTTGGAAAGAGGGCTTTATCAGACTGTAAATGTAGCCTCGAGATCGGTGCGGTAATTAGATTATAACCATTCAGATGAGTATCTGAGAGATTTGTACACTTGAATGCTTAGAGATGCAAAGTGTCATTGTACTATTCTTTAAAAGCTTGATATTTTCCATTTTAGTTATTTACCTCAAGTTTTTCTTCAATTTTCTCTTCTTCCCTCTCTTTCTCAACTGATTTAGCCTCTATGAAACTAGCCCGGCTCCCAGGACAGGTTTCTGGAGCTCGGTGCCAGTGACGAGTCCATCCTTTGCCTCGTCCCCTTCCCGTGCAGCCGGCCAGATGGCTGTGCCGTCCATTCCCCTCAGCCCTCATGGTGCGGCTCCCGGCGCTGCCGGAGGAAGCCAGCCCGCGTCTTCACGGTATCGCCCCTACACGCTCACACCCCCGTGGGGCTCTTCAGCTTCTCCTACCCCACGGTCCCCCGGCATCTCCATCCTGTCCAGCTCACCCAGCCTCCCTGCCCTCGCTAGTAGCCCTCAAGCAGTGCCTGTCAGCTCTCCCAGACTGAGACCCGGCAGCCTGGGGCCACCTTCCCTGGCCACCTCCCCCAGTGCCATGAGCAGACGTTCCTCATCCCTAAGGATCTCTCCTAGGTATTTATTCAGCAGGAAAGCTGCGTGCGTGTTTGCAGTGCTGGGAGAGGCGATTAACTCGGTTTGGAAGAACTGCTGTGTGACGCTGACCTCAGTTACATGTGCTTTCCTGTTCGGGGTTATTAACCTGTGTGTCTAACTAGTGTGGTAGGCTCGCGCCCCGAGTCCATGCTTCTGCCAGGCTCTGATAACAGTAGAAGGTGTGGGTGTTCCATTGTGCGTCCCTCCGTCTGTTCTTACCCCTCACTCTTCCTCCTTCCTGGCCAAAAAAAAAAAAAAAGAAGTCACTTTTCATTTTTTTGAAGTCTAGTTCATGTGTCATTCCTCATTACAAATGAATTCCAGAGGCTGTGGGCAGTTTGTATTTGAGCGTTGGGGCTCACAGGAACACATTTTAGCTCTTCGTACTGTTGTCAATCAGAGTTGAAATACCGTTAGCCCAGGGGGTGGTGGGAGCAAGTCTTGGGCCCGTGTCCCTCACCTCTGATCACTGAGGCGGGGCCGGTGTTTGTGCCTTGACCCTTTGATTTGAGCCTCTTAGAAAGAAGCAGTATCAGAATTCCACTAACCCAGTGCCCCCCCCGCCCCCCCCCACCGAATGTGCCTGTGCATTTATGTCATCGAGGTGAATTATTTTTCTGCATGTCAGTAATCAGAACTTTTAGCATAACATTTAATTAAAAAGGGATAGCAGTTGCAAAAGCTTTCTACCTCTTGTTTTTCCTTTGTTCCCTGATGACCTTTTTTGCTTTTGTTGTGGTAGTATGTACGACAATCCTTTCTCCTTCCTCTTCCTCGCACTTTCTGGCGACAGTAGTGATGAAGATGAAGAAGATGATGATGGTGATGATGGTGATGATGAAGGTGGTGGTGGTGGTGATGAGTTTTCTTGTGTCCAGTTTGGGTCCAGGTATCAGAGGAATGGAGTCTTACCCCTGCATGTGCATAAGTGCTTAGGAACTAACTTTTATAAGCCCTCATTATGGGCGTGCTTTGGATCGAAACAGGGTAGGGTCAAATGAGACAGCCTGGATAGTCAAGATGTGGGGAACTTGCATGTACCGAGGCTTTAGGACCTTACCTGGGGTAAAGTGGCACGTAGGAAAATCTTCATCGTTGTTGCCTGGTAAGTTTGGAGGAAAACTTATGTGTAATCATTTGTCAGAAACAAATGACAGATTAAAGATGAATCATCAAGCACACCCACCCTGAGATCTGAAATGAGGTACCCTTCATTTAACTATGGCGAGTGTTCTCGTGAGCTGCCAGATGTGAGCGACACGTACTCAGTGGGGCATGTTTCCTTACGTACAGTTGCATGGATTGCTGCTACTTAGGAATGGCAAAGGGGCTGGGATCACGTGTGCGTCTGTGTGTCTTTTAATTACCCCTTCCACCCCAGCTCGGGCTGACAGTCTGTTCAAGAGCATATGGGGCCATCCTTTCTGGTATAACTGATTCTGCTTTCACTTCTAACCTTAAATTTCACTGATCACCTCCTTGACCTCAGTGAGGCTAGACCCTTGTTTAGACAGCCTCTGGAATGACAACAGAGGCTGAAACTGAGTTCGTGATGCTGCTGAATGTTCACCCTCCAAAAACCGTGTGAAAAAAGACTGCTTGGGTTTTCTAGGTGATTTGGGGCAAGAAAATATAATAGCACCTTCTTTCTGAACCTCTGACTCATTGTCTTACGATTTTGCTCTTAAATCGAAGTTTCCACTGGACTGATTTGGTATTTATGCCCAGCACTGCTCAAAAATAACTCCAGGCTATAAATAGAGACGGCAGTAGGAGTTAGGTACACTTCATTAAATTGGACAGTGTTCAGAAGAATCATTAGAGAGAGTACATAGAGAGAGAAAGGAATGTTGGTGCAAGGTTGAATATTGATTCAGGAAGGTTGATGTTTGTATTAGGTTGAACATTGTCTTACTGTTTCTCAAGTGAATTTCCCAAAGGTAGAAGTGTCTTTTTCATGTGGATAAAATCCTCCTGCACAATTATAGTAATGCAGCAGGCATCCTTTTTAGGAATCAATTTCCATACATGATGAAAGTGCTTTGTTATCTGTTTTACTGTAAATTGTGAGAGAAATGCTCTCTCTCCCTGGCCTGTTTCATTCCAGCTTGCTCTCACCAAGATACCAGATGGCGTGCTGCTTTTACTAGCACTAGACTCCTGGCATCCCAACCTTGTCTCTGATCTAGATTCTATAGCTACAAGGAGAGATAACCGTGTAATAATAGCTCCAAATACTGACAGAGCATCGTGGGCCAGATCCCGTGCCAGCACTCTGCACACATTATCCCTCTATCCTCACAGCAGCCCTTCCAGTTACTGTAAGGAACCTGGGGGACAGGGAGGTCAGTCACATAACTAAGTACGTGGCAAGGCCTGAGTCCAGAACTCACCTGCTTCACCACCACACTGTGCTCCCAACAGGACTCGTGTTGTTCTTGTTCCTTAACTAGTTATTTTGCTGCCGAGTGTTTATGCATCTACTCTGTTCCTTGGCAAGGAAGTGCCAGCATTTTACTCGGTAATTACAAAATTCCATTCAGTTGGCAGGTCCTTTGCTGGCTGTTAAAACGGAATCTGATCTATCCAGATTTTGGCAACTTAACTTAACAGCTTTTGAATAGCTATCAAGCAGAATGTGAAAGGATGTGTAAAAATATATAACTGATTAAGCAAATAGAGAGGAATTCAAGAATGCACGTAGGGCCAGAACCAAGAGGAGGTTAATTTGAGTGATCAGGAAATAACAGTTATTTTCTTGCCAATCGATCTTCCCAGAATTTTATTTACTTTCAAGTAAGCAATTTCAACACCTACTCCTTGCCCGGTAAGATGAATGTTGTAGAAGAGCAACAGGGGGCCGCATCTGTCCCCCTCCTGCCCGCCTCTGGCTCACCCGGTGCAGTTGATACGTTACAAATGTTTTTGGAAGTAGTTGGGACATACATACATATGTTAATTATCTATAGTAGGGACGAGAAGGATTAATTTAAGAAAGGTAGAACATTCCTTCCGTGATGTTCTATAGTCCTCCGGAAAGAGCTGTATAAATTATAAGGATCGACCTGTTGCAGGAGTGGAATGAGCGAAGTGAGAGAATCGTCTTGTAATAAAAATAACATAGCATTTGCTCTGAGGAAAATTTTTCCGAGTGTTTCCTAGGAAAGAAATCTGTTTGTAACTGCTTAGATATTTCAGTGAAGGAGGTGGAATCTTCAGTGTCGTGAACCTGTGTGAATAGAGAAAGGGAAAATTAGCAAATGGTGAAAAATGTTCACATTTACCCTCTCGTTTCTGCTGCTCGTCACTGCTTGGAGATGAAACATGGCAACAGTCCCACCGTGTGTGTCTCCAAACCCTCACACGCAGTGTGCCCCTGCTCACAGAGTAAAACCCAAAGCCTCACCCTGGCGAGTGAGACCCTTCGTGTCACGTACATGCACATGCACACGTGCACGCATGCACACGTGTGTTCCTCCGTTCTGACCTCACGTGCCTCCCCTTGCCCCCTCCGCTGCTCGCCACCCTGTTCTTGACCTCCCCTGGCATACTCCCGGCTACCTTGGGCCTTCACACTTCCTTCCTCTCTTTGGACAGCTGTCCCCCAGGTGGCTGCATGGCTTGCTCCCCTGACGCCCTCGGGTCTCCGTGTAGACACCATCTTCCCAGAGGGTCGTATCACACATTATATAAAGCACACACGCACACTTACTGCCCGTCTCTGTCACCATGCTCCGCTGTCATTGTTCTTCATAGCATTCCTATATTATTTTGGACTATCCCCCCCTCTAGAGTGTAATCGCTATACCAGCAGGGTCTGTTCCATTCAGCGTCTGCCCCCAGAGCCTACAACAGCGCCTAGAATGCACAGTACACTGTGAACATTTGTTCAATGAATTCACGTTGCTCGAACCCGCACTGCTCTGACTTTGCCTTGCACTGAGAAAACACAACATTCTAAAGTCTACATTCAAAAAAATGAGTTACACAGGAGAGAGATTATTCATACCATTATAGAAGAAATTATCAAGGAACATGTTTTCTTGGTGCATTTCATATGGGATTCAGTTTGCAACAGATCTGATGCACGTCAGCTCCCCTGGAAGATTTGCATTGTGTTTTCAGAAGGAGTCAGGTGTATTTCTATTATGTGAAGTAATCACTTTATTAAATTGGACTGTCGGTGTAGTTATCAGAAAACGGTTCACACATTCTCCCAGAAGGAGGTATAAGTTTGTAGATACTCGTAGGACTTGAATGTGACATATTTCCAGTGTGGTATTCCATGTGTCACAGTTGTAAAAGCATCATGAATTTGGGAATAACTTGTTTAGGGAAGAATGAAATGTTATTTTAAAACTTTAAAAATGTTTATTGATAGCATGAACATATGCACACAAACACTACACCACTTTTCTCCTTCAGAGTGGCATTCAAAATTTAAGTCCAGCGCTTTCACTTTGAACCTAAAGATCGTTGTGCATTTTGATCATTGAGACCTCTGTGTAGCGTTATTGAGACTGGCTGCTTTTCATGCTAGGGGATCATGGTTTACTTTAGCACCTGTAGGACCAATCCTAAAATTTGTAATCTATGAAAAAATACTGGAGTTTATTCTACATTTCCTATTTGGTTAAATTTTATTTCATTTTTTTGGGTCGTCTGTTCTTGAGAGTCAGCTGAAGTGTTGTTTGGTGTCTGACAGATGATCACCAAAATATACCAACTTCTCTTAGCTTTGAAAATTCTCTGATACATTCTGGATGCCTTTCACTGCATTGCCTGGCATGAGACAAGCAATCTTCTACATACATTGTCACTTTTCATGTCTCAGTGAAATAGTTGTGAAGGTACCTCAGTTGGCTTTGAGGTGTTCACACTGAAGTTAAAATTCAGTGGGAAGTGTTGGCTAAGAATGGAACCTAGTTTCAGCATGTGAGTGGCCACCATGTAAGCATGCTGACTTCATGCAGATGTTCGCATGCTGGCTGTGGGTAGTGACCCCTTGGAGCTGGCAAGGACCTATCGGCATCAAACGTAAGATGCTTTTCATCAGAAATGTAAAAATGTGAACAATTTGGGCCTTATTATCAAGGAAATGTATAGTTGAAATTTTCATTTTAAACATGAGGCAGATGGGTTTTCATTGTTTTCTGCGAGAGAGAGCCACTCAAAGGAAAATTAACCTTAGTTGTGTCTGGGGAAAGCCTGTGTTGGTCAAGTTCATCTTTGGAAGTGCAGTGAATAATAGAGTCACTGGGTCCCTGACGTCAAACAGAGGAGGAAAGAATCGCAGATAGCTTGAAACTGAGATGGTGCAGTAAGAAAATCTCTCCCTTTTCCCTTTCTACTTTTGGGGATTCACCACACTTCTCATATTTTTGGTTGGTTTTTCTCTTTTGTTCTGATGTTGCTTTTTTTTCCTCCCCCCTATGCTTTCTTCTCTCTTCCCTTCTGTCAGACCTATGGAGCAGATTGTAGGAATTCAGATTTACTAGACTCTGGCCTGAAAGCCTTGGATTGAAAACTGGCATTGTTTTCATCTCTTTAACTTTAATATCATACTTTCATTCCAAGGTCAATTATATATCCAGTTGACCCCCGAACAAGATGGGTTTGAACTGTGCAGGTCCACGTATATGTGGATTTTTTTCAGTATATACGGTGCAGTACCGTAAATGTATTTTCTCTTCCTTAAGATTTTCTTAATAATATTCTGTTTTCTGTAGCTTAAGAATATACTGTAAGAATACAGTATATAATACATATACAAAATACATGTTAATCGACTGTTATGTTATTAGTTAAGGCTTCTGGTCAACGGTAGGCTATTAGTCTTTAAGTTTTGGGGGAGTCAGAAGTTAAATGCAATTTTCAATTGCATGGAGGTGGCAACCCGAATCCCTGTGTTGTTCAAGGGTCAACTGTATTTTTCTAAAATTCTAAGGTCAGTTATGCATATATTCCAGAATTAGTTATGTATATCTATGCGTCTACCTGCATAACGTATTGTTAATAGCTCAATCCTTCTTAGTCCTGTTGGTTTCTAGCCTTTAATCGTCTGCCCCAGTTGAAGTAGGGATGGACCTTTCAGGGTCGTGATATTCTTCCCATCCTTTATCATCTTTCATATGTAATTTTTTTTGCTAAGTTTATGTTTTCTCATTTCCTTTTCATTTCAAAATTCCTAGCCTCTCCCTGTGCCATGATTACTCTCTTTGTATCTTTTGTGTATATCAAATAAATTTGTGAGTTAAACATCAGGTTTGGTATGTGACTTGTTGATGGTTGATCTAAACTTTAATTTCCTCACTTGAGATAATGTTTGGCTTTGGTCTTGGTGAATAGTTCTTACTAATCATAACAGTGCTTCATGTTGTATCCTGCTTATAGTCTACGATGCACTTCCATTTGGTTTCCTTTAAGCCTCACTGCACAGGAGATGAGGTTCTAGGTTCAGGTCACAAGCAGGCAGTACAGCTGGACCAGAACCCAAGTTTGGATACCCCCACACAAGATTTTTGTTTTGTTTGTGTTTACTCTACAACTTTGCCTTTTTCACTGAAAGTTTTAGAAATTTTTGTGTTAATAACAAATAATTTTATGTTTCCTTCTATAACTGGACAGTTTTCCTTTTCTGGTCCTACTGCCAAATGCTGGATGAAGGCTTTTGAGATTATGTCAGAAGGCATGAGAAGGGGTTTTTTGTTAGTCTTTATAACTTCACTCCTGCTGAGTTCGATGATTGCAGTAGCATAGTCTGGTTTCAACCTACAAGTCGGTCTGAGTGAAGACGGCCAGTTTGGTTTAAGCACATGTGCTATCCCTTCAGGTACCCAGCACAGTAGGTCTTAGTCCTCCTGGCTTTGTAAGTTGCCACTCCCAATAGGAGAAGATGTTGGGTTTCTGCTCCAACTCTCTTCTTAGGTCAATACAATGTTTACTAAGAGTTACTGTTGTTGGATTCGGAGCAGGTGCAATGAGCAGGTGCAATGAGAAGTCAGCTCCAACCTTGGCTGCATGGGTGTCTGCTTTGTGGTGGGTGCAGGGATCCTAACAGGCTTTCTGCTGCAGAAATGCAAACTCTATCAAAGATAATTCATTGAGAGGAGGTAAGAATCATCAGTTTTCTTTTCTCTTCTCCAAAGTTTGGGAGCCTCTGGTGGGGCCAGTACTTGGGATTCCTACAGCGACCATTTCACCATTGAGACCTGCAAGGAGACAGACATGCTGAACTACCTCATCGAGTGTTTTGACCGAGTTGGAATAGAGGAAAAAAAAGCACCAAAGGTAATATGAAATAGATCCACTTAAAAACCCATAAGAACCTGGTTATTTTTTGATAAATAATCTTTTGCCCCCTTAAGGAGCATTCCTTCATTTATTCAATCAGGAAAATGGTTCTCCAGCATGTATTATGTGCCAGGCGCTGCGCTGGGAGCTCAAGGCATATCAGTGAACAAAACAAAGATCCCCCCTCCCCCCCACAGAACTCACATCCTTGTGGAAGGAAGAAGTGACGGGGGCAAATGCCACTGCCACCAGTGACTTGCATGGCCCTTATAGTTCCTGGTAGTCTGTAACAAGTGTAGTAATAACCCACATGTATGGAGTGCCCGCGGACTGCTGACCTTGTGTTTCGCCTATGGGAGCTCAGATTCTCACGGTTGTTCAGTTAATCTAGTGTAAGATAGGTATTATTTTTACTGTATGAATAACCAGATGAACCTCAGAGACACTGAGTAATTGTCTGGAATCACATAAAAGTTACAAAAATGGGTTTAAACTCCAGAAGCTATGCTTTCTCTCCTGTTTCATACTGTCTTTATTATGATTTCATTCCCAGTTCATTGTCCACTTCTCATTTCCAAACTAGTCAAGTTGTCCACCTGCTAGTTACATATTTGTTAAGGGCCTCTCTGGGGTTTGTTGCACTGAACCTTAAGCAAAGGCGGAGAGCGGGCACACAGCTCTGAGATTCCCGCTTGGCCACCTCACTCTGTGCTCTTCCCTGACCGTAGAGTTCAGTGGAGGCAGTACACGTGGACGGTACAGTTACTCTGGTTTGTTCACTATGAGTCAGGCAAGAGAAAAGCGTGCCATTTCCTGGAGATTGACGTCTCCCGACTCTTGTCAGTTTTCAACAGGACAGGCTTATTTTGTTTGTTTTTGCAGTCCTGACCTCCTCCGCCTTTTCTTTCAGATGTGCAGCCAGCCAGCAGTCAGCCAGCTTCTGAGCAACATCCGCTCACAGTGCATATCCCATACTGCATTAGTCCTACAAGGTTCCCTCACGCAGCCAAGGTAGGGAAAACCGTGTGCGCTCGTGTTAGCAGGCAGAGGAGCCTATCCCTCAGCGGACGTCGGGCTCTCCGGCCGACTTGCCTCACCTTGGATAACACACTTTCTCACCTGGAAGACAAAAGTGGTTGAATGGATAACCCAGGAGGTCCCTTTCCTTCTCTGAAACACTATGAAAATAAAACACTGTCTGCTTTACTTCTAGACCACTGTTGAAATATGTCAGCGTCAAGGCAGGAAATTAGTATTTAGTTTAAAAGCAGCTCCTTGAAATCCGGGGAGATCTTTGAAAAAATGTGCAGGTTATCATTTTCCGTGTATCATACAATCAATTTCTGTTATTCAGTGATAAATAACAGTGGGAGAGCAGTTAGTTTGGGAATCACCCAGAGTACACTACATTATTGATTGTTTCGGAGGGTCCCATCAAGGTTTCTAGTTCAATATAAGAGTATTTATATATTTCACTATTTTATGAAAATATCTGAAGGAAAAGTAATGCAAAAATTTCTAAGGAAGAAATGGCAAAGTTACATTTATTCGTTCTGGATGTTCTTATATTATTTTCTGTACCAGAACCATCTGTTTTTGAAACTTGTCAAAAAGAAGGAAAAATTTGGGGGCGCCTGGCTGGCTCAGTCAGGGGAGCGAGGGACTCTTGATCTCCTGAGGTTGGTCGTGAGTTCAAGTCCCATGTTGGGTATAGAGATTACATAAATAAATGAACCTTAAAAAGGAAAAAAAAGAAGAAGAAGAAAAAAAGAAAAGGATAAAATGGACCAAACCAAAAAAAAAAATTCTGTGGTTAAAATTAGCAAGAGTTTTATTTAAAAGTCCTCAGCCACCACTGATCTTTTCAGTTGGATGTGCCATAAACAAATAAGTAAAAGAGACATATAATGCTTCATTTTTTGGGTAATGCTTTATTTTTAAAGGGCTTGACTGTAGGAAAAAATGGATTCTTTGAAACTTTCTGCAGTCTCTTCATTAAAAAGACCAAAAAGTGATTATGAACAATTTAAGAAGGGTGGTCTTTTGCCTAAAACTGTTGTGTGGCATATTTGGGAGATTTAAAGTTTGACATTTGACTGGACACGTCTGCTGACGTGACAGCCCGTGTGCCGTGTTATCGCACGCTGCTGAGCTGAGCCATTGCGGTCCTTGACTCTTGTGGGTTCGCAGGTCCATGCAGCAGCCGTCCTTCCTGGTGCCGTATATGCTCTGTAGGAATCTCCCGTATGGCTTCATGCAGGAACTGGTGAGGACCACTCACCAGGATGAAGAAGTGTTCAAGCAGGTGAGGTTTTGTGAATTTGCTACCAGGACATTTAACCTAGGAGCTTCTATGCCAAGGGTGATTTCTAAAGACACCATCTATTGAAAACTTCTGTTTCAGAATTTGAACATGCATGTGTTAATTGCTCAGAGAGATCTGATACTTCTTTCTTGAGATAATCAGATTGACAGCTGCATTGTTCAAATCATTTGTCCATTTCAAGCAGTCAAGCATCAAGTATTTTAAACAGTGCTAAGTGCCTTGAGAGGGAAGAAGAAGTGTAAGGCCCTGTCCCTCATTTCAAGGTGCTTTTAACACAAGAATACCAAGAGATGGCATAAGACACGACGTGCATTTGCCAGTTGAGTCGTGTTGAAAATTAGTTCTCCAGGGTGCCTGGGTGGCTCAGTTGGTTAAGCGACTGCCTTCGGCTCAGGTCATGATCCTGGAGTCCCTGGATCGAGTCCCGCATCGGGCTCCCTGCTCAGCAGGGAGTCTGCTTCTCCCTCTCCCACTCCCCATTTGTGTTCCCTCTCTTGCTGTGTCTTTCTCTGTCAAATAAATAAATAAAATCTTTAAAAAAAAAAAAAAGAAAAAGAAAATTAGTTCTCCGAGTTTGCAAAAAGGAGATTAGTAAACCAGCGACGAAATTAGCTCAGTGCAGTTTGCATACCACACAGAATCTTTTGTCTTCTCGCCACTCAACTGGGAACGATGTCTCATATCTTACTAATTACTTCTTTCAATAAGTATTCATACAGCTTTTATATCTCACTGTGTGAAGTCAAGTGAAAACGCAGATATGGGATATTTAGTAATAAAGCTATTTATGTAGTCTTGAAAGTTTCTTCTGAGGTGAAACCTTGGCATCACGTTTGGTTGCTGTATCCCAGCCTGTTTTGTGACATGAGCACTTGGCCACAGCAACTTCCACACAAACTGTTTCCAGTGATGGGAGGGTTTTTTTTTTTAAGGATTTTTATGACACTTTCTTACAATTTACCATATGATCGTTTCTTTCTACACAGAACAGAGGCAATAGCTATAAGTGATATGATTCCTTTTTATTTGTTTTTATACCTAATACCCATATCCAGCTCCACACTGGGCCTGCAGCCTACTTGAAAAAAAGAAAGAAAGAAAATAAATAAGCATCTTGGAAGGTTTAAGTGGTGCCCTCTGTTGTGTATATGATGTGCATTAATTAGAATACTTTCTCGGGGCGCCCAGCTGGTTCAGTCAGTGGAGCTTACGACTCTTGATCTTGGGGTTGTGATTTCTAGCCCCCGCTGCATGGGAAATAACTTAAAAAATAAATTCTTAAAAAAAAAAATGAGAACACTTTTCCTATTGTCTTCATTTGAGGAACCCAGGGTAGCTTTAGCTCTATAAAATCAGCCCAGTGATCAGCTGAAAGGACTGTGTTATACCTGTCTTACTCATAAAGAAACTTACACAGATGTTGTGAAGTGACCTCTTTTTTTTTTTTTTTTTTTAAGATTTTCTTTATTTGACAGAGAGAGACACAGCGAGAGAGGGAACACAAGCAGGGGGAGTGCGAGAGGGAGAAGAAGCAGGCTTCCCCTGGGGCTCAATCCCAGGACCCTGGGATCATGACCTGAGCTGAAGGCAGATGCTTAATGACTGAGCCACCCAGGTGCCCCCCCCCCCTTTTTTTTTAATTGAGATGAAATCCACATAACAAAATGAACCAATCTGTGGCATTTGGTACATTCACAGTGTTGTGCACCCACTATCTCTTTTTTTTTTTCCTCCTTCGGTGGGGGAGAGAGAAAGAGAGATGGGGGGAGGGGCAAACAGAATCTTAAGCAGGCTCCGCATAGAACGTGGAGCCCCAACATGGGGCTCGATCTCACAACCCTGAGATCATGCCCTGAGCCAAAATCAAAGAGTCGGACTCTTAACCGACTAAGCCACCCCGGTGCCCCCCACTATTTCTTTTTAATCATAGCATTCTGATGCCTTTCCTGCCACTTGGTCCTGAACACTCCATGTCTGTCTTTGTGTTACCATGTGTTTTTTTCTAGAGAGAAATGATGACTGAATGGAAAACAGCGCTTCACTTTTTTTGTCTGAAGAGTTTGGCAGATTTGAACTATTAAATCTTTTGACTGAAACTTCAGTCTCCTTTTAATGTTTGAGATATTCACAGATAAATAAATAGCAGCTAGAATTTAGGATTGGAGATGAATACTTGTATTTTTTTTTTTGTCACTGCTCCAAGGAGTTTATTTGAAAACAAGAGAATCATTTAAAATACATAAGTCACACAAATAGCGGCGCCTGGGTGGCTCAGTTGGTTGAGCGTCTGCCTTCGGCTCAGGTCATGATTTCAGGGTCCTGGGATTGAGCCCCGCATCGGGCTCCTTGCTCAGCAAGGAGTCTGCTTCTCCCTCTCCCTCTGCCCCTACCCCCTGCTTGTTCTCTGTCTCAAATAAATAAATAAAATCTTAAAAAAATACATAAGTCACACAAATATTATAATGCTTGACTATTTGAAAAATATTATAGCTAGTAATACCTTGTGTATTATAAATTAAATCCTACCTGCAGAAGAGGTTAAGTCTACTAGAAAACATAAAGATGTTTTCTTTATAGCATTCTGGAAAAAAATGTTGAGATTATTCTAGATGACCAATTGTGAAAATTTATTTTGGTGATTTGGGAACTTCAATTTTGTTTTTCTTGATTGTGGTGTTGTCATTCCCCCATCCCCACACCTCAGCTTTACCTGTCCATTTTTAGCTAGCTTCTGACAGCACGTTACTTCTACCCTGATGGTTTGAGTTGCAAAAACTGGAACGATCTCTTCCAGAGCTATCTTGTTATCTGAAGACACCCCACAGGCACTTTGTAATCCAGGGCACCTTCTTTTTTTTTTTTTTTTAAATCCTGTGCTCCTTAAATGACCAAGCTGCTCAGTACAATGGGATGAAATTAGTAGGAAAGGGAATTTTTCAGATTTTCTAGTGGCTTTATAGAGCGCTCCCATTTCAACTTGCTGACATTCGGATTGTCAGCTGTTGTTTATACCATCTTCTACTTAATGTTATTAGTCTTGAATCCCAACCAACTCTCTAAATGAGTCGGTCAGTGAGTACGTTGTGGCATTTGTAGATGAGCTGTGCTGAGCAAATCTTGCATGGTGATAGCATGCTCTGGTGTTGATGGTAAACTTGTAAAAATAAATACGCGTGCCCTCGAGCTCTGGCATCATGCTCATGTTTTCATTATACCACAAACGGAGGTAAGTCGTTTTAGTCAAGTTTAGTTTTGCAGATTCCACATTTACCAGCTATCTCTTTGCTCTACATAATTAAAGTTAATGTAATGATAATAATATTCTTTACTGGTGTGTTTTTCTTCTCTTCAAAATAAACAGGAAGGGATGGGAAGAATCAGATGGAGGTGGGAGAGTGGCTGGGAATAATTTTTTAAAATACTGATAGAGTTGAGAAAATAGTGGAACATTTAGTCCAGTTTCTTTACAGATTGTAGGTGCTTGGTCATCAGAAACATATTCATTGTCGAGATGTAGAGAATTTAGTTGACTAGAGCGAGGACCCCTGGGGACTCCTGTAGCGGGCTCAAAAATTGTGTTTCTATTGAGTCACTCGGAGTCTTGCCCGAGAATTAGGGCTCACCAGATCCTGTTACCTCTGGAAAATTCAGCTATATCACTTTATGGTCAGCCTCGTTGGAGGACAGAGCCACACTCCGTGGCTGGATACTAGACTCCTTTATAAACAAAACAGCTTTTCCTTGGGGAGGGTGGAAATGCTTAGACATTCAGATTCAGCACTTTATTTTAACATGCCTCCTGTTCTTAATTTTTCCTAAGCTTATATTTCCGATTTCTTTTTTCTTACAGATCTTCATCCCCATTTTACAAGGCCTGGCTCTCGCTGCCAAAGAGTGCTCCCTCGATAGTGACTACTTTAAGTACCCCCTCATGGTAAACCTCTCTTCGTTTTCTTTAAGCCATTCACCAGATACTTTCTTCCAGATGATTGTAACACACACTTTTCTTTCAGGTGATCAACCTTGTTTTCACACTTAAAACCAGAAAGCATTGTGTTGGCCATGCAGTGTTTGATGTGCAGTGAGATGTATCAGTGAAGAGAGGGAGGTAGTGGCCCAGGACATAACCCGCGCACGCAAGCCCTTGGCAGGAGTCAGTGATGTAGGCACTAAAATACACTTCACCTGACTGTGTAGCTTATGAAAATGTTGGCTCTTGATTGTATCCTTCTGATCTTCCTGGCAACAGGAAGGGTCTTGACTGCTGTGAACACACTGGAACCAGAAAGAAACAAAAAGACCCTTTTCTTTGTGAATTGGCTTCTTGGAAATTTGGGGAGAAAACTACTTTGACATATGACTAAATATTTTTCACTCTAGGATGTGAAGGGAAAAATACCAAAATACAAAATTCGCTAACTCTATGAATAAATACAGTCCCATAAATTGAGGCCTTGGTTAAATTGATCTTTTTTACTACAGTTGTTCCTTGTACTCGTTCTACTGACTTAATTCCATCTTACCATTAAGTCAGTATCACTGAGGACCTCTTCTGTGCCAGACACTGGGGCTAATTAGGCAAGGCACCTCTCTACGAGTTGTTCCTGACCCAATGCAAAACTCAAGTCCACAACAGCGCAGATAATCACAGCATGATAAATGCTAACACGGGTGTACGTGAAGGGTGCATGTCTCTATTTTAATCAGTCAAAATGGAGCTAAGAGGCGAAGATACTGTGGGAAATTAGAAGGCGAAATAGCAATTCTTTTTAAAATAACTTTGAATGGATTTATGTCAGGGCTCCTTCTACTGCCCATGCCATTTGGGTTCCAAATAAAATTCTGTTAATCCTTATGCATAATTCTGTCTGTGCCAGAGAAAAGGAAGTGAAACCATCTTATTGTTTGAGTCCAGTGATGAAATACTCGAGTGCACATTCATTCTCAGTGGATGATGTAAATGTTCCTTCACAGAATGGTTAGCTTTTCTGTGCGGTCTGAACTGGCTCGATGTCCCAGTAAGGAGCGTTCAGTGTCAGATATCAACAAAATGTTCTTCGTGCTCAAAAGACAGAGGCCTCCATTATGACAGACAATAGTTTTATTTTATACCATTCCTGATGCTTGTACAGCCGAGAGAGCACTGTGTGAGGAAGGACAATGGGAGCAGGAAGAGGAAGACCACTGGAGCTGCAATCAGAAACAATTGTGATTGTTCTCTGGCTCCATGCCTCCCAAGGTTGCCATGCCCTGGAATCACCTGGGGATCTTTAAAAAACACCCAGTACCTGGCTCCCACACATTGTGATTCCACTGGTCGCGGGTATGGTGAGGATGGGGCCTGGCGCTGGGTTTTTCCAACTCCCCTGGTGATCCTAATGCGCAGCACTGTTTGGGAACCCCTGCCCTCTGCAGCGAGAGCTTTTCCTTCTCAGTGGCACCTCAGAGACCTTTCAGTGCCTACATGCATTGCCTCAGAAGCAGCTTCCGCTGGCTGGCTCGGGAACTTTGGTAGCCATGTTCAAATCACGGGAAATGAAGCTCACTGTTAAAATAGTGTTTGGTTGGAATACGCCGGCTACGTTAAACTGTGTTTATGTCCCTAAAACCTACTTTTCCTGATTCTCTAATGTGAGAATGATTGCAGCTCCAAAGGAAAATGTTGGAGTTCTTAAAAATATCCAAGATCTCGAAGCCAACTAATGCTTTTAAATATGTTCTGAATTTGGTAGCTTATTAGATGGTAATGATTTATAGTCCTATTTAGCACTGGCAAGACTAGCCATCTCAAGTTTATGAAGCATATCTCTTTTTTTTTTTTTTTGACATGGAAAGATGTTAAGTGAAAAAATCACTTTTTATAAAAATACACACATTTAAAAAAAATACACACATTTATTTCAATGTGTATAGGCACAAAGATTATGGCTGGAAAGCTGTTAACTAAGATATCAATAGAGGTTAATCTCTTCGGGTAAAGTTTATGAGTGATTCTTAGTTTCATTTTGTATTTCTATTTTATTTGAAGTTTTTTACACCATGCAGGTATTAGCTTATTCATCAGAAAAACAGTGAAGCTCTTAGTGTTTTGGAAGGAATGCAGATGTATTTAAAGCAGCATTAGAGCTGTTCCTTGATATTACACGTCAATCAGTTTAAGATGGAATACATTTAAATGACACTTTCTGCGGGGTGCCTGGGTGTCTCAGTCGGTGAAGCATCTGCCTTCGGCTCAGGTCCTGATCCCAGGGTCCTGGGATCGAGCCCTGCATGGGGCTCCCTGCTCAGCGAGGAGTCTGCTTCTCCCTCTGCCTCTGCCCCTCCCCCCTGCTTATTCTCTGTCTGTCTCAAATAAATAAATAAAATCTTTTTTAAAAAATGACACTTTCTGATCTTATTTCTAGGCTTTAGGTGAGCTTTGTGAAACCAAGTTTGGGAAGACACACCCTGTGTGCAATTTGGTGAGTGCCTCCCTGATGGACTTGCACATGTTCAATGGATGTGTAACTCCGAAGATATCCCTTAAGTAACATTATGTGGAAAAAAAAAAAAAAGTCTCTTAGAGGACATTTAGATTAGATATAGGTAACATGTCTGGGTGGCTCTCAGTAGTTAAATTGGTTAACCCTATATGTTATTGCCTGGGATGAAGTTATTTATTTTCTTCCATGATTTTTGTATAAGTTTCGTAGAACGAGGAAAACAAGTCCTATGGAAAAATTGACCTGAGTCCTTTGATAGTGTAAAAATAGTTCATCTGAACTCTATCAAAGAACTTCTCGAAACATAAAAAGCAAAAGACTATCTTGTGAAAATGTAGAGGAGTTGGAGGCTTTTCTGCCTCCATATGAGATGAGAAAATACCAACAGGGATCCTGCACGTTTGTGACCTTTGGGTTTCTGTGTGTTCACTGTCAGCCGTGGTACTGGTGGCTGAGACCCAGCTGAACAGGTTGGCTGTTGAGAACTCCGTTCATTACATTTTCCCCTCACTTGCCGATGTAGCAGCTTGACTTGCCTCTTCCATTTTTTGCATAGGTGGCTTCTTTGCCGTTGTGGTTGCCTAAATCCTTAAGCCCTGGCTCTGGGCGGGAGCTGCAGAGACTCTCCTATTTGGGGGCTTTCTTCAGCTTCTCAGTCTTTGCAGAAGATGATGTAAGTACAGTGGCCATTTGTGCTTTGCTTCTCTGATGTTCAGATGCCTTCCTAAATGTGCATATATCGATGGAATTTTTCCCTTCTCTTCCCAGGCTAAGGTGGTTGAAAAATATTTCTCAGGGCCTGCCATTACCCTGGAGAACACTCGCGTGGTCAGCCAGTCACTGCAGCATTACTTGGAGCTGGGAAGGGTAGGTGTTTGGAAAATGAATTCAAAGGACGAGTAACAGAGAGGCTGTATATAAATAACCAGTGTCTTTTTTTTTTTTTTTTAAAGATTCCACTTATTTATTTGAGAGAGAGAGAATGAGAGACAGAGAGCACGAGAGGGAAGAGGGCCGGAGGGAGAAGCAGACCCCCGCTGAGCAGGGAGCCCAATGCGGGACTCGATCCCGGGACTCCAGGATCATGACCTGAGCCGAAGGCAGTCGCTTAACCAACTGAGCCACCCAGGCGCCCAAATAACCAGTGTCTTGAGTAATAACTGCCACAACAGTATGTGGCATCACTGGGGACTGGTTCTGAGGTTAGCGGCCACGCTCTCCCTCCAGCCTGCTCGTAGGCCTTTAAAACACGAGAGTGAACGAGCACTGTTAGTGTGCACGTACTCCGTGATGACTCGTGTGTCTCAAGTGTAGATTAATATGTCTTCAGTTCTGAGGTTTTTCGGCAGCAAAATTAGGGGCTAACGATAGCATAATTAAGGTAATTTTGATCCTGTCCCTAAAAGGCAATAGCAAAGGCTATTTTATTAAAACTCTAACTACTTGCCTCCTCCAGCCCACCATCTGCTTTCACGCGAATTGTCTTGACACAGTTGAATTTGGACACTTCTGTTCCTCTTGTAGTCAGGTTCTCTTAAAATGAGCGGAAGAAGGAGAGGAGAGAAAGGGGGAAGAAGCCCAGCTGCTCTTGAAGTCAAAGGGAATCATTTTTAAAGTCAAGTCTTAATTTCTTTTCTTCCTTTCTAAATAAATTCCAGCAAGAGCTTTTCAAGATTCTGCATAGTATTCTGTTAAACGGTGAGACCCGTGAGGCTGCTCTTAGTTACATGGCAGCTGTCGTCAATGCCAACATGAAGAAAGCACAGATGCAGGTAGGATTCCTAAAGACCACTTTTACTGATTCGCTAAATTCATTCATCTAACTTGTCTTCACTCAGTATCTACCAGGCACTGTTCTAGGAAATGGTGACATGGTATTGAGCAGGATAGAAAAACGTCCTACCTTTGTGCAGCTTATGTTCCATAGGCTAAGTGAGTAGGCATATAAATATATTATTTCAGGCAGTTGTAGAATCTGTGAAGCAAATAAAGCAAGGTAGAGGACTCAGGAGTAACCATGGAGGTACCAGAAGGAAGGTAGGGGAGGTTTGATCAGTGGTAGGGAAGACACCTTTTTTTA
Source organism: Neomonachus schauinslandi (assembly GCF_002201575.2). NCBI lineage: Eukaryota > Metazoa > Chordata > Mammalia > Carnivora > Phocidae > Neomonachus > Neomonachus schauinslandi. Next base: position 7,123,300 of record NC_058406.1, read on the forward strand.
AAGATTTTATTTATTTATTTGAGAGAGAGAATGAGATAGAGAACATGAGAGGGGGGAGGGTCAGAGGGAGAAGCAGACTCCCTGCCGAGCAGGGAGCCCGATGCGGGACTCGATCCAGGGACTCCAGGATCATGACCTGAGCCGAAGGCAGTCGCTTAACCAACTGAGCCACCCAGGCGCCCCGGGAAGACACCTTTAAGGAGGTGATGTTTCATCAGAGACCGGACTGATGTGAAAGTCAGCCATTACAAGGCTGGGAAGAGAATTTTCTAGACCTGTGTAAGGCACCAAGGTAGGAATAGTCTAACTTTGGAACAAGCCCCACACGCAGACTTCAGTGGCTGGAGAATAGTGTACAGGAAGGAGAATGGCAGGTCATGGGCTAGCAGGGCGGGCAGAGGCTCCATCAGGCTGGGGCTGACGTGGTAAGAACTGTAATGGGATGCCCCTGGGGGTTTTTCAGCAAGGAAACCACCAAATGTGCTGTGTGGAAAATGGACTAAAGTGGGAGGAGGGACAGAAGCAGACCCGAGGAGACCAGTTATAAGGTTATAAGTGTATCAGATCTGGTGAGGAGCCTGGTGGCCTGGACTACTGTGCAAGGGTAGAGAAGTTAAAAGGGCATCCTTCCTATATTATTAATAAATAATGATTGAATGATGTGACATTTCTACTGAGAAGAAGAAAAAAGATATAGAGAAGAGTGTGGCCCTGCATGAGACTACCTGGGTTTCCTGCTGTGGTCCCACCATTTACTAATGGTGGGACCTTAGACATTTATTTCTCTGTGCCTCGGTTTCCTAAGTGCTAAATGGGGATAATAATGGTTCCTAACTGTGGGTTTACTATCCATAAGGCTGTTAGAACAGTGCCTGTTGTTAACTACCATTATTAATAATTGTTATGTTGTTAATACAGGACTTCACTGATGATGTCAACCAGAGAAAGTGTTAGTCAAACGGTACCTTGTGAAACTAGGGTTTTGATGCTCTTGAGGGGAAATAAAGAAGAGAAAGGAAGGAACATTTATTGTGTTTCTACTTAATTAATTTTGAAGATCTTAAGGAAGTCATTTAACTCTCTGAGCCTTAGTTTCCCCCTCTATGAAATGTGAATAGCAGTATCACTGACTTCCAAGGGCTCTTCTGAAGATTCAGTGAATGTATAAAATGCTTCACGTAGGATTAATACTCCACAAAGAGCACCTGCTGATAAAATGACAGCGGTGATGATATGTGTCCTCTCACTGACTTTGGGATGAATGTCTGGTTTTCTTCCTTACAAAGTTGTGCCAAAATTTCCATTTAAATCGTTATTTTAAATACCTTTTTTTCATATTCCACAGACAGATGATAGATTGGTATCTACAGATGGATTCATGCTGAATTTCCTTTGGGTGCTGCAGCAGCTAAGTACAAAGATCAAGTTAGAGACGGTGGATCCGACATACATATTCCACCCAAGGTGTCGGATTACTCTTCCTAATGACGAGACGAGAGTGAACGCGATGATGGAGGACGTGAACGACTGGCTGGCTGAACTTTGTGAGTGACATTGCTCATTGTGAGGTTATTAAAACGCTGCCCTTTTATTTAAAAACTTCTTGTAAATTTATTTTATTTGGATGCTAGTGATTACTCACAAATTGTTGTATCCTCTCCAGAAAATGAATTTATGAGCCAGAGATACACAATAAAAATTAATGCAGTAAAAATGTTCTTATTTGGCTTAGCCAAAGTCAAATAGATACATAGAACAAGTGGAAAGAAATACACTATTCAGAGTAAAACAAACAAACAAACAAAAAAAACCAAAAAAACCCCCAAAAGAAATATAATAAAAACAATAGCAGAGACTTATGATAGAGATTTTATATACCAATTAAAGTTCTCATGAAATATTTCATAGATCTTGATGCTGTGTTGGTATTAAAATATGACTATTTTAAAGGTATTACAATTGTTGATCTTTTTCCTTTCTGTGTTATAAAACATGTTAATAACAGACGTCAAAACCCTATGGCATTTATTTTTTAAATATTATAAAATCATTCATGGAATAGGATAGAGATTCCATGCTTACCTGGCAGTATCATAATCAGATGCATGCACACATTCCAGAGAAACATGTGAACTATAATAAGAACTAAGTATCTGATGAACAATAAAGTTAGTATTTGATTAGTGTGATTTGAATTAGTCACTGGTATCGTCTTGGAATCATATCATGGATTCCAGAAGAATCAAAGGGTTAAACATTTAAAAAATATATATATATGTATACACACACACACACACACATATAAAATAAACATAAAACATGAAAAAACCAAACAGAATTTGACCCACCCATGAAGGAAACAAATTTATAATGATTTAAGAAACGAAGCATATCATCAGAGACAATATGTATATACAGTATCTTAATGGATAAATATGCTTTTTGTAGAGTGAGACAAAATGAATATGTAAAACTTAAAAATGGGGTAAAATATATGTCATACGTTTGATAGAATCATGCCTTTCAAAATGTAGAACTGTTATAAATGTATAAGGCCCAAACTAAATTCTTCCAAGAGACAGTTTTATTTGGGGGAAAGAAGTGTAAGCAGTATATATCATAGAAAATAAAATATACTTTTTGGAAAAAATATACATACTAATAGGAATTAGATACAAATTGGAAATTCAGGTTACTGTTGTATATCTGTAAATTATCCAAAAACAGGGACATCTGGCTGGCTCAGTCAGTGGAACTTGTGACTCTTGATCTCAGGGTTGTGAGTTTGAGCCCCACGTTGGGCATAGGGATTACTTAAAAATAAAATATTTAAAAATAAATAAACAGATAGATAATCCAAAAACAAAGCGATAAGATAGAATATAAGTTTGTGAGGAAATGGATGGCATTTAATCAATTTATTTAATGAATTCTGATTTATACCAAAATTATAACACTGTCATTCTCAATAATTTTACATTTTAGAATATGCTCCCAATGCTGGGAGTGGGGTGAGGGAGTAATTTTTCATACGTAGATCTTCTAAGCACTGTTTATAATAGAGAAAAATTAAAAATGACAAACATGCCCACAGTAGGGAAATGTCTTTGGAATCTGTAGATTATTAACATAGTCTAATAACATTTTGAGATTCAAGGTGATGTTTCATGACCTGTGTTGAATTATAGGAATGGTTATATAAAATACATCAGGAAGGCACATAACGACAGATTGTTGATGTACATCTATGTAAACATTTAATCAGATGGGGCAGGATACCTAGTCATTAAATGGAACTCATAGGAATTCTGCCCTAAGCAGGATAGAACATATAAGCAGGACGTAACTAGTCTATATTTTTTAAAAATTTTTTAAAGATTTTATTTATTTATTAGAGAGAGAGAGAGCACAGAAACAGGGGGAGCAGCAGAGGGAGAGAGAGAAGCAGGCTCCCCGCCATGCCGGGAGCCTGACATGGGGCTCGATCCCAGGACCCTGGGATCATGTCCTGAGCCGAAGGCAGACGCTTAACCGAATGAGCCACCCAGGCACCCCTAGTCTATATTTTTTAAAAAACATGCTTAAACTTCTTGAAAACTCAAGTGTAATTCTGTCTTAATTGTGCTTTTTTCTCCTGATTTAGTGTTGTTAGAGACTTTAGGGAATCATGTTATTTTTCCTAGATGGAGATCAGCCTCCATTTTCTGAGCCGAAATTCCCTACAGAATGCTTTTTTCTTACCCTGCACGCCCACCACCTCTCCATTCTGCCAAGCTGCCGTCGCTACATCCGCAGACTCCGGGCCATCCGGGAGCTCAATAGGTATGTGCGTGACTCCATGTCCTGGGATTGCCTGAGGTACCACTTGTTATCACAAAGCAAGCAGTTCCGTTGTGACCAGTGGATTCGAATGTGGGGAGTAAAGATGCAGTGAACCATCTGCTTCTGCTTCCCCATCCACGATCCTCAGTTGACCAGAGTTCTTTATGTGGCAGAGTGACCCAACCTTGGTTTCTGAGAGTCCTCAACCCCTCGGTATGTGGTTACTAAACTTCCATTAACTTTTTTCACTGAGCATGGTATTGACCAGGAGCCACTTTAAAGGATCTCCCAGGTTCCAGACATTCTCCTTCTTCCCTGGACTCTGAAACAGTAACTCTAGTTTCCCTTGATAATCAAGATCATTAACTCCTGCCATCATGGAATTCCCTTTTTTGCATGTTATCTGGTGGCATAAGGAGCCCACAATGGCTGGATAGTAGCCTCAGTTTCCAATGCACCATTGTTGTGTTTCTTAGTCTAAGCATTTTTCCCCATGTACCAACACCTCCAAATAAACAAATCACAGGAACAGGAAGCAAACACATAGTGTGGCCACTGCATTTGGTCCAGGACCTACAGACACGTCTGACTGTGAGAAAAAGGATGTCATATCTGCATCTGTAACTCTATCTGTGTGTATCTATCTTGCTAATCACCTGTTAATGCCGATGGTTACTCTGTAGATGCTTTAAGATTTTCTTTCTACACATATTCGTGTTGTTGGTAAATGAAGTCAGTTTTCTTTCTTATGCTATTTTTCTGTGCCTTAGCATCCTGGCTATAATTTTTAGTACAATCTTGAATAGAGGCAGCTTTCTTGAAATTTTTCTATTGTTCCAATTCAATAGGGGAAAGTTGTTTTTTATATCCTCTATTACCAGATGAAGAGCATTTCCCATTATTTCTAGTATTTTAAAAGTGTTTTATTCCTAACAGAAGTTACATTTTATTAAATGCTTTTTCCATAGCTGTTAAAGGGATCAGAAATTTTTTTCTCCTCTATTCTGTTAATGTGGTTGAATTACATCAACTAGGTTTTTGTTTTTTTTTTTTAATGTCAACTAGTTTTCTGATATTAAACTAGTCTTTCAGGGGCGCCTGGGTGGCTCAGTCGTTAAGCGTCTGCCTTCAGCTCAGGTCATGATCCCAGGGTCCTGGGATCGAGCCCCACATCGGGCTCCTTGCTCCACGGGAAGCCTGCTTCTCCCTCTCCCACTCCCCCTGCTTGTGTTCCCTCTCTCACTGTGTCTCTCTCTGTCAAATAAATTAATAAAATCTTTTAAAAATAAAAAAATAAACAAAAATAAACTAGTCTTTCATTCCTGGAATAAATTCAGCTCTTATGTTATCGCTTTTATAACTCATTGGATATTCAATTTGCTATACTCTATTTAGGATTTTTGAGTCTGTGTTCAAAAGAAAGATTGACCTATAATTTTCATTTCTTGTTAAGTCTTCCTCAGATTTTGCTATCATGCTTGCCATATAGAATGAGTTGGAGAGTATTCTCTTTTTTTATGCTCTTTGGAAGAGTTTATTGTATAACAGTTTTGTTATTTCTTTCTTAAATGTTTGGAAACATTCATTGATGAAGCTATCTGGGCTTAGATTTTTCTTTATGGGAAAGCTTTTAATTATGTGTTTTAGTCAATTATTAGATATATGACTACACTTTTATTTCATCTTGTGTCAGTATTTCTATGACATCTAAAGTTTCAAAATTTCTAGGCCTAAAGTTGTTCATAATATCTTCTTTTTATCGTTTTAATGTCTGCAGGGTCTTCATTATTTACTTCCACTTTCTCTTAGTTTAAATTTGCTTTTTTGTTGATATTTCTATTGCCTCTTAAGACTGGTACTTATATCATTCATTTTCAGCCCTTATATATGCATTTGAGGCTGTTTCTTTCCCTCGAAGCCTGGTTTTAGCTGCATCCTTCATTTTTTTGACATTTGTCACATTTTACTGTTCAGTTCAAAATGTTTTCTAATTTTTATTATTTTTTATTTGACCTGTGGGTTATTGAAAAATATATTGTTGAAATTCCAGATTCTTGGGGAATTTGTCTGTTTATCTTTTGTTACTGATTTCTAGCTAAATTTCATTATGGTCAGAGGACATGTTCTGATTTGTGTCCTTTTAACTTTATTGAAATTTGCTTTATAGCCTAACATGTACTTGAGTAAATGTTCCATAGAGACCTGAAAAGAATGTGCTTTCTGTGTTGCTTATTGCACAGTCTCATATTTTGTCGGTTACGTCAGGTTTGTTCATCTTTTATTCAAATTTTTCTCTTCCTGCTCAATTTTATCAGCTTATAATATCAATTATTGAGAGAGGCTTATACAGGTTCAAACTGTGATTGTGAATTTGTCTGTTTCTTCATCTTGGAACCCTGGGATCCCATCTCTTTTACTGACTTTGGATGATCCATTTCAATGGTACCATCGACTGCTTTCACTCCCACCCTACTGTGGACGGTCACTATTGTGCTTCTCAAAGATGTCAGTGTTCCCCTCACCTGTGTACTTTCCAGTGCTGTGATACGAGACATGTCCTCTAGGATATGGGGAGGGCGAGAGGGCAGGTTTCAGGAGGAGGGGTTGTCTGAGCCAGTCACACATAGTATTATATATCAATATTTTCAGCTTCTTAAACTTTAGATTCCTTCCTCTGAATTCTGTCAAGGGATACCAGATAGCTCAGCTTCACTCAGCATAGGTCAGTGTCAAATTCCAAGTTTGAGTCCACTAGCTGGTGGCACATTTCAAATCCCTCCCAGCTACTCATGATAATCTTGAAACCAGGATCTCTGGTAGGTGTAACCGTGTCAGTGAATTTAGTTCTACATAGAAGGATCTTTGCATGGTTCACTCTTGCTGATCAGGCGTCTCCAGGACCCATTCCACACACACTCCCACAGTCTGTCACTACAAATGTGGTAGGTAGAATAACGATGTCCCAAAGTTGCTCATGTCCCAGCCCATAAAACCTATAGATCTGTCACCTTCCATGGTAAGGAGCCAAGGATGTGGAAGAGAATAAGTCCAAGTGCTTTGAAATCTACAGCAGTTTGTTTGGAAAAACAAATTTGTTATCACATTGGTTGTCAAGACCACCCAGTTAGAAGCCGAACAAGGCTGCCTTGCACTTTGCCTCATTGTTCCATGAGCCTGTCCCGTGTGGCTCCCTAGAGGTGGGCTGTCCGGCCAGTCTGCCATCCCACAGGGCTTCTGAGCGTCTTCCAGTGCCATCTCCCCCTCATAAGCTGCAGAGACAGGTGTCACACAGCAGTCTTAGTGGCTGCAGTCTGTCGATCATCATCAGTTTTGGGGAGTGAGGTATGTACCCGGAGTTCACCTTTGAACCTGACCTGGCAGGAAGCCGCTCCAGGGTTCATCCTGACTGTAGAGCCTCTGTCACTGCTTTTGGCAGAACTCCTCCACTACTATGCTTCCAGAAACACTGTGTGGCTGCCACTCCCCAGGATTCACTTCTGCCTCCAGCGAGGGTTCACCTCTTGATGGAAGCTAGGTCATGGGCAGATTCGCTGGCAGCAAGGGAGTCTGGGGAAGTGTAGGTTCAAAGAATTTACCAACCTCCAGTTTTCTGTACATTATCTTGATAGAGAGGGGTTGATACAGCATTTAGTGAGCCAGTCTCTAAGATAGGCAGGATATGGCCTGACTGGCAGGTGATATTTGGGCAGGCATCTGAAGGAAGTGAAGGGGCAAGCTGCAAAGATAACCTCAGAGAACAGCATTCCACACAGAGGGAACGGTTGCGGGAGAGGAAAAGGAGCTGCCGTTGTTGAACTAGCCTTCGGTTTGGGGTAACTGACCCAAAGGTCAGTTACCATGAATTTTCACAAGGGACTTCTTTTTCTCCCTCCCAGGAAAATAAGGGAACAATGTATTTCTTTCCAAAAGAAATTATCATATGTCATTAAATCTAAAGTACCATCAATTTTAAGACATTCATTATGTGAGGAACCAATAAGAAAGAAAAGTTCTGCCAATGAATGATAAGAAATACTCTGACTTTAAAGATGCTAAAATGTGGGAGGAAATGTGTATCTGACAGTCCTTGAAATGGTCAAAATGAATAGATAAGATGGATCCGTGTGTCTTCTTGTGTTTGACCATTAGTCCTTGGTTTCAGAACTGTGGAAGATTTGAAAAATAATGAAAGCCAATGGAAAGATTCCCCACTGGCAACTAGACACCGCGAAATGCTGAAGCGTTGCAAAACTCAGCTTAAGGTTTGTAAAGTGAATCGCAGTCATTCTAGATCAGCCTCTCCATAGCGATCTTCCTACCAGAATGTGTGCCTTGAGCGAGCCACGCAGCGTCCTTTATCCTTCATTGTTCTTTCCCCTAAAGATAAAACACGGCACTTTCGAACTAGTTGATGATCTCACCTGGGTCTACATACAGTATTTAAATCAAGACAGAATCTGCAACTGCTTATGCCAGTGACAACATGAATTCTTCCTGGTTTTATCGTCCTCAGTTTGACGTCACCTGCCTTTCTTAACCCTTCTGCGAGGTTCTTCCCCTCCGCTGCCTCCCAGCCCGTGACCCAGTGTGCCAGGCATGCATTTTCACGATGTGTGGCTGAGTGGATTTGTGGCAGTGGGAAGACCCCCCCCCCCCCCCCCCGCCACCATCCCTCCTTCTTCATTTGTCGTTAAAAATGATCCACTGCACGGAACCTAACTGTAGACAGGAAGATTTCCGCTGGTGAGAGACAGCTGAAGACGGATGCTGGGCAAAGGCTGTACAAGGGAGTGTAGACAGCTTATTTATGCATTTATCTTGTGTTTTTGTTCAAATTATAAAACTGAATATTAGCAGGTTCTGCTTTCTGTCAGTTAGTAGGAGGATATGTGGACATTTTAACTTCGATTTCTGGTGCAAGTTAAGATAGATTTGTTTTATTTGCTAATAAACTAGACCTGCTGAGATGCAGAATACACCAGGGGCCCTTTCCTGGCGTCTGTAGACCCCCGTGAACACCCCACAGACATGTTAGAAGGCGCCTGGAAACTTTAAACAGATGTGCCAATGTGCATGCATGCCTGGGTTTCCTTCTCACAGCTGTCCTCTGAGGCGGGTGTGGGACCCTCAGTGGACAAGCATTTTGTCCAGGGGTAACTCATAAATGGTGACCTGGAATTCAGGTGCAGATTTGTCTGGCTTCTTTCCACTGACCATCTCTGACGCCCATCAGCCCTGTCCCCCAGTCAAGCTATTTAGATATGACAGTATTAACTTCCTTTTTGAGCCTTAACTATGTGCTCAGCTTTCCGCCCAGTGGTTTGCATGGCATACTTTGGTTTTTCTCAGAACAAGGAAAGCTTTGGGGACATGACCAGCACGTTATAGCTAGTTAGAGATGAAGCTTGCGAAAAGCCTAGAACGTCGAGTTCCCACCTCCTGGCCCATTCCCTGGCCAGTCAACGCTGCAGGCACTTGGCTACCAACTAATCTGTGGGTGGGGGCATACCTCCTTCCACAGAAACTGGTACGGGGCAAGGCCTGTGCTGACGCTGGTTTACTTGATGAGAGCTTTCTGAGAAGATGTCTGAATTTTTATGGCCTTCTCATTCAGTTGCTGCTCCGCATCCTGGACCCCGCCTATCCCGAGTGAGTGTGCCCTTCCTCCTCACCTCCTCTCTCCTCGGTGGGCTGTGTTGTCTTCACTGTCCTCCAGTCGATAGCTAAAACCCAAACCCTTACTTTATCAAGAATCCGTTCTTCAATTTCTAGGTTGTACCTGTATAGACTACAGAATTAGTAGTATTAATAAGTGTTTTCCCAGTGATTACAGTAAGAAGGGAATGTCAGCACCTATGAGTTTAATTTTGACCTGGTCCTCTTTACAAATTGGCTATAGATTGATAGAAAAGGAAATCTACAGATTGGAAACTAAAACCTGGAGGTAACAGGATATTAGGCCCGTTTGAGCACTGGGTCCAGGAAAAACCCAGCCAGTTACTTTTAGTTTATTGTTACTATGAAATGTCTGGACCGACTGATGTTGATGAGGTTGGCCCAAGGCCCTCTGCAGGAGTAGAAAATATTATTTAGAGTTATATATGTAGCTCTGTTGCCTCAAAACAGTTTGATTTGCATAAAATGACCAAATATGACCCTTTTATTTCTTTCGTATTTTATTGCATTAGCCTTAACAGAAAAGCAGTAAAAGGAGAAACATCTCCTACACACCCTAATACATCCACTGTCTTCATTCTTCCCTGTTCATTTCAGGTTCTAGTCTCCTGGCTTGTGTACCTTTTCCGTATTTGTGTTATAGGAGGCTTTTCCCCCAGTAAAATACTTACTTGTAATGGCCGTGTCATAGTCCTTATAGTTTCAGGTGCCATGATTTTGTGGGTTTTTTGTTTGTTTGTTTGTTTGGGGTTTTTTTTGGGGGGGGGGCGGGTTTCCAGGGGCCATGATTTTGTTCTGTAACTTGTGCTTTTATTCTCTTTGACAGTATAACACTGCCTTTAAACTCAGATGTCCCCAAGGTATTTGCAGCATTGCCTGAGTTTTATGTAGAAGATGTTGCTGAATTTTTATTTTTTATTGTACAGTAAGTGCCTTTGACATACTGCATGGTTCTAATTTGTTTTTATACATAGAGTGTATATTGTATTATGAACTATATTGCAGCCCTCCATTTTATGCCTGAAATTTTATGTAACTCCTGTAACTGAATGCTGTCTGGAGACTGACTGGAAAAATAAATCCAACTATGGCACCAAGCCAGTTCCAATAATATCTTCAAGACAGAAGCAGGATTAACAATGCTGATAAGAATGTACTCTCGGAAAATTGAGTTGAATTTCTAATAATTGAGTATGTGTTTCTGAGAAACAGAAGGAGCAAACAGTTTATAAATATCTAAGTGAACATTCAAAAGCCAGAAATATCCACATCTATATTTTGTACCAAATTTTTTTTCAATTATAACATTGGAGAAAGCTTACAAAGAAATGGTTTGAGTTTATAACTGACGTTTGAAGTTTTTTGTTTTGTTTTTTTTGTTTTTCTTTTTAATTAAAACAATTACCAGAAAAAAATTTCAGGGGTGCCTGGCTGGTTCAGTCAGTGGAGCGTGTGACTCTTGATCTCGAGGTTGTGAGTCTGAGCCTTGCATTGAATGTAGAGATTACTTAAAAATAAAATCTTTAAAAAAAAAATTTTTTTAAGCCTTTTTTGGTAGCAAAGCTCTTTTATGAAACTTACCTCATAATTTAATCATGGCTTTGGTTTATTTCCTAAAATAATATAAGTTAATATAACATGCTTCAGCCAGTAGACACAATAGATTTAAAATCTGTCTAGTTATAAAATAAACAGTCATTTGAAACTCAGCAAGTTCAAAGGAATTCAGTATCTTGGCTCCTAGACCTGTTGGCCCCTTCCCTGCTTGATGACCCTAGCAGCTGCCCAGCGAGTTTCTGGGAGCTTTATTTCTTGCTCTTCTTGCCTCTCTCCAGATACTCTCCTCAGGTGCTTTATGAGCCCTGTACTCAGGATATTGTGATGTTCCTCGTTGTGATGTTATGTAACCAGAACTACATCCGAAATCCATATCTGGTGGCCAAACTGGTAGAAGTCATGTTTATGACCAACCCTGCTGTTCAGCCACGAACCCAGAAGTTTTTTGAAATGATTGAAAACCATCCTCTCTCCACCAAATTATTGGTCCCTTCACTGATGAAGTTTTATACAGGTAAGAGTATTCGGATAGGCAAGGTCGTCTAAAGCCAGTGGACGGAGTTACTCTAAATCTGGTAGCTAATATCCTGATGGCACTTACAAGTATAACCTACTAACCCCACCACCGGCAGAGAATGTACTGTTGCTTAGTTTTCCCTAAGGAGTGGAAATATCCCATTGACTATTCTACGCACTAGTCCCTGACAATACGCCAGGATCCACTGAAAATCAGATGAACTTTTAGCTACTTTTATAATGCTGTTGTATAACTCAGTTTCTAGAATGTGGGTAAAACAAGGAGCTTGTTAAAAATGTTTATTTTTGGGGCGCCTGGGTGGCTCAGATGGTTAAGCGTCTGCTTTCGGCTCAGGTCATGATCCCAGGGTCCTGGGATCGAGTCCCACATCGGGCTCCCGGCTCAGTGGGGAGCCTGCTTCTCCCTCTGACCCTCTCCCCTCTCATGCTGTTTCTCTCTCGCTCGCTCTCTAAAAAATAAATAAAATCTTTAAAAAAAAAAAAATGTTTATTTTTGAACCCCACTCAAATCAGTGGAATCAGGCTATCAGGGAGTCTTCTCTCATTCACTAAATCCACACACATTTACTGAGTGCCTGCTAATAGCCGGGCACTGTTCTAGGTGCTAGGCTACACTGGTGAACAGACAGAGAACACATCAGACCCTCTGTAAGGAGGTCCTCCACTTCTGGATGAATTGGATTCCAAATTTTTACGCTTAATTTGGCTTTTGAACTACAAATGTGTTTTCATCAAGCTGATTAGCTTGGGACCTTGTTGACCTGTCTGCTCGTAAAGGCATAGGATTATACTAATGGTACATTTTCCTTCCAGTTTGTGCATGTTGCAGTAAAGGAAGTATGTCTTGTCTGCCTTCTCTTCTCTTGAATCTAGCACATTCTGGGCACTCAGTAAGTGTCTTTAGCATTTAGTAGAGTGTACTTGCCATACTCTGGGAGAAACACTGGCTGTCCGTGAGTACGGCCACTTGCTGTTCACTGCAGCAACAGAAGTTTGAGGATTCCTCTGTGTGACAACCGTCAGTGATCGACATCCCTTCCCTGTTGACCGAGACTTGCTCCTGCTCATTTGGAGCTGGTGCCGTCACCTCTCCACTACTAAGGGTTCCAACAGTCCATCTACCTCCTTTCTCTTTTGTCACCATGCTTTGTGACATCTCATAAGAGTTTCTCTGGGGTACCTGGCTGGCTCCATCGGTAGAGCATGCGACTCTTGATCTCTAGGTTGTGAGTTCAAGCCCCACGCTGGGTATAGAGATTACTTAAAAAAAAAAAAAAAAAAAAAAGGAAAGGAGAGAGAGAAAGAAAGAAAGAAATAAAGAGTTTCTTTTCTTCCCAGCCTATGGATATCCTCTTAAACCTAAAGCAAATAGACAAGCACTTTGAAGTTTTGTTAACACCTTCACTTTGGCAACAGCAGAGAGAACACTCATGGGTAAAAAGCCTCTTGGCCCTCCAGTCCTCTTTCATTCCTTAGTCCTGGTAGGGAGGACCTTCCTCCCTGGTAGAGAGGGCCATTCAGGTACAGATGATGAGTTACATATGTACGGGACACGACCTCATTCAGTGTCTTGCACATATCAGACTTAGTTGAAGATAATTCTGCATTTCTTAAAATAACAATAAGGTACCACCTCTTCTCACCTGTTTATTTATTTTTTAAGCTAAGAATACCTAGTGCTAATAACATAGTTGTAGAGAACTACTCTAACCCACCAATGCCTGTTTCATCTCCCCGTTAGCTAGTATGTGGAATCAGCGCTAAGAAACTCTTATGAGAATGTAAATTGGTAAAACCTTTCCAGAAGGCAGTTTGGCAGTCCACACCAAAAGCCCTAAAAATGTATATATCCTATGTATTGGTCAAGGTCCAGTAAGGAAAATAGAAACATACTAGTTATTTTACTTTATTTTAAAGATTTTATTTATTTATTTGACAGAGAGAGACACAGCGAGAGAGGGAACACAAGCAGGGGGAGAGGGAGAAGCAGGCTTTCCACTGAGCAGGAAGCCCGACGCGGGGCTCGATCCCAGGACCCTGGGATCATGACCTGAGCCAAAGGCAGATGCTCAATGACTGAGCCACCCAGGTGCCCCCATACCAGTTATTTTAATAGAATTTAAATACAGTTGACCCTTGAACAACGTAGGAGTTAGAGACCCCCCCCACACAGCCAAAAATCCACTTTTACCTTTTGACTCCCCCAGGTTTATTAAAAGCCTACTATTGACCAGAATGTTGAATTTGTTATGTAGTACCTTATCAGTAACATAAACAGTCAATTAACACATCTTTTGTATGTTATATGTATTACACACTGTATTCTTATGAGAAAGTAAGCTAGAGGAAATAAAATGTGATTAAGAAAATCGTAAGGAAGAGGGATGCCTTCAGCTCAGGTCATGATCCCAGAGTCCTGGGATCGAACCCCACATCGGGCTCCCTGCTCACCGGGGAGTCTGCTTCTCCCTCTCCCTCTGCCCCTACTCGTGCACCCTTGCTCTCTCTTGCTCTCTCTCAAATAAATAAAAGTAAAATCTTAAAAAAAAAAAAGAGAGAATCATAAGGAAGAGTAAATGCATTTATGGTCCTGTATGTATATTTATTGAAAAAAATCTGTAAGTGGACCCATGCAGTTCAAGCCTGTGTTGTTCAAGCAGCAACCATATAAGGAACTGGTCAAATAGATATTGGAGGACAGAAAGGCAAATAAGAACTTTGGCATAAGGCAGATTATGGGTTCAGGAAGCAGCCATTATTTCTCTCCAGAGCTGGGGGAACCCAGGGAAGAGGCTGGATGGAGTAAGTAAAATCTGGCAGCTCAAATGAGGGCCAGGACAGAACTGGGACCTAGGTCTCTGAGGAAGGACACTGGCCCGCTCATGTCTCTGAGGAGCGCAGGCTAACTAGTTCTGCGACTGTGGGACTGAGCTGGAGACTGGAGGTAGCTGCTGCTGATGGGAGGAAGGACCATTGCTGGCAGGAGCAGCCCGCCTGCGGCCTGGGACCAAGTCCCTGCTGTCCTGTAGTTTTCCAGTTCTCCTGCAGCACCCCCTATTGGTGGACCCGGCAGAGGGCCGGCTGGCAAGGGGAAACTTGGGGAGTCCTAGCCCCAGCCTGGCAAAGCCAAGTATAAAGGGTGGGTTGGGGGCTGAGAGACAGCAGCTAAACAGACAGCTCACCCTTCTGCATGTAAACTTCATTTCTAGTAATCTGTGGGGATAATTATAAATGTGTGTGCACGTTTATAATGATACTGCAGCGTTATTTATAATGCAGTGTAGTGAAAATACTAAAAACAGCCTAAATTTCTTCCAGCTGTGGACAAATTAAGTAAATCACAGTTTATCCATGAAGTGGGTCTATATGAGCTGCGAAAAATACTGTGTTATTTACATTAAAAATGTCAAGTAATGAACCAGTATGTACAATATGTTGGTACACATCTGTACGATAGACAACAGCGTGGAGGAACATATACCAAAATACTAACAGTGAGTTGGTTAGTTTTTTTTTTTTTTAAGATTTTATTTATTTATTTGACAGAGAATGAGAGAGCACATGAGAGGGGGGAGGGTCAGAGGGAGAAGCAGACTCCCTGCCGAGCAGGGAGCCCGATGCGGGACTCGATCCAGGGACTCCAGGATCATGACCTGAGCCGAAGGCAGTCGCTTAACCAACTGAGCCACCCAGGCGCCCCGAGTTGGTTAGTTTTGAATGGTAGAACTGTGAATGGTTTTGTTTCTTTTTCTTTTTAAAAAATTATCTGAACTTAATTATTCTGCAGTAAACATGTATTGTTAGTACTAAAAGCAAAAAATGTATGGTTAAATGTATTTTATACTCGGTAAGTGCCCTGGGCCTGTCAGTGTGGCTTTGGGATACAGCATGGGGGTGCAGAGGGGTGGGCCTCTTCCTGGGAGACCAGTGCTGGGTCTGGCAGAGCCCCACTAGTAAGATCCGAGGAGCTTCTTTTCCCCTGTGCCACCAAGCGGTGTACCCCCTGGCCCTGGCCCACATGTACAGTCCTAGAGAGATGATACCCGTACTAATAATAGCCACGACTTACCGAATCCTCACCAGTCCTTTCACTTAATCTGCACAGCCATCGTCAAGATGGGGGCTATAAACATCTCCGTCTTCCAAATGAGGAACCTGAAGCTTAGAAAGGTCCAGAAGCTTGCTGAAGGGCAGCAGCTAGTGAGGGGCAGCAGCTTCAGCAGGTGGACCTTAGCACAGGTCGCCCTGACTGCTGCACTGTTAACTGTTGCGGTCACAGGGGCCTGGTGCCCAGGGAGCCCTCCAGTGGGACACCGAAGAAGACAGCCCCCCACTCGTGCATCAACCCCATAATAACACCTGCTGACTTAGGTACAGACTCTCCAGCGTGAACTAGAAATGGACCTATGGAACAGGCTCCTCTTTTCTACCCCCAGAGAATATCCTAGCTTTGGAAATGCTTAAGATCAAATTTTTATTTCAAAAATAAAATTAAGTTCCAAAATCAGAGTATTTTATTTGTACCAGCCATCAGTTCCGTAAGGACCAGCTTTCCCAACCTGGCTACTCAGAACTTAGAAGAACACTGATAACTAAGACTTACTTCCAGACTCTTCTCCTCCCCAGGTGGATCTGAATCAGCAAAGCCAGCATTAGCCCAAGTAGATTCAGTCTCTAATTCTACAAATATTTATGAAGGTCTTACTGTGCGTCAGCACTGGTTTTGATGCTAAGGCCTAGTGGTGAGGATGTCCAAGTCACTCGTCTTGTGAGCCAGGCGTTCTAGTTGGGAGATAGACAATGGAACCAATAAATAAGATACTTGCAGATGGTTGGTGTGGGAGGAGGGCGTGATGCTACTTTAAGGAGCACAGTCAGGGAAGGTCTCTGAGACGGTGACTTTGGAGTAACATTGGAAATAAGACAGAAGAGTGAATCATACGACGATCTCAGCCACAGTGTAGCAGGCAACCGGGACAGCAAGTGTAAAGGCCCTGAGGCCTGGGCAGCTTAGTGAATAAGAGGACCTGTGGGAGGGAGCACAGTGAGCAGCAGGGGAGCAAGGCCAGCCAGGATGTGGTTCATTTCAGGCCTCTTAGAACTCGGACTTGCGAAGTAGAATTCGGGCCGCTGCAGTTTTGAGGGAGCATGAGGAGTGAAATTTTTTAAATGTTGGCATTACCTAGCTTTTGCTGTGCTCGGGAAGTGGTATAGGTATTAAGGGCGATTTTGAGGCTATGAGAGGCTCTGTATCAGCCCCCTGGCGTCTTTCTCAAGTAGACTCTTTTTAAATCAGCTCTCCACACTTTAGTTCACACCTTTTTAAAATAAAGATTTATTGGGCACCTGGGTGGCTCAGTTGGTTAAGCGACTGCCTTTGGCTCAGGTCATGATCCTGGAGTCCGTGGATCGAGTCCCGCATCGGGCTCCCTGCTCAGCCAGGAGTCTGCCTCTCCCTCTGACCCTCCCCCCTCTCATGTGCACGCTCTCTCTCTCTCTCTCATTCTCTCTGTCTCAAATAAACAAAATCTTTAAAATACAGATTTATTTATTTATTTGAGAGAGGGAAAGAGCGCTCATGAGCGCTCTTTGGGGATGGGGCAGAGGGAGAGAATCTTCAAGCAGACTCCGCACTGAGTGCGGAGCCTGATGCAGGACTCAGTCTCACCACCCTTGAGATCACGACCTGAGCCGAAACCAGGAGTCAGACGCTTAACCGACTGGGCCACCCAGACGCCCCAGTTCACACTTTTCTACAGTTAACAAAATGACACTTAGTTCATTGTAAAGAAAGGTTGACCTAATGAATATGTGTAAGTGCTTTCAGGTCTTTGTATGATAGGTGTTAATTATCTTATGCCTCTCATTTTTAAATAACCTTTCTTGTCACAAAAAAAAATGTTCTTTGCAAAATATAATAGGAAATACCAAGAAGAAAATAAAAGTTACTGATAGTCTCAGCCCTCAGCATCTCTGTTAACATTTTGCTCTGTATCATATATATATATATATATATATATATATATACACACACACACACACACACACACACACATGTGTGTGTGTGTGTGTGTGTGTGTGTGTGTGTGGTTTTAAATATGATTGGCCCCCTTCGGTAACCTGTGTTTTTCACTTTGTATATCACAAGTATTTTTTCATGTTCTCTGTTGGGCATTTGCATTTATATTTTTTCTCTAATGTAAATCATACTGTAGAGAGGATCCTGGGAGATCAGTCTTTGAACCTGCCTGCATGCGTTTTCTGGCATAGAATTGGTGGGTCAGAGAGATGGGCTCGTTGATGGCTTGTGATGCAAGTTGTCACGTTGCCTTCAGGGGGTTGTGTCACTGTTCATTCTCACCAGCAGTCAGAAGGTACCTCCCGCCCAGATCCTCACACGCGGTTTTGTCATTTTTGTAATAATCTGCTAAGTTGATAGGTAAAAATGGTATCTTATTTTAATTTACATTTTTATCTTTTTCTTGAGCCTTATTGGCTTCACCTGACAACTTTCCCTCTTTTTAAAACTTGTCATAAACTCAGGAACTTCTCATGCTTAAGCTATTTGTCTTTTGGATAACTGAGTTTGATCTTTGTTCCATTTTAATTAATAGTACACAGATTTGGTAATTGGTAATTGAGTGGTGAATACATAGGATTTTACTAAGCTTTTCTCTACTTGGGTACATGTTTGAAAATGTTAATTATACAAAAGTATTTAAAATAATAAGGCATATTTCGGAGCTATTGCAGATTCAGATCCAGACCACTATAATAAAGCAAATATGAGAATAAAGGAAGTCAGATGGATTTTTTCCTTTCCCAGTGCATATGAAAGTTATGTTTACACTATACTGCAGTCTGTTAAGTGTACATTATCATTATGTCTAAAAAACCAGTGTATATATCTTAATTTAAAATTGGGGCACCTGGGTGGCTCAGTCAGCTCAGCATCTGTCTTCGGCTCAGGTCATGGTCCCCGAGTCCCAGGATCAAGCCCCCCGTCAGGCTCCCTGCTTAGCAGGGAGTCTCCTTCTCCTTCTCCTCCTCCCCCCACTTGTGCTCTCTCGCTCGCTCACTCTCAAATAAACAAAATCTTTTATTTTTTTTTAAAGATTTTATTTATTTGACAGAGACACAGCGAGAGAGGGAACACAAGCAGGGGGAGTGGGAGAGGGAGAAGCAGGCTTCCCGCGGAGCAGAGAGCCCGATGCGGGGCTCGATCCCAGGACCCTGGGATCATGACCTGAGCCGAAGACAGACGCTTAACAACTGAGCCACCCAGGTGCCCCAAATAAAATCTTTTAAATAAATAAATAAAAATAAAAATATTTTATTGCCAAAAATGCTATCATCTGAGCTTTCAGTGAGTCATAATCCCTGATCACAGATCACCATAACAAATATGATAATAATGAACAAGTATGAAATATTGTGGGAATTACCAAGATGTGACACAGAGACATGAAGTGAGCAAATGCTGTTGGGAAAATGGGGCTGATAGACTTGCTCAATGCACAGTTGCCACAAACCTTCAATTTGTAATTTAAAAAAAAAACAAAAACCCACAGTATCTATGAAGCACAATAAAATGAAGTAGGCCTGTAGTCACATTTAATAGGTATGTGGACCTTAAGAAAATTCAACCCAGTTTTTTTTTCTGGTCATTGGCGGGTGGGTGCTGTGCCGATGAGGCCAGCTGCTTTCCGAGCCCAGTTCATTTGGTGTGTCATTCCCGGCCCTTCACTGTGAAGCTTGTGTCTTCAGAACCACCTCCTGATTTCTGTCCTGCCTTACATGTGAGAGAGAGGTGCACGATCTTATCACATCTCTGAGTTTACAGATTTGTATACGCTCAGTAACATCGTGGACGCAGTAACTGCGTTTAGAAAGGTAAGGCAGTACCCATCCTTCTCTCTTCTCTAGATGTTGAGCACACCGGAGCCACCAGTGAGTTCTACGACAAGTTCACCATTCGCTATCACATTAGCACCATTTTTAAAAGCCTTTGGCAAAACATAGCTCACCATGGCACCTTCATGGAGGAGTTCAAGTGAGTATCGGGCGCCCGATGTCACAGCTTGCCCTCTTGCAAATCACAGGTAGGGTGACTGCTTAAATCTTTCCGAGCTGATTCTCCTGGACTGTTGGCTTGGTCGCAGCCTCCTTTAAGTTTTCTAGATGGTCCTGCTACATGTGAGCAGAGTTAACTAAATGTCTGTGCTTGTGAGGTATTGCTGAACTTTAGTTTTGTCAAGACACTTTGGGGATGGTATGTATACATAAAGAATCTATAAATATTCTGAGATGATCCGTGAAGTGTTTTGGGGTGTTTCTGCGATTACAGTGTTAAGTGAAGTTGTCAGAATGACTGGAATGAGAGCATAAAGTGTTCTGAAACATGATGTCAAGCTTTAGATGCAAAGTGTTAGGAAGACTTCAGATTTGGAAGCGGTTAGGTTGGGGTTGTCATTTCAAATGTCACTCTTTGTAATAAGTCCCTAAACCTTGATTAAGGACTTTTTGTTACCTACCTGAAATTTTAGTGGCTACCTAAATCTGGACATTAGTCATTTCATCTAAGTTACTTTAAAAGGAAAGGTGCTTTAAAAAGAAGGGAGACTGGGGCGCCTGGGTGGCTCAGTCGTTAAGCGTCTGCCTTCAGCTCAGGTCATGATCCCAGGGTCCTGGGATCGAGCCCCGCATCGGGCTCCCTGCTCCACGGGAAGCCTGCTTCTCCCTCTCCCACTCCCCCTGCTTGTGTTCCCTCTCTCGCTGTGTCTCTCTCTGTCAAATAAATAAATAAAATCTTTTAAAAAAAAAAAAAGGGAGATGAAAATGTTGAACTCTTGAATTATTCTTCAGGAGAAATTTTATCCCATCTGCTTGGATCTTTTGCAACCCATGTTAGATCACTGATCAAGTCTAGCTGTCACTTGTTAGCTGAGTTACTAGTCAATAAGATTTCATATTACCATTTGCTAGATAGGTTTCTGCAGAGTAGACTCTTCAAGTTAATTCTCTTTCCAGAAGTTGCTCTTATGGTCGGAATTATGTTCCCACAAACCCTGGCATGAGCTTAGACCAGACAGGCCCATGGCTTGATCCGCGTGGTGCTGAGTGGGAGTGCTTGCCCTGAACTTTCCTTGTTCCTGAAATCTAAGCTTCCCACCCTTGTTCACAGGAACTTCTCCTCCCCAGGCACGGGCTTCCCGCCCCCTGATTACATAGCAGTAGATCCTAAAGTGTATGTAGCTCCTCTTTGCTCCACTAATCTTGCAGTTACAAAGCCTAACGGTGCGCCGGCATCTCAGTGCCCCAGCGAGCCCTGCACTGTAACAGGATATGCAGGACAGTTTTATAGATGGGAAGCTTCAGGTTCTAGAAAGTGAGTTAATATTCTCCTTTATCAATATTGCAGCTTCCAGCTTTTCTTCAATGTGTCTTTATAATGAGGAATCACTATTGGTAATTCTCTTGTCTCTTATATGTGGGTAATTGTGCTTTCTTTGTATCTTGGTGAGTTTAAGCATATTTTCTAGTCTGGAAGAGTGTCTTTTCTACTTAAAGTCATTGAGAGAATGAGCCAGGGACGTGTTGGTAAACCTGCTCTCTGAAGAAGGGGAGAAAATTCAGCATTTGCTGGTTTTCCACACTTGATCTTAGCCAAAAGGCCGAGAAGCGGGATGTAAATACTTCCACTGGTGCCAAATTTAAGCTCTCAAGGGAATCTGCTCACAAAATCCTGAAGTATTAGCAATTGGCTCTAATAAATTGTGCAGGGTACCTCCATTGCACCGCTGAAGTGGGCTTATCACACTTACTTCAAAGGAGGAACAAAATCCAAGGAGAAACTCCATAGTCCTTGACCTCCGCAGTACTTGAGTGGTGCCAAGGTGGGCGGTCTTACAGGACGACGTGGTTGGCACTTTGGGCGGGGGCCCATTTTCTTTGGGATCTGCTGCGGCATTTTGCCTCAGGGAGCTGTATGACCATGTCCAATGTAATTGCCTTTTCAGTTCGGGGAAGCAGTTTGTTCGCTATATAAACATGCTGATAAATGACACGACGTTTTTGCTCGATGAAAGTCTGGAGTCTCTGAAGCGAATCCACGAAGTGCAAGAAGAGATGAAGAACAAAGAACAGTGGGACCAGCTGCCCCGGGTGAGGACATAGTGGGACAGCTGTGGCGGGGAAGCTGCCGTTCGCCCCGGGCAGAGCTCTGCTTCGGGGCCACATCTGTGGGCCCTGGTGACGTAGCTGTGACTGACTTGTCACTGCTTGTCACCTCCCACCTGTGGGCTTCCATGAAGTTACATCCCAGGTTTGGGGTAGGAGTAAGCTTAGACACCTGATCTAAAGCTAAGAAATGAGTTGAGAAGTCTTTCAAAATGTGTCCTGAAAACTTTCTTGCCTTTTTAATTTCAAAGGGCTTTTTTGGAGAAGAGCTTTTATTATCTGAATGTGTTGATGTCAATTTATGAAAGTAGGAAGGAAATCTCTAGAATGCGGTGCCAGACAGGCATTTGGTTTGCTCATGTGATCTTCAGACAACTCTGTGACTCATGCAGGATTCTGGTGGGTTTTTTCCTTCCAGTTGATCTTGGTTTTTATGTTCAGTAATTAATGGAAGATAGGGCTGTTTTGCCAGGTTCCGTGAGAAATTCATGCTGTACCAGTGACAGCACACTGACACGCTTTTCTGACATTTCTTGCAGCCGTGTAGATGGGTCTCTGATCAGTTACTTAGCCCTCGACAGCTACGGGTGACTTCATACATTGGTTCGTTCTGTGCCTGGTGTTCTCAGGCTCAGAATCAGAACTGCTTTCCAAAAAGAGTTCTCGTGGAAAAGTAGGGAGGACTGTTTTTTCTTGACTAGCAGTAGCATCCTCAAAACGAAAATGCTGTCGAGCTTCTAATGCTTAAGATAAGGTAAGCACATGTGAAAGCCCATTTAGGAAAGGTTTTCATTCCAAGTATTCAGGCAGCTTTGATGAGAAGTTTCCATCTTGCTGTAGCGAACGTGCTTACAGCACAGACTGAAACCCCCCGGGGGCTTTGCCCAGGGCCCGTGAATGCTGGATTTCCCGAGTCCGGGCTGCCACACTGCTAGAACCCCTCTCGTCGTATTCTTGAGATGATGCAGTGGTTGTCCTCTTTGTCCCTGACACTGCACTGGCGCCTGTCCGAGTCCGGCCTACCCTCTACCCTCGTATTCACGTCTACACACCTGCTAAACTGTTTTGCTGCTGTGCCTCCAAAACTTCCCTCCCGCACTTCCCCATGTCGCATAGGCGGGAGGTAGCTCAGACTTGACGCTCCATGGCCCCCCCTACGGTAGCTCTGAGAGATCCTTCCAAGCTTACCTCCCATTCCGGTCTGTTGGCTCCAATACGGACTGGTCCCCAGGCCCTTGCAGAACAGGCTGGGAAACAGGTGAGGCCAGTTGAAGGAGCTCCAGCTTTGGAGTCGAGGGCACCTGGGTTTGAGAACAGACACTGCCATGCCTTCAGAGTTCCTTAATCTCTGTTTCCTTGTCCACAAACCAGAGACGATCCCTGCTTTGCAGAAGAGCAATGAGGAGGAACAGTAGATGTCACCACGTAGCTCAGGACTGGGTAGCTTCTGTTGTTTCATGTGCCTTGAGACATTCCCTCGGTCCACAGTTCTCTACGTTCCATTCTTATATATTAAAATCCTACCCATTCTTTGAGTAAAGTCTTGTCCAAGTAGTCCCTCATGGGTGGACCACCCCAGTCAGTGCGGCTGCAGATCTTCACCTTTCTCTCTACTTCTGCAGCGCCCACTTTATGTTGCTCGAGATGCTCATCTCAGCCGAGCTAATGTCGGAGATGGAGGGATACTGGTCTGTGGCACATTATCTCATTCACAGTCTGTGCTTGCTAGCATTTGCTTATGAGACAGCCGAACAATTCCTATTGACTTTTCCGTGCTCATGGATGAGAAGACAGCATAAATAACCCTTTCAAGCAAGTGCTATTCCCGACGTCATGTCCATTTGACCTTGAAGTCACTTTCTGCCATCCCGCTCCGTGCCTGCTCCTCCCACGGCCCGTCGTCTGAATGCTGGAGGACGCCACTGCTCGGCCCTCAGGTTCTCCCCTTCTCTCCCCACGCCCGTGGCTGAGGTTGCTGTCTCTCAGCCAGCGTGCTAGTTGGAATCGTGAGTGCAGCGGAATTTTGCCGTAGCAATAGTTCGTTATTACGAGAGACTGCACCGACGTGGCAGGACATTTAACATCTCGGGCCAGTGATGTACCCTCCTACCCCAAGCCCTGTCAGGCAGCCAGAAGCGCTCCCACACACGGCCTGATGCCCCAGCTCAAAGTCACTGCTGGGTGATCTCATCTGTTTAACGGTCTGTATTCTAAAGATTCCAGAATGTGTCTCCTCAGCTCCTCTCTCTCCTGACTCCAGACCTGCTTCACCAACCAGCTGTTGACTTGCCCCTCTGCCCGGTGGCCTAATAGTATCCCTTAGTGGGGTCCTCCACATCTCCTCTCCGGGTCTGCCCGGCCTCACTGAGTGACCGCTGTATTCTGTTAAGTGCTCTGACTCAACACTTGGGAGTCTTCCTTGATTCTTCTCCCTCAACAAGCGCCTCAAGACTCTACCCTAAAATGCCCGTATCTGGCCTCTTGCCCCACCTCCAGGCCACAACCCTCTCTCACCTGGCTTGCTGTAGCCTCTCTCACCGGTCTCTTGGCCTCCACTCTTGCCCGTGTCCATACCAGAGGGATGCTGTTAAAACCTGTTTGCTCATTATCACCACTTGACTCAGAACTCGTCCAGGCTTCCCTTCTCACACAGAGTCCAGTCCCAAGTTAGAGTGGGCCCCTGGCCCACCATTTTCCCCGTCACCCACTCTCCCCGAACCACACAGGCCTCCTTGCCCTCCTGCTGACACGCTTGCTGTTCCCTCGACTGGGAGCACCGTTGCCCCCAATTTCTGCTGAGTCTCTTCTTCAGACATCCACCTAAATGTCACCTTCTCAGAGGCTGTCCCTGACCACTCTTTCTCTCTTCTTCTTCTTGCCTTTTCTCCATCACTCTCAGACTTGTGTGTCTGTGTGGGCGTTTGTCTATTGCCTGTCTCCCTGCCTGAGAGCTGAGCTCCATGAGGCCTGCGAGCCTGTTGGTCATGTTCCGCGCTCCAGTGCCTGCAGGTGGGCCTGGCCTGGACGAGGGCCCGGATGCCATGTGTGGAGGAAAGCGTGTGGCACGCAGACACGCATTGCACTAGTTCTCACCTTGTCCTTATGTCTTCCTGCTTGGACGTGTTCTATAGGCGCGTTCTTGGCCAAGGGGGCAGCGGACAGTTACCCAGCATCGCTGCACGGCGTCCCCCATGCACCCTCTCAGAAGGCACCGCCCCGGGAGGTCCTCCTGTGGCGGCATCAGCTGCTCTGGCTATTGCCCTCCCCTCAGCATGAAGTTAAGACGGCCTCTGAGCCGCGATACAAGAATTTTCGTCTTTACTGCTGTTGCTGGGTGTTTTCTCCATCCCGAGCCTTCAGTGCTCCACCTTGCTTTACCCGCAAGTCAAACACACCTTATTATCTTGTTTCCCAGCCCCTGGCAGAATTGAAGGAGGAGGACAGTGCCAGAGGCAAGCATGCTGATAGTTGTCCGGGGCGACAGCCCGAGAGCACAGCGAGACGAAACTCAAAACCTTAGCAGTCTGGGGCGCCTGGGTGGCTCAGTTGGTTAAGCGACTGCCTTCGGCTCAGGTCATGATCCTGGAGTCCCGGGATCGAGTCCCGCATCGGGCTCCCTGCTCGGCAGGGAGTCTGCTTCTCCCTCTGGCCCTCCCCCCTCTCATGTGCTTGCTCTCTCTCATTCTCTCTCTCTCAAATAAATAAATAAAATCTTTAAAAAAAACAAAAAACCTTAGCAGTCTGGAGGCACTTGGTGTAGGGGCAGAACCTCTAGGCCCCAGTATCGTGGCATAGCACAACACGTGTTTTTAAAATAGTAGTGACTACAAGTTGTTATTCAGGGAAACAAACTATCCTGGATTAGCAACCACATGTATCGGGTGTGATGGAAGATTCACTAATTTCACCCCGCACAGAAGTTGAAGGTGACTTCTTTTATCATTGAGGAAATAGGGGCTCATGTAAGTTAAACAGTGTGCCAAGGTCACCTTACTCAGAGACCCAGAGAGTTCTCACGCTGAAAAAGAATAAACTTCAGTTATCTGGAAAATTCTCTGGTTTGGGTCGTTCTCATTCCCTCAGCCTATGGGCTTTGTTGTGCGCTCGTCCCGTTTTCCTTCACACTCGGCGTGCGGGTGAGCTCACGGCCAGTGCTGACTTCTGCTTGGCCTTCCTAGGATCAGCAGCAAGCCCGTCAGTCCCAGCTTGCTCAGGACGAGCGTGTGTCCCGCTCCTATCTTGCCCTGGCAACAGAAACCGTGGACATGTTCCATATCCTCACGAAGCAGGTCCAGAAGCCGTTCCTCAGACCGGTGAGTAGAACCTTCGGGGTGTTTATTTTGTGTGTCGGATTCCACAGGAAGGCTCCGTCACCTGTCACTAAAGGTAGTTATTGAGATCCTGGACGTTTCAGCTCCGAGTTGCTAAGTGAAAGCTTGATGCTGATTTTGTTCCCAGTTATGCTAAGTGATCTAGCACTCTGGGGCGAGACCAAAGTCTGCAAACAGTCTCTTCCAAAATAACGTAATTCGCTTTCTGCTTACGTAGCACATGGGATTATTAATGCTGAAGCCGTGACATATTTTTATTGTTATTGATTCCTGTATTTTATTTATAGGAAAAGTAGAAAGTAGCATCAGTTAGAAATTAGAATATAGTAAGTAGAAATCATTGATAACGGGTAAGATCTATGGTTCTCCTGGTTGTAGCTTTGTTACACTCAAGAAGCCGAAGGGTAATGAGAGCCATAATTGGGGTTTATGATAGATTGAAGGTAGTCAGAATATTTGGCCTTGATACTATTAAGACCTGGGTCCTGCCCCTGAAATGGAAACTGAGTGACCTAACTGAAGATCGCTGCTTTGTGTTGACCGCCTGCCCTCCCCCTGCTGCACAGCACAGAAGCTTTATGGTGTGGCCAGGACAAGGGTGGTGATGAAGGCAAGGAAGGGGCCTGGGAGCTGGTCATTAATTGCCTGGAGATATGGAGACAGGTTTACAATGGAACGTAATTTTATTCCTCACTTCCTCCAGTGTCCGTGCTCAGCGTTCTCGCCGCACCCTGGGCTGGGTGCCTCTCAGCAATGAGTCTCCTCCTCTGTCCGTTTTCCATTTCACTTCTCTTCACAAAAGAGCAGTGGAACGTGAAACAAAACCGAGCTCACTATTGAAAGCATGCAAACACCGCAACTAATTCAAACAAGATAGTTCAGACCCTTGCTTCCCTGGGGCTTGCAAATGGAATTTCTTTTAACTTTTCCTACCAAGTCCAGATAGTGAAGAGTTAGACATCGTGGGCTGCAGTCTGGCACGGCTACTCAGCTTGGTTCTTGTAGCACAAAAGCAGTTACAGAAAAAATATATATAAACAAGTACATGTGGCTGTGTGAATAAAACTTTATAAAAATAAGCATTGGGCCACATTCGGCCTGCAGGTAGCAGTTGGCCAATCCCGGCACTAAAAACATGTTTTATTTTATGTTTAGGAACTCC
Source organism: Neomonachus schauinslandi (assembly GCF_002201575.2). NCBI lineage: Eukaryota > Metazoa > Chordata > Mammalia > Carnivora > Phocidae > Neomonachus > Neomonachus schauinslandi. The sequence continues at coordinate 7,150,564 of NC_058406.1, forward strand.
CAATTCAGCGAGTCTTTGATTGTTAGGAAACTATAATAAATTATTTGAGATGGAATTATGAGTGATTTTCCCTCTTAACCTGCTTCTCAGTGAATTTGGAGTGATACTTGTTTTTGTCATTGAAAGCGTGAATTTAAAGAAAAGGTTGCCTTCTGTTCGTATTTATAGATATTCCACCAACCTGTAACATTATTAGGTGTTAGAATTACTGGATTAGAGATGGAGAATAAAGAAAATTTTGCATATAAATGTCCTTCTTCAGCTTATGACTCACAGTACATCTGTTCTTTGAAGATTAATCCAGCCAATTCATGTTCCTCCACTGAAATGGGAGTTTTGGTCCTTCTCGCTTGTCTCAACAGCACGAATTGTCCTCTTACCCTGTGATTTCCTAGGAACTTGGACCCCGATTGGCTGCAATGCTGAACTTTAATCTTCAGCAACTCTGTGGCCCCAAGTGCCGTGACCTGAAAGTTGAAAACCCTGAGAAGTACGGCTTTGAACCAAAGAAGCTGTTGGACCAACTGACGGATATTTACCTGCAGCTGGACTGCGCCCGGTTCGCCAAAGCCATTGCTGACGACCAGGTCAGTGCCCAGGGAGCAGGCCATTTCAGGGGGAGGCTGGGCCTCAGGCCGCCGACCCGGCTGGCCAGAGTTCGCATCTCTCTGGACTTCCTGGCAGACCCATCTGTCCCTGGGTTTTCCCCAGTTGGAATCAGGGAAGGCGGTACTTTTCAACTTGTGGTTTGGGAGGTTTTTAGTACGTAAGTGGAAATAATCACCACGTGGGCCAGGGGATCTTGTCTGGTGTAAATGAAGATGAATCAGCTCTTTTCCTTCGGGTGTGAAAGCCGATTTGGCTCCCGGATCCGTCTCCAGTGGGGTTCCTAGCCCATCCTGCCAAGGGCCTCATGCAGCAGATCCATCACCTTCCCACCAAGGTCCAGCCTTCTCAGGGGTTCAGGGGTCCCAGTCTGCTTCCCAAGCCCCCCGCGCTGGTGTTGCTGTTATTGTGATTTCTGGTTTCAAACCTCATGTGGTTATCTTCACAGTCTTCTCTCTGCTCTATTCCTTGTGTCCGCCGCGGTCATGACGCCCGTTCCATGTTTGTCATTTCCACACCTGCCAGTGTAGTCCAAGCACCCCCACCCCCTGACTTCCCCGCAGTCTCATAAAGGGCTCCCCCACCCGCCGTGTTCTTCTGTCCTGCATCATGGCAGCATCCTGAGAGCTGACGTTTATCATTTGAATACCAAGTTCTAACCACTTGGCTTGTTTTCGTTGACTTAATCCTCGCAAAATCCTGTGGTATGGGTTCTATTAGATTCCTCATTCTTACGTGAGGAAACTGAGGCACAGAGAGTTGACGCAGCTTGCTCCAGGCAGCAGGGAGTATGGGATAGAGGCAGGGTTCGTACCCAGGCAGTCTGGCCCGGAGCAGGTACTCCCAGCCTCTCTGCCCTCTACTGAAAACACCCAAAAAGTTCCATGCTCATCTGTCTCTCCATCTTTGTTCACACTCTCTGTCCAAATCTCACGTTTCAGGTTAACCAGCAGTAGGGGTTCTAGAAGGTTCTTCACCTATATCTCACCCAAAGGAATGATAGTAAAATATGGAAATTGTAGGTACTACTTTTTTTAATAACAGCTTTACTGAGATATAATTCACATATGTGGGTACTTTGGGATGTAAGCAAGAGAGTCGGTCTTGACAGAGTGACGGGGAAACAACACATATGTCTAAAGCAGGTTTTCCATAAAAAGTGGTGGTAAAGGGGCGCCTGGGTGGCGAAGTAGGTTACACGTCTGCCTTCAGCTCAGGTCACGATTCCAGGGTCCTGGGATCAGGCCTTGCATTGGGCTCCCTGCTCAGCAGAGAGCCTGCTTCTCCTTCTCCCTCTGCTGCTCCCCCTGCTTGTTTTCTCTCTCTCTCTCTGTCAGATAAATAAAATCCTTAAAAAAAAAAAAAGGTGGTATGGGAGGGGGTAAGAGTTTGCAGTTACTGTGGGGAGGTGCAAGGATGTTTTTCTAGCTGATAACTCTACAATACTGCACATGCTGACCTATGGACGGTAAGTGGCAGTCTGCAGTTAGACAAAGAAAATGAAGACGTGCCCCCATCCGGATGGGGGTGTCTGCTGGACGGCAGGCCGACTGCAGCCAGGCTGTGGTAGCCTGGCCAGAGGTTGCGGTGTGAGAAGTCCCCAGAGACTCTTCTGTTCTTTACTGTAAGAGACTTGGAAGTGTCACGTAGCGGGGTCTTGCTGGCAGGCCTTGCTGTGGCTGCCACATCACGAGTGGTGAACGTAACCAACTTGCAGTGTGAATAAACACAGCACAGCCCATGAGATGGTGAAGACCAAGTGGGGGACAATGCGCGGTAATACCTGTGGGGTGGGGTGGGGGCCTGTGGTGGCACCCGGCTTGAGTCGTAGGCCGCACTTTCTGCACCGTGGCACGTGGCTTTTCTTGAGTGTCTCAATAGCCTTGCTCTTCCAGACTCATGAAGCAAACACACACATGTACCAGTGTTGCCATGGACAGGAAAACATTTTAAGTGGGCTTTTTGCTTCCTTTTACAGTGTGGTGTTTGTTCTGATTGTTGGGCATTTTCCATTTATAGTGGCTGTAAGCTGATTAGGGCCCTGATGAAGAGGGCCCTAAGCTGATTAGGGCCCTCAGAAGAGGGTTTGGGGAGCTGAGGAAGGAAGGTTGGAAGTCTAGAAAGCTCCAGAGGAATAGTAGTGGAATTTTGTTTGCTCCTTTGGGAGCAGTGGTCTTGGTTTGGCCTGGTATGTCTGGGAAGACCAAGGAAGAAGAAAATGGCGGCCGTGCAAGGAAAGAAACTCAGAAGCTTCTCTCCCCGTCGGCCAAGAGCGGACTAAAGACAAGTGTCTAGAAGAGGTGACAGGAGGACCGGCATGAAGAGCCACTGAGCTTTATGCTCACAAACTGGAGGAGAGAGCCCCTTGTCAGAGGAGGAGTGGAGAACAGTTGTCCGGGAGATGAGGGAGCCTAGGACAGGGAGGCTTTAGAGGGACTCTGTGTGCTGCATTGATCGCCATGCAGGACTAGCTCTCATGGACAGACTTTGTGCATGGACTGCAGGTCTGCTGTTCCTGGAGCACTGTCCATTAGCACTGGGTCTGTTCAGAAATAAAGAGGGGCGCCTGGGTGGCTAAGTCGGTTGAGCGTCTGACTCTTGACATCGGCTCAAGTCATGATCTCCCAATCATGAGATGGAGCCCCACGTCGGGTTCCACACTCGGTGTGGAGTCTGCTTAAGATTCTCTCCCTTCCCCCTCTGCCCCTCCCCTTGCTCGCACTCAAGTGCTCTCTCTCTATAAAATAAATAAATAAAATCTTTAAAAAGTAAAATAAAATGAAAATAAAGAACAAAGAGCCCATCTGAAGTCACACTTCTCCCATCCATCTTTCCTTTTTGTTTTTGTTTTTTTTTTAATTGAGGTGAAATTCACATAAGATTCACCATTTTATTTTATTTTTTTAAAGATTTTATTTATTTATTTGACAGAGAGAGACACAGCGAGAGAGGGAACACAAGCAGGGGGAGTGGGAGAGGGAGAAGCAGGCTTCCTGCAGAGCAGGGAGCCCGATGCTGGGCTCGATCCCAGGACCCTGAGATCATGACCTAAGCCGAAGGCAGATGCTTAACGACTGAGCCACCCAGGCACCCCAAGATTCACCATTTTAAAGTGTGCAATTTGGTGACTTTTAGTGCATTCCCAGTGTTACACAACCTCCACCTCTCTCTAGTGCCAACATCATATGCAAACATCTCCCCCAGAAGGAAATGCCATATTTATTAAGCAGGCACTGTCCATCCCCCTGTCACTCCAGCCCTGGGCAACCACTGATCTGCTTTCTGTCTTCGTTTTACCTAATTTTAGATTTACCTATTGCCTATTCTGGATATTTCATGTAAATGGAATAATACAATATGTTACCTTTTGTGTCTAGCTTCTTTCATTTAGCATAATGTTTTTGAGGTTCATCCATGTACAGTACTTCATGCCTTTCTTATGGTTGAATAATATCTCATTACGTGGATCTACCATGATGTGCTCATCTGTTCATCCATTGGTGGACCTTTGAGTTGTTTCCACCGTTTGGCTATTATAAATGGTGCTGCGCTGAACATTTGTGACCAAGTATTTGAATACCTGTTTTTAATTCTTTTTTTTTTTTAAGATTTTATTTATTTATTTGACAGAGAGAGACAGAGCGAGAGAGGAACGCAAGCAGGGGGAGTGGGAGAGGGAGAAGCAGGCTTCCCGCTGAGCAGGGAGCCCGATGCAGGGCTCGATCCCAGGACCCCGGGATCATGACCTGAGCCGAAGGCAGACGCTTAACAACTGAGCCACCCAGGTGCCCCTGCCTGTTTTTAGTTCTTTTGGGTATATGCTCAGGAGTCGAATCGCTGAATCTTATGGTAATACGATGTTGAACTTTTCCAGGACCTTTCCCACTGTGTCCCACAGTGGCCGAACCATTTTCCATCCCCACCAGCAGTGGACAAGGGGTCTCATTTCAGTTTCTTCACATCCTCACCAACACTTGTTATTTTTTCGTTTTTTTTAATAGCCACCCTATTGGGAGTGAAGTGGTACTTCACTGTGGTTCCGATTCACATTTTCATAATGACAAATTTCATGTGCTTCTCGGCCATCTGTATATCTTTTTTGGAGAAATGGCTATTCAAGTCCTTCACCATTTTTTTTTTAATGGATTGTTTGTATTTTGTCGTTGAATTGTAGGAGTTCTTTATATATTGTGGATACAAGACCTTTATCAGATATATGATTTGTAGATATTTCTGTGTTTAATTTTTGAATGACTCCGTAAGATCCTTGAGGACAAGAACAGCATCTTTGCTGCGTCTCTTACCCAACCCACATCAGACTCGAAGCAGCAGCTCAGTAATGTGCCTTTGTTCCATGCATTGATTCCATTGCTCTGTGAGGCTGAATGCCACATCCCCTTATCGCGGGTTGCCTTTGATTTCTGATAATGCCCACCACACTACTCTTAGAAGTTGACTTATAAGTAAGCAAAAGTCAGTTGGTTAAAAACTCATCATCATTTGAGAAATAGAGTGGGTGATGTTTCACAAGGAAAGCAAGTGGCTCCTTGTTACAAAGAGAAGTTCAAGGTGAAATCGTCTCAGTCGCAACGCCCAACCTGCAATAAGTCCCTGTGCGCAATATTTTAATTTTGCCCTTCCGACATCTTACTATAGTCTTTTGGCCACTTATCCGCCGTGCCCCTCCCCAAAGGGATAGAGACTGTGGCTTCCTGGCTCATAAGAAGGAGATGTCAAATAAGGTATTTGCTGAATCTGTGTAGTAATTTAGTTTCAGAAAACTATACTCGAGGCTCTTGGAACTTTTCAGGATTGTACGAGATTATGAGATGGCTTTTAGGATTCCTGCCAGGCCGATGGTAGTGCGTGCCCTTCCCTCTCTCTTCCGTGTGGGTGTGTATACTCACTTAGAAACTGAAGTTAAAGAAGAAAAGAAGAAAGGTTGAGAAATCTCAACCCCATGCTCTAAGAAAATACAGGTATTGACATGAATTCATCCCATAGACGTTCGTCTGAGTCCTTGGAAGGGAAGCACCGCTCAGGGGTTATCGGGCCATCGTTCAGAGGCTCAGGCTTGATCAGTCTCCTCCTCTGTTCGCATCACTGTCACTGAATTGACAAGTGGCCAGTGTTTTTGCCACAAGTGCAAATTCGGATATGCTGTGATATTTCGAAACGGCAATGATGTATATGAATTAGGCACGTGTCAGGTGGCTGTTACCACCCCCCATTTTATGCTGGAGGAACCTGGGGCCCAGAGGGGTTTGCTTGAGACTACCCAGTGGGTAGACTGTGGAGCCAGAGTTCAAGTCCAAGTTCATCTGGGTCTTTGGTGGGCACTTGTCCTCTCTCCACCATCCCTCATGCTCCTCTCAGCAGAGCACCTGACATTTAACAGTGTTGAGCTGAGAGCTCTGGAAGAAAGACTGACCACGAACAGGATAAAGCTCCTTTTGATTATGAACCATGTTGGGTTGTTTTCACCATGTTGACCTTTAGGGAAAAGAGGCGACATTTGTTGCAGGGCACAGTGCCTTTCAAAGCCTCACACAGACGCGATTTTCATTCTCTTTTTGATATTTAAATTTTAGGGGCGCCTGGGTGGCTCAGTCAGCTAAGTGTCGGACTCTTGACTTTGTCGCATCACGATCTCAGAGTCCTGGGATCGAGCCCTGCGTCGGGCTCCCTGCTCAGCAGGGAGTCTGCTTGTCTGCTTGAGATTCTCCCTCTGCCCTTCCCTCGCTCTCTCAAATAAATAAATAAATAATTTAAATTCAAATTTTAAAAGAGATACATGTTTGATGTAGAAAATAATTCCAAAATTCAAAATTCCCCTCATTTGCCTCAATCCTAAAGTCGTCCTCAGAGGTAAGGACCTGGTGCAGTCTGGTAGGTGTTACTCCAGTCTGTATGTGTTTATAGCCACGTAGAACTGTTTATGTACACATTAGCATTTTAGGGCTTTTTTAGAAAGACACAAACGATCATACTTCAGGCACTTTCTGCAGCTTGCTTTTTTCCCACTTAAAATATATTGATGTCTCACATTGTCTTCCTCATTCGCAGAGATCCTACAGCAAAGAGTTGTTTGAAGAAGTGATCTCGAAGATGCGGAAGGCGGGGATCAAATCCACCATAGCGATCGAGAAGTTTAAGCTCCTCGCGGAGAAGGTGGAGGAGATAGTGGCCAAGAACGCGCGCGCAGAAATCGACTACAGCGACGCCCCCGACGAGTTCAGAGGCAAGCGGGCCGCTCTCTTCGTGCCGAACTCTTTAAATTACCTGGACACACGTAACGTGAAAAGACAGCGTTCTGTGCTTTTAACTTCTGTATGGTGTGCTAGAGTTACTCCTTGAGACACGTTGTCTGAAATTACATTTGCCTACTTTTAGTTCCTGTTGTAAATTAAAAGGGGGGAAGAGTCCTTATCTTGATTTCAAACCGAGTGCCAGCTGTGAAAATGCCGAGCTCAGCCTTGCCTGTGCAAGAGGGGATTTGCATTTCCAAAGAAGAGTCCTGGAAGGTCTCGGATGAAGGGCTCCAGCCGCTGTCTTTCCTGCAGAGCCCTGGTCCTTTTCCTCTGTTCCCCCCCCCCCCGCAGCTGTAGCTGACGAAGGGGGTGTCCCCCTCCCCGGAAGGCACCTTGGACATCTATATCTCATGCCAACTTCGGCTGCACTTGGGGGCCTGGTCGGACCATGCGATTGCTGTGTCTGTGGATAGACACTGTTAGGAGGGGCTTTGTTTCGTTTTCAGTTTCAGTTTTGGGCGCCGAATGACAGTTTGCTTTGCTTTGTCTCCGCAGACCCTCTGATGGACACCCTGATGACCGACCCCGTGCGGCTGCCGTCGGGCACCATCATGGACCGCTCCATCATCCTGCGGCACTTGCTCAACTCTCCCACGGACCCCTTCAACCGACAGATGCTGACCGAGAGCATGCTGGAACCAGGTAGAGGAGTGGCGCCTGAATCCCGTGCCAGAGATCCATCAGAAGGGGGCAGTTTACCAAATCCAGAAGCTTCCATAGCTTACGGCACTTCATGGAAAAGACACGAAATATTCTTTGCTCTGATTCACTGTGGGAGTCTAGTCCTTATGTCCTGCTTCTTCCTCAGTCCTCGTGTCAGTGAGGGAATGAATGGCCTTTTCTTTCCGTTTGGAGAGAACTGCAGGCTGCATCTCCTAGGAAGAGCCCTCCCGTCTGGGGCCATTAATCCTCTCCTTTTCTCTTCCCAGTGCCAGAACTGAAAGAACAGATTCACGCCTGGATGAGAGAGAAACAAAACAGTGATCATTAAACCGTCCCCCGTGCCCACCCTCTGCGAGACGGCCAAGGCCAGCCAGGCAGGCGGAAGCCGCGTCGGTGGCGGAGACGCTGTTCAGACGTTTTCGGCCCCGCACGGCGGAGACGCCGAGAGCCCCCCCAGAGTGACCAGACGGTGGAGACCTGCAAGGACGTGGATGAGAAGAGGAGCCCCATTCCTGTACATATATTTAAGTGACACACATGGTCAAAAGCTTGAGGGACACACTTTACGATTGCTTGTGTAATAAAGCTCGTCCTTCCTATGTCACCATTTGGGGCTTTTGCAATGGAAGTCTTGTAGTGATTGATGACAAATGGGTCTGGGCAGCACCCCGTTCATCCCCTCCCCCAATCCAATATCCGTTGATTTGATTGTGATTAGAGAACCTTGGACATTTTGCTGCTAAAGAATCCTTCCCCCGCTCCCTTCCTGACCCGACTTGCACTGCTGTGGATTTTTTTAAGAGAAGCAAAAACAAAAATAAACTCCTTCCCCCTGGCCCTCCAAACATATACTCTGTGAGATAACTGTGCCTGCAACAAAGTGTTAATCCTGGGATCGTATTTTTATATCATATTCACATATTTGTTTTTTTTAATTGGTGTTAGATGACATGATTAATAAAAAAGGCAAGATATTTTCAGAATTCGAATTTCAGTTTTTATTTTTTTTTCTTTTGAAATGTCCCTTTAAAGTTTTTTTATTCGAAACAAAGTGAAGAGAACCTGTTGCTCTGGTCCTTGTCATAAGGCCTCTATTAGGAATCTGAGGAACAGCTGCAGCAAAGGAAGTGTTCAAGTATATCAGGATTTACACAACTTACGGTTTTGGGGGGCGAGCCCGGGGGGGGGAGGGTGCGGACAGTTCAAAACCATTACAGTTATCCTAGGAGGGAAAAGAAATTCCTCAACTCTGGAGTCTGTGAGTTCGAGGCAGGGGATCATCTGTAGGACGTGTCCTTCGGGGCTTGGCCTGACCAAAGTGAAAACAGGGTGCAGGAAACGTGGACGTGTGTCTGCTTGTAAACATACACACACACACACCCACACACAGAAACATAAGACTTTGTATTACTGCTCCCGACTTCAACATACTTGAATTCTCACATTTCCTTGGGGTAAAAAAGGGTCTGAAACCGTAAAGTGTTTGGAAGAAATTAAGCTACGAGAACAGACTTTCTTTTCTTTTCCTTTTTTCCACCCCCTCCACAGACAATGTCCTCTGTTCGATTCCTAACGCAAGCTACAATAAATGGTGATACACATTCAGAAGGAACCTTCTTTGAGTCTCTTCTTTTTGTGGAAAGCAAAGGGGTGGGTGAAGAACAAGAGCCAAATGAGTTTGCATGTGGTGAATCCTCTTGTCTGCAGCCAATTAAGAGTTGCTATTTTTAAAATAAAACTTTCGCGTTTGTATCAGTCTCGGTCCTCCATTTGGTTCTCATTTCACCGTTTGCGTGTGTGAGGGGGCTGAGCTTTGTCACATTCGGTCTCTGCTATTCTCAACTTGGTCCCCGTGGCCAGTACCTTTTCCCTGACTTCTCCAGTTCTTCCTCAAAGCCAGCCAGTGTCATCGTGCGATGATAAAAGCGAGCATTTACTGTGTGCTGGGTACTCTGCACGAAGAGGCTTTTGCACACTTATGGCTTCATCCTCTAAGAAGGCGATACTCTCGGGGCACCTGGTTGGCTCAGTGGGTTGAGCGGCCGACTCTTGATTTCGGCTCAGGTCATGATCTCAGGGTCCTGGGATCAAGCCCCCCGTCGGGCTCCCTGTTCAGCGGGGAGTCCGCTTGAGGATTCTCTCTCCCTCTCCCTCTGCCCCTCCCCTGCTCGCACACGCATGCACTCTCTCTAAAATCATTCAATCTTTTTTCTTTTAAGATTTTATTTATTTGAGAGAGAGAGAGAGAAACAGCATGAGAGGGGATAGGGTCAGAGGGAGAAGCGGGCTCCCCGCCGAGCCGGGAGCCCGACGTGGGACTCGATCCCAGGACTCCGGGATAATGACCCGAGCCGAAGGCAGTCGCCCAACCAACTGAGCCACCCAGGTGCCCTAAAATAAATAAATCTTTAAAAAATAAGACAATACTATTGTCTCAGATTGGTTTTTTTGTTTTGTTTTTTTAAAGATTTTATTTATTTATTTGAGAGAGAATGAGAGACAGATAGCAAGAGAGGGAAGAGGGTCAGAGGGAGAAGCAGACCCCCCGCTGAGCAGGGAGCCCAATGTGGGACTCGATCCCGGGACTCCAGGATCATGACCTGAGCCGAAGGCAGTCGCTTAACCAACTGAGCCACCCAGGTGCCCTCAGGTTGTTTTTAAACACATCAGGTGTGAGGTGAGGGGAGGTTAGGTAACTGGCTCAAGGTCACCCGGTCAGTTAGTGGAAGAGCACGCGTCCAGGCTCCGAGGTCCATGCCCCCAACTGCCATCGGTACTACTTCTCTTGAGCAAATTTGTACTAAGTCACTTCCCCTCCCCCCAGAAATAGAATGCATTCATTATCCCACCATGCAGATAATGCCATTAATTTAGTTCACTTTTTACTAAACTTGTTTATGTGTATGCCTAAAAAATTATGTTTTGGGGCTTCTATGACTAATTGTTTATCCATCTTATGAATATGTATTATTATCTCCTCTCTAACCAGATTATAAAGTCTTCACAGGCACAGATTCTGTCTTATTGTCTGCACGTCTCCGTGAAAGTAATAGAATGCTGCTATATCCCTCCGTACGCCCTCAGCATTTTGAATATTCAGAATTCAGAGGTCTCAAGGATCTGCGGGGTAGGACATGTCTTCTGTCTGTACCATCTCTAGGGGCAACATAATTCATGTTTCTATTTATTTTAGAGTCTCGGGGTTACTGTTTTATAGAAACTTATGCTTGATGCAATCTGTTAATTATGGCTATTAAGATAAATCCCAAAATATTTTAAAAGTAGGTCTTGGCTACAAGAAAGATGGTCAAATAAGGAGGAGGATCCGAGTATCAGATGAGCAGAAGAGAAATGGTCCTTGGCAGAGAGATGATTAAAATAACTTCTTCCTCGTTTTGTGACTCACTATTGTGTGGGATTTTAAAAGGAGTTGATAAAATATCTTTTGAAAAGATAGCACATTATTTGGTGCACGTTTTGCAACCTTTGGGTTTGGTGCAGAAAGTAGTGAATTTCACCGTGTTTTGGTTGGAGTGGAAAGGAGACATAAAGAGGCCTGGTCTCACTAGGTTAAGTTTTTGAGGGAAAGAGACCTCTACGGTGGCCTATGAGCTTGGCCCTGATATCTACTAGTGTTGGGCTGAAGGAAACCACGTTGGTTGTAGATAACTTGTCTTTCGTGAGCATATTCTATGCTCAAGCCACTCTTTCATGTAATAATTCACTTAATCCTCAACAACTGTCTGAAGGAGATGCTGTTAGTGAGACAGGCATGTGAGACTAAGCCACATGGGCTTCAGAGTCATCCCTCCAACGCTCCTGCTGTATGGCAGTATTCCAGAATGGCCCAGCTTCAGAATGCCCAAGGACATACGGAGAAGCAGCATACGATTCTGGAAGGGGCTTTGGCCTTGGGGTCAGCTCCAGACCCAACCTTCATGGGAAATGGTGAAATGATTTCAATCTCAGGGCTTTGCTTGCTGGCCACTCATTGTCAAGCCCCAAGTTTGTATCTTCAACCCAGCCCTCTCTCCCGTGCTCAGCACACTAGTCTTCCTGATGTCCTCAGAGTTCTGAATTAAGTTCCTTCTGTTTCACCCCCAACCCGCTCCTCTTTGTCTTCCCGTCATGATAAATGGCAACTCCATCCTTCTAGGTCACTTGGACCAAAAACTTGGGAGTCATCCTTGATTCCTCTCTTGTGCTCTCCTCCTATCCAGTCTGTCCACAGATTTCTCAGCTCCACCTGCAGAATGTACCCAGAATTCAGCCACTCTTCACCAGGCCCACTGGTGTGACTGGTCTGAGTCATTAGCAGTGAGCTGGCTTATTGCGATAGCCTCCTGACTGCTCTTCCTGTTTCCTCCTTGTTCTCCTTTCTCATAACAGCAGCTAGAGCGGTCTTGTTAAAACTTGCCTAAGATCAGGGGCACCCGGCTGGCTCAGTCAGTGGAGCATGCAACTCTTGATCTCGGGGTGATGAGTTCAAGCCCCACAGTGGGTGTGGAGAGATTACTAAAACCAAGAAACAAACAAACAAAAACCACTTGACTAAGATCACATCGTTTCTACGCTCAGACCTTCCATGGCTTCCCAACCCCCTAGGAATAAAAAGGATTTTACAGTAGCTTAGAAGGCAGCACGTTCCCTCTCCATGATCTCTCTGAACTAACAACCTACAGCTCCCCCTTCCTCCAGCCACCAAGCCTCCTTGGCCTCCTTGCCCTCCTTAACCTGCAGGCATGTTCCCCACACTGCTAGGGCCCTTGTATTTGCTCCCTCTGCAAGGAATCCTCTTCCCATGGATATCCACCTGGACACAGCTCCCTTAACGGCTTTAGGTCTTTGTTCAACTATCACCTCCATGAGCCCTTCCTTGTCCTCCCTGTTTAAAATCACACTCATTATTTGCTGTCCCTTGTGATTCCCTTTCTTGCATTTTCTCCTTAGCATTTATCATTAGCTAACGTATAATATCACTTACTTATTTACAGTCTATTTCCCCCACTAGAATGTGTGCCCCAGGAGGGTGGGATTTTAGTCTGTCGTGTAGCCCTAGCACCTGGAAGGGTGCCTGGCACAGGGCCAGTGCTCAGTCTCTTTGTTGAATGAATGATCTCTTCATGTATTTGTCATTCCAGTTGTATCATTTATCTGTTGCTGCAGAACCAGATCACCCCAAAATTTAGTGGCTTGATACAGTAACAGTGATTTTATCTCCGTTAATTCTGGAGGTTCCAGGAACAAGCATCCAGGAGGACCAGACAGAAGCTGTATCATCTTTTACAGTCCAGGCTTGGAAGTCACACAGTGTGACTTCTGCCTTAGTCATAAACCCACCTGGATGCAAGGGGAAGGGATGTAGAAGCCACTACATGACAGGATGTTAGCATTGCATTGTAAGGATAGCTTCTGAGATAGGAGATACTGTTCTGGTCACCTTGCAAAATAAGATCTGCTGCATTCCCCTCCCACCAACAATTTACAGGCTCCCTATATGCCAAATACATCCATTTCTTCCCCCAAAGACTCCCAGATCCCATCCCATTATGGCATCAGCTTGAAGTCCAACATCTCATCATCCAAGACAAGTCCAGGTGCAGGTGAGTCTCCTCTGATGTGATTCTTCAGGTCCAGTCCCTGGAGTGCTACTCCTCTTGATTTAAAGCTCTGTGAACTAAAGATACAAGTTATCTACACACACACACACACACACACACACACCATACAATGATGGGACAGATATGGAAAAATCATTATAGATGCTCCTATCCAAATGTTGGAAAATGGGAACACACAGGAGTCACTGGACCGTAGTAATTCTGAAATCCCACCTGGCACATGTTGCCAGTTCCTTATGTAGGAATCCGTCCTACAACCTACCAATTGTTCACCAAGACTCTCAACTCCACCCTCTGGGCTCTTGGGTTTTGCCCCTGCATCTTTCCTCCCTTTTCCATAACAAAACCTAATCGCAATGAAGTGGGCATCTCAGTCTGTTTCCTGTTCATAAAAAGAGGTTGGGTTCAGAAGTCTCTTTCTCTATTGCCTTTCCTCTAAGCCAGAGGTACTTTCCTCGGAACAATTCCCTTAGAATTTTGTGGGTTTTCTATGAATCTCCTTGGGGTTGACTCTACTAAACAAAAGCTACACCCCTAAATCTCTTCCAGATAAACTCTTCCCTATTTAGGATTTCTTGTGAAATCCTTAAATCTTTCTGAGCTCTTAAAGGGGTTTGTAGTCACATTCTTGGCCTCGTATGTAGATGGTTTCTAAAGATCTAAATGGCTTCCGGAGGCAACAAGAAGAAGCCAGGTGACACTTTCAGTGTTTTGCCTTGCGCTCTCCTGATCTCGATCATTGAGTCCACTCCTCCACATTTACTCTTCCTCTAACACAGATGACGGCATTGCCAAAACTTCCACCACCGTATGACAAGGGGCTTCTTTCCTTCAGCTTCCAATAACTTTTACTCACGTTCCTTTCAAGCCTCTTCAATGGCTTTTGGGCTGACTAACAGCGTCCTCAAGGCACCCCCGTCTTCTGTCCACCATTCAGCCCCAAAGCCAACGCCACGTGTTTTCGGCTTTGTTACACCCACACCCACTTCCAGGTCCTAAATCCTGCTGCTAAACAGATCGCCCAAATTTAATGGCTTAAAACAGCTGCTATTAATTTATTATCGTCTGTCATGGTTCTGGGGTGAACTGAGCTCAGCAGCCAAGTCTTGCTCCAGGACTCCGGACAGCGGCAATTGCAAGCCTGCAGAGGATGAAGTCACCCGAAACGCTTCCTTCCATCGGCCCGGGGGCTGGAACACCTACACGTCGCCCCTCTGGGGCTCTTTGGCTTCCAGACGCAGCATGGTGACCAGGTTCTAAGAGCGAGCACTCCAAGAGGTGCAGGCAGAAATGGGTCTTGACAACCTAGTGGCCTCAGGAGACATAGAGCGTCTCTTCTGCTGCAGACACAGCCCCACCCGGGTTCCGGGGGAGGGAGCGGAGACCCCAGCTCTCCGTGGGAGGAATGTCAGTGTCACATTTCAAGAGTAGCATGTGGATGAGAGATCGTGTTGCTGCCATCTTAGAAAACGGAATCAGCCACACCGTCTCTCCCTTCTGTAAATGGTCACTTCTTACCTTCTTGTTTTCCTGCCCCTTTTCTTGCTGTTTTGCAGGCATTCTTGTGTATTTTTCTAGAACTTACCCCCCAGTCCATTTTAGATGTTGGGGATATCTTCTCGCCGTCTGTTATCTCTCTGATAGCTTTGTTGTGATCTCTTTTTTGAAACAGAAATTCTGAATGTTTGTGTTGTTCTAGCTATCCTTCTGCTTATGTATTTTTTGAGGTAAAATTCATATAACATAGAATTAGCCCTTTTCATTTAATTCAGTGTACAATTCAGTGGTGTTTAGTGTATACACAGTGCTGGGCAATGACCAGCTCTCTCTAGTTTCAAAACTACAGATGTGGTTTTAGGGCTTCGATTTTTTAATTTAACATATATATATATTTTAGATTTTATTTGTTTATTTGACAGAGAGAGAGACACAGCGAGAGAGGGAACACAAGCAGGGGGAGAGGGAGAGGGAGAAGAAGGCTTCGCGCCGAGCAGGGAGCCCGATGCGGGGCTCGATCCCAGGACCCTGGGATCATGACCTGAGCCGAAGGCAGTCGCTTAATGACTGAGCCACCCAGGCGCCCCTAATTTAATATTTTGAATAGGAAAAACCCAAAGAATATGGAGGAAAAGGACTGCCTCCTCTTTTCTACCCCATCCCCCAGCCTCCCATGGCGCTTGCACTATTACCCGTTTTCTTTCTCAGCGGAAATGGCCATCCTAGCTAGGCTGCCCCTTGCTTTTTTCACGTAAAATATACCTCGGGATCCTCTCTTCCAGCAGCACCTCTGTCCTATTATTACCAAGCCATTGACTGACAGCACGTTAGCTGATTGCAATCTGGATCGCCTCCAAGCTCCACAGTGAACAATCTTAAAAATACACCATTTTTGCACGTGTGCAAATATAACGTGAAGATAAATTCCTAGCAGTGGACTTGGACGATCAAAGAGTATACACACATCTCTACTTATATTTAAGTCAGTTTGAAATTTGTCATTTTATTGCACCATGCTCTGAGACCAATTGTCAAAATGGTGTTGATCCTTGGGAATCTGTCAAGGCTTCCTTGTGGCCTTGAACATGATTAGGATTTGTGACTCTTCCCTGGAGCTCAGTGTGTCTTCTCTGTTTATGAGGTGTAAAATTTTACTTGTATTTATTATTTACAGCTTATTGATTGTATTATTGAAATCCTCTCTATTTTTGCTTCCTTTTTTGTCTGGTTTCTGCTTGATCTATTTATTTCAAGACTGTATGATAAGATCTCTATTCCAGTTGTTGACTTATCTCTTTCTCTGTGTGGTTTTATCACTAATGGCTTTGGATCTTCTGAGCTTATGTTATAAGGGAGATATATTCATGGTTATATTTTCTTGATTATCTTTCCTTTTATCATCCGTCTGTTATGTAGTTTTTCTTTTTTAAAAAAAGATTTTATTTATTTATTTGACAGAGAGAGAGAGAGATCACAAGCAGGGGAGAGGTAGAGGGATAAGCAGGCTCCCGGCTGAGCAGGGAGCCCGATGTGGGACTTGATTCCAGGACCCTGGGATCATGACCTGAGCCGAAGGCAGACGCTTAACCGACTGAGCCACCCAGGCACCCCTGTTACGAAGTTTTTCATATTAAAATTGCTACTTTAGTGTTGCTTTGGTTGATATTTGCCTAGTATATATTCCTTTTTCCTTGTTTCCCCCCCTACCTGTTTTTTATGAAATAGTACACCTATTTAGAAAATGCATAAAACATAGACAGACAAATTTATTAATTACCATAAAGCTTATACTGGTGTAACTACCACTTAGGCAAAGAAACAGAACATTTCCAGTATCCCAAGCCCATTTACTGTTCTTCCCAGGCCCAACCCCATCCACAGATAAGTATTATCCTGATTTTTATGGTAATCATTTCTTTGCTTTTCTGTATGGTTTTGTCACTTAGGGATATATTCCTAAACACCATAGTTTAATTTTGCCTTTTTTGAAATGTTATATTAATATATTTAAAGGTGGGGCACTTGGCTGTCTCAGTTGGAAAGGTGAGCAACTCCTGATCTTGGGGTCGTGAGTTCGAGGCCAACGTTGTAGAGATTACTTAAATAAAAACTTTAAAAATATATATACATATTTAAAGGTAATATATTTAAATCTGGCTTTTCTGGTTTTGATCTTATATCATAAGAGTAAGTATAATCAGTATTGCTGCGTTACGTGTGACTCATTCACTTTCATTGCTATATATACTTCATTGTTTAAATATATCAAAATATTTTGTAGCCATTTTACTGTTGAGGGACACTGGGTTGTTACCAGTTTGGGACTATTACAGCTAACGTGTCTGTGAACATTCTTGAATATGTTTCAGGGCCCATTTGATGTTGGATTTTGGACTTCGGTCAAATGCATTTTCTGCATCTGTTGAAACGGTAATATGGTTTTTAAATTTTAGGCTAATATGGTGAAGTGACACCAATTAATTTTTGAAAGTTAAACCCTGGAATCCTGGGAGAAATCCCATTAGAATATCATATATTATTCTATTTATGTATTGTTGGATTCAATTTGCTAAAAGTTTTTTAAAAGATTTATTTATTTACTTATTTATTTATTTGACAGAGAGAGAGAGAGAGGGAGAGAGAGCACAAGCAAGGGGAGCAGCAGAGGGAGAGGGAGAAGCAGGCTCCCCGCTGAGCAGGGAGAGCCTTATGTGGGGCTCGATCCCAGGACCCTGGGATCATGACCTGAGCCGAAGGCAGACGCTTAATCGACTGAGCCACTGAGGCACCCCCAATTTGCTAAAATTTAAAAAAATATTTTTTTTATTTATTTGAGAGAGAGAGCTTGAGAAAACGAGTGGGGGGAGGGGCAGAGGGAAAAGCAGACTCCCAGTGCAACAGGGAGCTGGACGTGGGACTTGATCCAGGCCCCAGGATCATGACCTAAAGCTCAACTGACTGAGCCACCCAGGCACCCTCAATTTGCTAAAATTTTTAAAAGAATTTTTGCATCTCTCTATATCTACCATTTGTGTCATAAGGGATATTGGCTTATAGGTTTTCTTCTCTTGTAGTATCTCTTTCTGGTTTTAGTAGCTTCACCATTTAGTTTTTCTCACAAGGGAGGTGCCAATTTTCAGATCACTACATTGCATAACACAGTGATTCAGGATTATATGCTATGATACCATTTCTACACATATATTAATGGTTCCCTTCTTGGTGTTTTCTGATGGAGTTTCTCAATCTGGTTTTCTAGGTCACTAATTCCTTCTTTGTATGCATTTTCCTATTGAACCCTCTCTCTCCAATTAGCTGTTTGGTTTTTTAATAACTGCTTATTTCCTGACCTGTTACCAATAACCTATCTCCTTGATGTTTTTTTAAGTAGGTTCCATGCCCAACGTGGAGCCCAGTGCAGGGCTTGATCTCACCACCGTGAGATCAAGACCTGAACTGAGATCAGGTGTCGGACGCTTAACTGACTGAGCCACTCAGCCCACCTCTTTGAAGATATTTGAAGTTCTTGTTGGGTCTTCTCCATTAATTCTGCTTCCTCAGATATAAGCTTTTCAGTTTATTGTCTCTGATTTGGAGTATGGCTGTTTTGCTCCTTAGATGTGCAATTATTTTCACATGAGCTCATCTTCCCCTGGGCGTCAGAAACCACCTGGATGGTAGTGGTAGTGTGTATTGAGCAAGGCTAAAGCTCAGCACCCAGTTTCTGCCCTCCTGGTGCAGTGTGTGTGTGTGTTGGGGGGCTGGCACAGGGTGGAGGTGGTGGCATTAAATTATAGGTCTCATAAGCCCCTTCAAGAAACCCTCCTGTATCTCTTTTGAGCAGTTGTTTTGTTTTGGTTTGTTTAAGTAGGCTCCAAGCCTAACATGGGGCTTGAACTCACAACCCTGACATTAAGTCACATGCTCTACCAACTGAGCCAGCCAGATGTCCCAACAAGCAGTTCTTTTCTAGAGGCCTCTTCACTTGGATGTCATCGCCTGGTCCTGAGGGAATGGAGGGCAGAAGGGCCAACCTCTGGCATGAGCTACCTGCTGCTCCCCAGCATCTAGGCCTCCCCCAAACTGCTCCTGCACCCCAAGCAGAGCCAGCAGAGACAACACGGGGAGGGAGAGGAACACACCAGCCCTTGTCTAGCCTCCCCTCTACCCGGGGCCGACACCTCGGTCTGCTCCCTGCTGCCATTGCCGCCCCCCTCCTCCAGCCCGACCACCTTCTCTCCCCTCTTGCATTTCTCCATCTCTAGTTTCTCAGGCTCACCTGCCTCCCTCTCGACTCTGGCCGCTCCATGGCTGGGCTCAGTGGTGTACACGACAGCCCCATCCCATCGCCCAAGAACCCGCGTGGCGGATCCTATTAGCCACGTCTTTCTCCAGATTGAAACTGAAATGCAGAGCGGTTACAGTATTTCCCTGCAACCACACAGCTGCTAGGTGAAAATCTGAGGCTCGTCGCTTCCTCTCTGCCTGTGAAGGCTATACCCCACTCTTTGGAGTCGTTTGTCCCCAAAATAAAGAAGTGTGGACAAGACCTTTGCTTCAGCCATTTCCAAACCCCGTGGGATCCTGGGACGGACAAAGGAACAGGGCTGTTGCTGATTTCCAGGAGACAGTCCCCTTTAAATCTTTCGTGCTTTTGTCTCAAGTATCACTTTTTATGGACGTTTAAATTATTTATACTGTTTTGTTGAAAGCTAAGCACGTTGGGTAAATTGCCACCCGTTGGAGGGTAGAAAATGGACAGGCAGACTGGATTGTGATTTAGAAAAAAATAAAACATGGTATCTCCGACCCCAGTACCTTGAGGTTCTTTTGGTGCAGGCTGTGTGTGTGTGTGTGTGTGTGTGTGTGAGAGAGAGAGAGAGAGAGAGAGAGAAAGGGAGAGAGAAGGAGAGAGTTGGTTGGTTGGTTGTCACAGCTGGGTTTATAGCCTTTGGAGATTATTCCTGTACCTTTCAGTTTCTTTGTAAAATGAGCATGTTACCTGTCAACATTATATGGTTGGAAGGAAATTGTTGATGTAATGGATTTTTTTTAAAGCAAAAAAAAAAAAAAAAAAAAGCTCTATAAAGAAAAGTACATTATAAATAAATAGGGTTAATTTCTAGTCAAAACCACAGTCAGCTGTTTATATAAATAGTATAGACCTAAATGCTTAGCTTCTTCCTTGGAGGCTGGCTCCTTGTCTTAGAAGGCTGTGCTTTAGGGATGCCTGGGTGGCTCAGTCAGTTAAGCGGCTGCCTTCGGCTCAGGTCATGATCCCAGGGTCCTGGGATCGAGCCCCGCATTGGGCTCCGTGCTCAGTGGAAGCCTGCTTCTCCCTCTCCCACTCCCCCTACTCTGTCTCTCTCTCTGTCAAATAAATAAATAAAATCTTAAATAAATAAATAAATAAGAAGGCTGTGCTTTATTGTCCTTTCAAACCACAACTTACTGAGGCCATCAGTGATGCGAAACATTTTCTTTTCCAGTTGATTTCTTCAGGATGATTGAGAAATACTATGGCAGCCAAGGGGGTCCCATCCTCAGTTCTCTGCCTGCTTACTGCTTTATGCTCTTACATTTGGGAGGAGAACATTGAATTTAGAGCATTGCAGACCAACCTATTATGACCACTCATCTTCAAACATTGTGTATATTCATTTAAATGGCCAAAGGGGGAGGGTGAGTGGATAAAATGAATGAAGTTGGTGGACTGATGACTATTACAGGCTCAGAGTATAAACTAGAAGGTTTAATGAGTGTTAAGAGTATGAAATGCAGGTCCCATTCCTACAGAGAAAAATGTGGGCTCATTTGAAGTTTAGGATTAAATTCAAACCCCAAATCCCAACTCTCCCATGGGTTGATTTGCCTGGGAACTCAAATAGTCAGGAAAGTAGCAAGTGAGGGGAATAAAAATCAGGTTCTTAGTTCTTACTCACTTTCCTTTTCAGAAAATTGAAGACAGAGTCCCAGTTGAAAGGGAGGGAAAAAAAGGAAACAAACCCTTTAAAAAGATAAGAGGCTTCTGCTTGTCTGATTGCCCAGAGTGGACTGAGTCTCAAATTGCCTCCAAGTAACCTCTTCAGTTATAAGCTAAATATATCATCTTTTATCTTTTCACAAAGTGTATCTTCTTGTTGAAACGCACACATTCTTGGCTGGGATGCAGGTATGACCTAATTTCGATGTCAAGTGTATGGGAGAATCAACTTTTAAAGCAGTGCTTCCAAAGCTGAGATGTTTGCAGCCGGGAGAATGAATGTGGTTGAATCCACCACTAGAATGCTCCCTTGTTATTGATAGAATTCCAGTGCTTTTTCTTTCTTTTTTCTTTGTTAATACTTAGTCCACTTTCTGTTTGTTTTAGGTGTTCTAAGGGGCATACAGTGCTGTGCTGAAGAGCATGGGGTTTGGAGCTAGATGTTCATGGATTTGAATCCTGAGTCCACCCCCCACTTATCGACTGTGACCTTGAATAAATTACTTCATCCCGGTGAGAGTTTCCTGGGGCTGCTGTAACAATAAACCGGATCACCTACAGGGCACCTGGGTGGCTCAGTTGGCTGAGCGGCCGACTCTTGCTTTCGACTCAGGTCATGATCTCAGGGTCCTGGGATGGAGCCCTGTGCCAGGCTCAGTGGGGAGTCTGCTTGGGATTTTCTCTCTCTTTCTCCCTCTCCCTCTGCCCCCTCCCCAACTCTCGTGTGCCATCTCTCTCTCTCTCTCTCAAAAATAAATAGATCTTAAAAAAAAAAATAAACCAGGTGAAATTAGAACAACAGAAATTTTGTATTCTTTCCCATTTCTAGAGGCCAGAAGTCCAAAATCGGTATCACTGGGGCCGAAAATTCTTAAGTGTTGACCAGGCTGTGCTCCTTCCAGAGGCTCTAGGGGAAAATGTGCTTCTTGCCTCTTCCAGTTTCTGGAGGCTGCTGGTGTTCCTAGGCTTGGGGTTGCATCCCTCCAGCTCCGCCTCCCGCGGTCGCACTGCCGTCTGCACATCTGTGTGTGCCGTCAAATCTCCCTCTGCCTCCCTTATTATAAGGATACATAGGACTGCAGTGAGGGCTGATCGCAATAGTTCAGGATAATCTCCGCATCTACAAGGATGCCGTCTCCTTATAAGGTAATATTGACAGGTTCCAGAGATGAGGACCTGGTGTCGCTGGGGGGGGCCCCCACAACCTCTCTGAGTTTCATCATATGGGAACAGTAAGAGTCCCCATTTTACAGGACTGTGGCTAGGATTAAACGAGGCAATGAACGTGGAGTGCTTCCAGTAGTTCTCGGTTTAGAGTCCATGCTCGATAAATATCAGCTGTCATCATCCCTACCCCTACCGTCATCATTACCATCATCTACTTAAATTCTTCCCCTCTCTTGGAGAGGATGAGAAAAATCCAGTAAGCACAGAATGCTGAGATTATAGAACCTGGACACACTTTAGAATTCATCTACTCTGACATATAGGTTAAACGGAAGTCTAGAGGCATTGACTTGCCCAGGATCCCACAGCTAGAATGAAGCAGATTTATTTCGTTGTAACATTTTATTCATTCATTCATTCATTCATTCATTCATTCATTTATTCATTCATTCAAAGTAGGCTCCACACCGAGCGTGGAGCCCAATGCAGGGCTTGAGATCATGACCCTGAGATCAAGACTTGAGCTGAGATCAAGAGTTGGATGCCCAACCAACTGAGTCATCCAGGTGCTCCTCATTGTAACATTTTTTTTTTAATTCTAATTTTTAAAAAGATTCTATTTATTTGAGAGAGGGAGAGAGAAAGACAGCACAAGCAGGGGGAGGGGCCGAGGGAGAGGGAAAAGCAGACTCCCCACTGAGCAGGGAGCCCAATGCGGGGCTCCATCCCAGGACCTCAGATCATGACTTGGCCTAAGGCAGACGCTTATCTGACAAGCTGATCCCAGGTGCCTCTCACTGTAACATTTTAGATACTAGGACTCTGTAATCTGTAGATAGGGACACCGAAGGAAAGGGATGATAGGGGATCACTTAGGGAGAGTGAAGGTGAGAAAGAATAAAGATTCAATGTGAAGGGTGAATTAGGTAGTATCTTCATTCCCATTTTAGAGATGAGGACACAGGGGTTATGTGCTCAAGGGCACATAACAAGTGATAGAATTAGAATCCCCACAGTTGGACTGTAAAGACCAGGTGCTCTCGGGGCGCCTGGGTGGCTCAGTCGGTTAAGTGTCTGCCTTCGGCTCAAGTCATGATCCCAGGGTCCTGGGATCGAGTCCCACATCAGGCTCCCTGCTCTGCGGGGAGCCTGCTTCTCCCTCTCCCACTCCCCCTGCTTGTGTTCCCTCTCTTGCTGTATCTCTCTCTGTTAAATAAATAAATAAAATCTTTTAAAAAAAAAACAAAAAAAACCAGGCGCTCTCAACCCCTCCCTACTCCCTCTTCCCAGTGGATGGTTTCTCAGCATGAGTTATGTATTCATCTCAAGTGGTTACACTGTAAGCGAGAGTAAGAAAATGCAATTTCCAGGAGACACTGAGAGCTAGAGCTCTGGAGAGGGCTATGTCTTCAGGATAGTCTCCTTGGACTGGGGATTTGGGAATGGTGGAAACAGCGGTGTTACTTGAGATATCCTGACCCTACTGAGCACTGTTCAGCTGTGGGCATTGTGCTCCCAGCTCTCTGTGTTGCCCAGATCCTCCCTCTTCTCGTGTCCCAGGCATCGCTCCTGGTGGCTGGACTCTTCGGAGCCGTAGGAAGCCCATTTCAGGCACTATGTTCTGCCCATATGTTCCGGGGCCATCTGTCACTGCAATTCCCAGAGACAACAATTTGGTTTCTTTAATCATGGTTTTAAGACCAAAGTTAATTGATACAAGGTTGTTCCTAATTAGCAAAAAATGCCTGTTACAGAAAAATGATGTATACATAAACTGCAATTCAGAAGAGGGGAATCTATGCAGGGTATTTTTATCTGGCTGAAATGATAGATCCCCAGTCATGACCAGGGGAAACAGCCAGACATGCTGACTATAGCTGTGTTTGCAAAGAGCCAACAGCTGATTAAAACGAAACCTTGCACTAATCGTGGGGAACTAAGGGAACACACCAAATTAAAATTTCCCATTCTCTTGGTCTTTACAAAAATATCAAATGTTAGTGTTTGGTTCTTGATTCATTACTTCTGCATGGTAAATATCATGTTTGGTATTTACTGTGGGGTCCTCAGGGCCACAGTGATCTCAGCAATTGTGCTAATTTGCATTGTGATGTATACATTCCTTATAAATGGATATTCATTTCAATATAATTGAACATTGGAGGCAAAGAAAAAAAAATGACACCAATTGATTTTGCTACTGGCGTTAGGGACTTCAGAAAATGTGGTCTAGGCAGACTTCTTTTTTTTTTTCTTCAAGGCTTCCCAGGAAGACTGGAAACTTCTTTTCAAAGACATAAGCCTTGTCCAACTCCACATATTTTTGAAATTACCTTTCTAGATTTGCGTTTATATCCTGAAGCATGATTTTGACTCTTCCAGGCGGTATCAGAATTCACCTTTTGTATTAATCTGGCTTTTGGAGATAGCCAGAAGTCATTTGGAGCCAAATGTTGTCAGGAGGCTATGTTGTCTGAGATCTTACACACGCTTTTTAAATTTTTGATCTTTGTTGGAGTAAGACTCACTTCTCCCAGCAGCTCACTCCCCTATTTCCCGTTTCCTACTTGTTCCTACCAATCTCATTAGCAAAGAATTCAGGCAGTCGAGCTTGTTAGAATTCAAGGTGAAAAGATAAGTAAAGAGACAGGCTTGAGGAACTTTTCAGTGAGTAAGAAGCATGAGTTTTATGACATCTATTTTGGCTGATTTTCTTTCCTTTCCTTCTGGATTCTGGGTAGTTGAAGCCACCAAATAAAAATCAGTCCTCAGCAAACTGGAGGCTTGCTGTGCTCATCAGTTTCCTGACCGGGAGGACTAACCTGTGCTAAAGTATCTTCCCCTTTTGACTCTCTTGATTCCAAATAACCTCAGCAGAAGTCGTGTCACTGTATATTAATATTAATGAGTTAGATCAGATTGCATCCTAAGTATTCACTGAAAACAAAAAACAAAAAACAAAAAAATCAGAGCCTTTATTGATTTGTCTCCAGCTCTGTATTGTTCACTTAAAATAGTGTTCAATACAATCTGTACACACGTACTTCTGTCAAATAGACAATATTTACAAGGACTTTGTATTATAAAAGATACTTTCCAGCTTCAACACAGTACCCTCGTAGGTCCAAACACATAAGCTATTACTATTTTTAAATGCGCAACATGATCCAAGACTTAAGCACACGTGTTACCTGACCTTGGTTAAAATACCCAGAAGGTAATTCTCTTTATGGGCACGGACAGTCCTGCAGAGGATTGCGGTCTTAATTCTCCCTACATTTTCATCAGTGTACATGGCGGCATGCGGCAATTTTGAATGAATATGGCCTCTCTGAGTCAGGAAGGCCAACTGTTTGGCCAAGAGGCAGTGACCTTTCGCAGGGCAGGTTGTGGGACTAGGGCATCTTAAAACCAGGTCAGAGAGAGGATTATGGCTTATGGCCTCCCGCCCACTCAGCCCCTCGGGCTCGCCCAGCTGCCACGGGTGAGTCCTGGCCCCTCCGATCCAGCTGCTGACCCAGCCTGCAGAGGATTACTGGTGACATCGCAGCTGGCATGCCTTTGGACAAATACCATTTTTAAACGATGAAATGTTTTCTAATAGGCAGTATAGAGACTGACATAACGGCACCCACCCTTGTACCCATCCCACCGCCCCCCCCCCCCCCGAACATTTTCATCCTGTCTTTTTTTTTCCCCCAAGAAATAAAATATTAGCTTCCTGTGTCTTGCTTCCTGCTTCCTTTCTTTCCTCTCTCCTAGGGTAACCTCTTTCCTGAATTTGTTGATGATCATTTCCCGTGCAGGTTTTCTTACTTGACTCTGCAGGAATGTAGGCCTGGGCGCTCTAGTGTTCTTCCGCACATGTTTTTTTTTTTTTTTTTTAAAGGTTTTATTTATTTATTTGAGAGAGAGAATGAGAGAGAGTATGAGAGGGAAGAGGGTCAGAGGGAGAAGCAGACTCCCCGCTGAGCAGGGAGCCCGATGCGGGACTCGATCCCGGGACTCCAGGATCATGACCTGAGCCGAAGGCAGTCGCTTAACCAACTGAGCCACCCAGGCGCCCTTCCGCACATGTTTTCAAACTTCATGCATAAATGGCGTTTTACCGCACAAATTATTCTGAAACTCTTACTATTTTTTTTTTTGCTCAGCTTTATGTTTTTGAGATTTAGTCATTGCGCTAGCTGTCTGCTTATTCTTTCTCAGCCCTGTGTCCACCTTTCCATATTGTTTGTATTCCTCAGGCTCCTTCGCCAGTTGGTTTCTCTTTGGGTTCTGCCAGTAGGAGGCGTTGAGGGGAGGAGAGACGTCTTCGTTTTCCTTTCTCTTTTGCTCTTTCCCTTCTTCTGGTGCTTTTTCCTGATGCTGCCGCCTCTGCCTCTCCCCCCCCTCCCC